>NC_056501.1:17208441-17304556 GCF_014905685.2 Nematolebias whitei
AATTTCAGTTCAGTCCCCTTAATGAAAATACATTTTAGAGTGTAATTTTTTTTTTTACTTAACAAGAAGAGACTCAGCAAGCCAAACCATCAGTCAGCAGGAATTCCTTTTGTGTTGTTGCTGTGTTAGAACAGGTTGGACCAACATTTACTCATACATGCAAAGTGGAACTTGGAACAATGTAATTGTAACATAGACAAGAATAAAAAGGATCGATTCACTTCAACTTCTATTACAAAGTTCAGATAATGTCTCAAAGCACGAGTGATTTATATCTAGATGATTAGCTTATTTTTCATGAAGTTCATGTTCCAACATTAACAGTGGACTGTAATCTTTGACCCATACATGCATTCACTTGTATGATTAAGCAGATAATTCAGTGATAAACCATTGCTGATAATAAAAAATGAAGTGATTCAGCTCCTGGCGGTAATTAGATGTGTCTTCTTATGCTTTTTTAATTTTAAGATGTTCTTTAGTGTATTGGGGAGACCTGAAATATAGGCAGTTTGCTAATAGTGAAAAAACAAACTTGGTTAAATATTGCTAAATTTCTAAGAAGCAGATTTTCTCATAATATTTGCTTGGTTTCTTACATCCTATTATCAAATCTACTAAACGAAGAAGCATTTTGTTATTTTGTTTGCAAATCAACTAGATTTAAGTTGTTATTTTCTTGATTATTTTCTTCTTGCTCGGTTTATGAGTGATTTAAAGAACGCCCAAGAGTGTAAATATGTCCCACATTGTGTTCTATCCAAAGCTAGCAACAATTAATTACTATTACTAAAAACAGGAAAAACTACAAAGTATTCATATAACCTATTAGGCTGTCTTTTTCAATTACTCTTATAATATATTATTACACTATAGTTACACTATACTACTAGTTATACTACATTACTATGGTTATACTAGTTATACTAGCTGCAAGGCTTTTAACAGGAACTAATAGAAGTTCTCACATTACGCCAGTTTTATCTTTTCTTCACTGGTTGCCTGTTGAATTTAGAATTAATCTTAAAATTTTGGTCTTAACTTTTAGAGCTTTAAATGGACAGGCCCTCAGTACATCACTGAGATGTTGATCCCTTATTCTCCAGCTGGCACCCTTCGGTCTTCAGCGCTGACCCTTCTAAAGGTTCCTAAGACCCAGTTTAAAACTCGGGGCGACCTATCATTTCAGGCCGTAGCCCCTAGACTGTGGAATGCCCTGCCCCTGTCTCTTCGTGTGGCCGTCTCTGTTGATTCCTTTAAAAAGCAGCTTAAGACACTTTTATTCAGACAAGCTTTCAGTTAAATGTTTTATTTACTGTTTTTGTCAGCTGTTCTTACTGTCTTTATGAATCAGCTGTTATTGTTTCTGTTTTATTTTAAGCCTGTATTTTGTATTTTTGTAAAGCACTTTGTGACTGTATCTATGAAAAGTGCTATATAAATAAATCCAAAAAAGTTCAATCTGGTCCTCTGGACATTCAAAAAAACAAAAGCAAAACAAAGCAAAAAAAATCTAGAAACGTTTCGTCTCTCATCCAAGAGACTTCCTCAGTCTGAGGTGCTGTTTTCAGCTCAGTCTCTTAAATAGCACCTTCTTAGATGCCTTACACCTTCTAGATGTATGTTTAAGAGACTGAGCTGAAAACAGCACCTCAGACTGAGGAAGTCTCTTGGATGAGAGACGAAACGTTTCGAGATTTTTTTGCTTTGTTTTGCTTTTGTTTTTTTGAATGTCCAGAGGACCAGATTGAACTTTTTTGGATTTTTCTACCTGGATTATTGAGCATGCATCAGGGTATATAAATAAAGTTTACTTACTTGCTTATATATATTCAACCCCCCGTTTCTACATAGTGCATGTATAGTAAGCTTATAAAGAGGATACATAAATGGCACATTTTAAAATCCTTATAAAATATTTCATGATATTTTACTGGTAAAGCAGACTAATCGGTAAAGTAGTTTTAAAAAGCCTTCTCTAGGCAGAAAATGTCAATACCCACTCCGACCGGTAGGTGTCGATAGCGACATCGCACAATGGATGTCGAGTTTCCTTTTTGTAACGGCGAAAAGGTTCCGACTTCCGGGAATGGAGTTCTCCGTTCGTTGAAGTGTTCCCCCGAGCTTTTTCTGGAAAAAAACAACAAATAGCTGTTCCAATCCCACACTTTGAAGCTCCAGAACCGAGAGGCGGATTTAATGTGAGGCTAAAGCGGGAAAGGAGCGAACAATGTCGGTGGTTTTTGACGGGAGTCCGCTGAAAGCGATGCAGAGCTCTCAGAGTCACACCGCGCAGACTCAGACTGCACTCAGGTAAGAAAAACTCACCCAGTTCAGGTTTTCTGTCATATTTCTATGTTAGCTGTTTATATAGAAGCAGGTAAAACTTTATGTGTTGCTTCAATGTCCCGCCATTACAGTACGTTTAACAATTAGTGCTTATTAAAGCAGGAAACTCTTAGTTGAATTTATGAACAAATATTTATTCTGAACAAAGGTGAATCTTTTCTTTTTTTACAAGGAGAATTAGATATACTGTATACTTTTATCTATCCCAGAGAGGGAAATTCAAAAGCCCAGAAGCATCATGACAATAATAAAAAAAAAAGAATAATAATTTAATTTAAAATTAAAGCCACATTTTATTTTAGCTCGTGAGCAAAAATATTAGTGAGGCAGACATTCTTTTCCTGAATCACTAGCCATACAAGATTTACAAATTGCGTTACATTTTCTGTGACAAAATAAGATGTATGTTCTGATGCATGCTCATACTTCTGATTTCTAAACCAATGATGTAACCATTAACCTGTCAGAGTCATACTTGCTTCCACAGATAGTGAACGTCCCTTTTTTGTTGTTCCTTCTTCATCCTCAGTATTCTGTATGCATCCTGTCTGTCTGCTCTAAATAGATTCATACAGAATATCTCCACTGTTGGACTCAACAGGTTTCACTGCAGCTCTGAGCACTGTAAGGTCTAGGGTTCGTAGTGGTCATACTAATGCACTAAAACTAGCCGAATGTGTCCAACTGTGATGCCAAAATGAAATTCTTTTGGAGCTGGCTGTTCGGCACACAGGACATGTTCCCATCTGCTTGACAATCGTGGTTCGGTGAACGGTACTGCCCCATAACAATAAATAAATAAACAACTGAGAATAAATCCCTGAAAACCATTTGAAATTCCATTTAAAATTGTCAAAATAGTTTAAAAATACACAGAACAAACAACACAAAGCAAGCTCAGTAAATAAGTCATTTATATTGTTTATTAGGAGGAACTACTTTGTGGGGCGAATTAATTTTTCAGGTTTTATTGACATAAAATGTAGAGCTTCTCGGGTTTTATTATTGAATCTACTTCTGCTTTTATATTAATGGAGCACTAAGTGAATTTCCATCCATCCATTATGTTTAACCCACTTCTTCCTTTTTGGGTCACGGTGGTCACTGGTGTCCATGTCCAGCTATCACTGTGCGAGAGGTGGGGTACACCCAGGATGGGTTGGAAGTCCATCACAGAGTCATATAGAGACAAATGAGACAATCATTCACTAGTTCACAATAATAAAAAAGTTAAATAGCTCAACTTGTGTTCTTTATTAAATGATACAAATCAGTGGTTGATGTCAACACACAGTTTTGGATTTGTGATTTAAATAATTAGTTCAACTTTCTTCATTTAATCAAACATACATTTCCTTTGTAAAATAGAAATTCAGAAAATATTATGAATATTAAATATATTTATGTTTCAGTTGCAACATAAACATAACAATAAGCATATTGATCACTTAAATGCTCATAAATTTTACTTTGTAATTTAAAGCAAAAAATAATAATTATAAGAGTAATTAAAAAAGACAGCCTAATAGATTATGAAAATAATTTGTAGTTTTTCCTGTTTTTAGTTTTAGTAAGTAATTGTTGTACTAGTGTTGTAAAAAAAAAATTAAAAATTAAAGCGTTCAGGATAACGTCCTTCAGCTGGCTGCTTTGCCTGGCTTTAAAAAAATCAATTTATTTAGAAATAAAAGCAAAAAGTGCAGCAACGTCTGATTTTTGCTGGACTTTCATAATCAGTTATGTATCAAAATTTCTAAATGTTCTTTAATACAATAATGCTTTGTTTTTGTATATAGCTATATTTTATGCCTGCTGACTTCTTTTTCAAATATATTAGAAGAGAAACAACTATCTGTGTTAAAAACTCATTTAACAATATAAACTTAATGTCATTGTGTTGATTGTTTTGTAACAATTGCTGGTTCTTAATTGTCATTAACTGTTCTGTTTTATTTTTGACCTGTTATATTCATTTTATGCCATAGCTAGAATGACTTTCTGTAGCTCCAAACACCAGGCAGTTAAGGATTTAACGTTTGTCTTTTTGAAGTAAAATGGGCTTCATTCATACTTCGATCTTACATATCTGGGACTGAATGATTGTTAAAGAAATAAAACTGCCAAAGAAGTTATAAAAATAAATAGAACTCTGAAACTCAATATTTTTGTTTACTTTTATGACTATGTGTGTCCTGACCTTACTTTTTCTTTTGCATCAGCTTTATTCATCGTGTTTTAGCTTGTAGAAGACAGTTTTTTTTTTTTTTTTTTTTTGCTCTTATCACTTCTGTTTTCCTGTAGTGCCCAGGAACTTTCCCAGGAGATCAAGTCCTTCATCAGCGGCGTTGACCCTGTTCAGGGCCGGAAGCTCAGCATCAGGGAACACGCCCGCTGTGCCGTGCGGCTGCTGCGCTCGGTCCCGGCCTGTCGGGGAGCAGTGCTGGAGCATCTGAGGGGCGTGTACAATGAGCATGTGTCCACGTTTCTCCACAATCTGGAGACGGAGGGGAACGCCAGCTCTGGAGCGACCTCTAACTTGGAGGACATCATACAGGTGAAAACGAACTGGAAAATTATTGGTTTTGAAATACCAGCGGTTCTATTTGATTAGAAGATGATCAATTATTTTCTTGTATGTAGGAGGTTCATGGCGTGCTGTCAGAGTTCATTCGACTCAACCCTCGAGCCTGGGCCCCCCTGGTGTCCACCTGGGCTGTAGATCTCCTGGGACAGCTGAGCAGCAAGCATGCCGGGCGCCGGGTGGCCCCCCACTCCTCCAGCCTCAACGAGCTGCTGCAGCTCTGGATGTCCTGCGCTGCCACTCGGTCCCTCATGGAGGCCTACTCTCTGTGTCTGGCTGCCATGCTGGCTTGGTGCCCCGACGCCTGCGTGGACGCGCTGCTGGACACCTCAGTTAAACACTCGCCACATTTTGACTGGGTGGTAGCTCACATTGGCTCTGCCTTTCCAGGAACCATCATCAGCAGAGTGTTGGCATGTGGGCTGAAGGACTTCTGCTCTCATGGTGCTAAGGACCAGGGACTGCTGGTGGATAAAGGCAGCAGGGTGCCAAAGATCGGCTCCGTGGTGGGAATCCTTGGACATCTTGCAGCACACCACTCTGAAAGCATCAGGAAGGAGCTGCTAAGAATGTTTCAGGAAAGCTTGACTCCATCAACGCCTCTTTCACCCACTTCGTCCTCAACATCCTGGGAAAGTTCCCCACAGCTGCGACGTGCTGCAGTTCCATTTCTGCTCCAATTAGCTGCAATGTCCCCAAACCTCTTTGGTGCTGTGTCTGCAGAGCTAGTGGAGCTGCTACGTCCTCCTGTTCTGCTCCAGCTGCAGGCTCTGCTGCAGGGCCTCCCCAGAGAGGAACTGGATAACATGCTGGGGCTGGCCGTCCACCTCATCAGCCAGAGTCCATCAGGGGGGGCACAGGTCCTCAGATTTCTGGCAGACACAGCAACTCCTGCTTCAGTCATCATCTCTGGCCCAACACCTTCACCTCATGAAGGAGTTCGAGAAGGCTGCGACCGCCTCCTCCAGATGCTGCTCCTTCATCTCCACAAATTAGTCTTCAACCGCTCTGATGGAGCTGAGGCCAGCCTTCTCAATTCATCCTCCTCTCAGCCTCAGAGGGTCATCCCCTTCCTGGAGGAGCTGCGCTCTCATGTCGGTCAGCTGTGTGCCGAGACACTGCGACTGGAGAGGAAGCGTCACCTCTGGCTGCACCAACTGCTGTGCCTGCTCTCAGTGTACGGGGGTCCCAGCATAGCTACAGAGACCCTCTGCCAGCTTTTAACCCAGGCCTGTAACCCAGAGGAGTTGGCTCTGGCATGGCAGCTCCACACCACCCTCTCCTCCTGCATGGTGGGCCTCGTTCCAGCTGCTGTGGCCCACTGTGTGGCTCAGATTCACACACACACCCTGGGGCCCCGGCAGCTAAAGCAATTGCTGCTGAACATGTCTGCAGCCATCCAGAGCCAAGATGAGGAGAAAAGAGGAGCAGCAGGAGCTCAGTCGTCCATGGCTGTACAGGTGGGCTCAGCAGTTTCAGGACACCTTCATGATTTTTGCCCGCTTCTTCTCCATGGTGATTCAGCTGTGTCTCACGCTGCAGTGCGCCTCTTGTCCTGTAGCCCACTCCCTCGAACATCATCCCCAGCTCACCTCCTCCTGCTCTCCAGAGCTGCAGTCACTCATTTCTTTATGGTCCTGCGGAGGAGAGGGCAAGCGGGGAAGGTGGGTAGAGATGGGAGTCAGGCAGCCGAGTCCGTGAACTGTTCAGTTCTGCTTCTGTCTCGGTTTGCAGCCTACTCCCCTCTCACCCTGAAGGCGATAATTCAGCAGCTGGTGGAGGGAGCTCTGCACAGAGGGAACGCCGACCTGTTTGGGGGACAGATTGCAGACATGTCTGGGGCACCTATTTCTTCTCCGTCTGTCTCCCCTGACCTGGGAGCCTCTTTGCTGGACATTAATTGTCGGTTTGGTACCACCGTGAATTTTTCTGGCAGCATTTGGTCTGTGTTTCATGGAGGTGTGATTGGAAAGGGCCTGAAGGTTCGCACTGACCTACAGCTGCTAGACCCATCAGATGTCACCCAGGTGAGTTAAACGTTTTGTTGCTCATGTACAAATCAGTGAAGTGAATTTGTGTTTTGTGTTCATGCACGTTACAGCAGAAAGCACTGACGGTGTCATCTTTTTGTTTGCAGAACATCCAGACTCTGATGGCTGTCATAGTCCAGTGTTGCAGCTCGTCGGGTCTCAACGCCTCACGAACACCGTCTGACCCCGATGATCCGCTGCCCATCAACGCAGAGGCAGCCAAAGTCATTGCAGTCACTCTGGTGGAAAATGTCTGTCCGGATGTGGCCAATGGGGAGTTGTCCTGGCCCCCTGAGGAGCACGCCCGCACCACAGTGGAGCGGGACATCCACATTAGACGGTGCTTTGAAGCCCACCCGGTGCTCTTCTCTCTGCTGCAGATCGTGGCAGCTGGACGTCCAGCTCTCTGCTACTGCTCAGCTGTGCTCAGAGGTCTCCTAGCCACTCTGCTGGCCCACTGGGAGGCATCTCGTGAGGCGGCGTCCACAGACTCCCCATGGCACCTGCAGGCCTCCTGCCTTCTGGTGTACTGTATGGGGGAAGGCCAACTTCTGCCTCCTGTGCTGGCCAACGTGCACGAAGCTTTCCCTCTTCTGACTCCCTTTGAGGTGAGGCTGCTGCTCCTGGCTGTGTGGGAGTATGTTAGGGGTAATGGGCCACTTCCCCAGAAGTTTGTTTTCAGCCCAGAGAAGGGACTGTTCTACAGAGATTTTTCACGCGATGGTGATGTGGCAAGATACGTGGCACCGATTCACAGCGTCCTTCATAAAAACATTGACAGACTGGGACACCTGTGCTGGAGATTTCAGCTCTAAGAATCAAACGGCGAGGAAACAGCAGAGCCTCTAAAATGTCATGTTACTTTAAAAAAGATTACTGCAAAGTCTTGTATGGTTTTATAGAAGTCGAGGTAAGTTCATAGGTGTATGTTTAGCTTTTGTATTGTATTTTTAGACTTGATACAGACATGTCCACCTGATGCATCAAGGCTTAAGAAATTGCACGTGTTTATTGTTTGTAAATACAGACGATAAGCACCAGACAGAAGCCCTAATGTCTCATTTTGGTTTTAAACCACAACTTAATTCTGATAAATTGTAGATTTTGTTTCTAATTTTCAGATTAATTGTGGTTTGCAATTGTGTGGAAATATGCTTTGCATTTCTTGTTCTATACACACACCTGTTTGAACCACTTCACTAAATAAATCTTCATTTTTGTCTCAAAGAGCCGCTTGACTTGTAAATCTTGGTTGGTCATTACAAGCTGCTGGAAAGGTGTTTTCCACCTGTTATGTCATGCAAAACACAAAAACATTTGTTTTGTTACTTTAACTTTTATTTAGGTAAGCCCCACTTCTTTTTGCACCCCATTTTTTAAAGGTGATCTGGCCAAGCAGCTTTGTATGTTCAGTGTAGTGTCCAGATTAAACAGCTGTAACCAGAAAATGTAGGAAAAAGAAAATATCCAATAACTCACCTAAAAATGAACACATTTTAATGGGCAACAAAATATTAACACAGCAGGAGCTGATGAGAAATTAAAACAGTTTTAAATCGACGCAGGTTTTAAAAAAAGTGGAATATATTGGATTAAAGTTTAAATTTGAGCTGAACTGGTTTGGCCATAACGCGCATTACAAAAGCCTGACAAATCCGGGATGAGCCTTTCTGACTGGAGCTTGGAAGATGACGTGGCCGTGCCTGAGAGGGTGATTAAATATCCACACGAGTTTCCTATGTATTTCCATTTACGTTTTATTAATTTAACAATATGTACAGACGTAATTAAAGAAACCCTGCCAGTAATATTTAAAAAAATCGCAAAAAAACTGAGCGCTGGAGATTATTTTTCGTCAGTTGGTGGGAATCTTACTTTTTAACGATCTTTGTTGCGGAGTGGAAGGGGCGGAGCCAAGCGGCAGCAGCATAAACAAGATGGCCACCTTCACTGAAAGGTAAAGACGAAACATAGTTCCGCTCATTTACCGCTTTTAATCACCTAGTTAACTTACGGATTGTTTTCGAGGGGGTCAGGAATATCAGCGTGTGGTTCACACCAAGTAAACACGATTGGTGTTTCGAGTTTTAAACGACAAAAACTGCTGTACAAGCAAAGTCGAGATCACAATTGAATTAGCGGCTTAGCAGGCTGCTAGCAGTGCTAGCGTAGTCACAGTGTCTGAAGAGGTAATTCATACTTAGCACTGCTGCCACGCATTCGTTTTTTGCTTAAAAAGGCCATGCTGTATTACTGAAATGACAGGTGCCTGATTTTGGATTGAAAATTAATTATTGTGAGTGCAATTAGTTTTAGCACACGACTTGTTAGCTAACCTTCATCCTAATCATTTCACATCCGTGGGATTTGGCACTAATTGAGATTAGAGTGTAGATTTGGCCCCAGCATAAAAAGAGAGATACCTGGGTGTTTTGTTTTGAAAGCACACGGTGTCTCTACGGCAGCACAATGAGGAAAACGAGGAATGACTGAGCTGCCTTGCTTTTAGAGGACACACTTTACCACTCGGAGGGTTTCAAAGTCCGGGTGGCTGTGTACAGTTGAACTCCTCCTGAGTGCTTACTGCGTGGTTAGGATCCTCTCATGCAGTTGGGATATTGCTTAACACAAAGTCATGGTGTTTGAACTGCACTGGGATTGCACGAATGGGATTAAGATTAGTGCACTTTTAGGATGTTCTGTGTTTTGTTTTGTTTTTTGCAGGATGGCGCTTGTGTCGGTGCTCTGGCTGGCTCTGTGCCTCAGCGGGTCGTGGGCTGTGGACAAAAGCAACTTTAAGACTTGTGACCAGAGTTCTTTCTGCAAGTGAGTTCAAGATAAATAAACAAAAGTAGTAAAGGGGCCATAAAACATGTCAAGTCACATACAAGTAATATTTTATAACAAAGCACGCATTTGCAGACGTTTTGTAACTGTTACTTTTAACTAGGCGTCAGCGAGCGTTGAAGCCTGGTGAGTCCCCTTACAGAGTCCTGCTGGAGACCATGGAGCTGACGAACACCAGACTCACCCTGCAGCTCATCAATGACAACAACAAGGTGAATTTCTGTGTAACGGCAACATGGATCGTTTTATTTCAGTCTGGTCCTTGAAGTAAAATGATCACTGTGCAGACATACAGTTGAGCACAGATTCAAAATCTCCAGGATGACTCCTTTTGTAGCAAACCTCTGAAAATGCATATCGTTTTGAATATTTGCGTAACGGGCTGGCGCATGACGGTGTCAATATGAAGATGAAAGTTGTTTGCTTTAGTTGTAGAGTAATACATATAGAAAACAAAAGAGGGGGGAGGGAGAGAAATAACTTAAAATAGAAGCTTTTAATAGCTATTTCACATTGTTTACTTCCACAAAACAATGTGGAAAAATGCCACAGAAAGTGGATGTTTGAGTAAGAAACTTGAAATGTTTCAACTCCAGCTTGGAATATAACATTTCTGTTCTTGGCTTATGGTAATAAATAGCGTCAGATTTTTAATTTAACCTCACATTGAAGAGGAACTGCCCAAAGAACCACACATGTGGGAATAAGGTGATGAATTTGTATGGAAAAAGATAACTTCTTTATGAAAGATAAAGCAGTAAGCTGCTTTTTTTGTTTTGTTTACAAATAGTATATCTATATATTTGACAATCTGTATCCATAATTTAGAATTTCAGTTTCTGCCAACCAGATTAACACACTTTTTTTTTTTATTGGAGCTGAAGCACAAGTCTTTGTTTTCAGTCAGTTATGTTTAAGAGTCTCAAAATGCACTTGCATCATATTTTTTGTCACTGAAGGCCTCCTTTTCCCTCTATCCTACATGATGCAACATGCATGCATTTGTATTTAAGACGGACCTTAAGAGGAAACAAAGTGCAGCATTTTCAAGATGAATAGACAATTTTATTTGTATAATAATACAAATAAAATAAAAATAATGTCTGTAAAGGCAAAATCAACTATTTACACAAAGCAGAAAATTAATTTTCTTTTTTTTTTCCAGAGAATAAGAAAAGGTTTTTGTGAGTTTTCCTGACAACACACAAGATTTACAAAACTTTTTATATGTACAGCAATATATTGATGTAAATTAAAGTACCTGTTAGGGCCTTTTCACTACATTAAATCTTTCTGTTGACTTTCCTTTGCCTCTGTATTTGACAATATATTTTACAAAACATTATTAATCCCCAGGTAGAAACCCCTTACTGATGTTGCTCTTTAAAGAAAACCGTTTCGTTCTCGGCCCTCACCCTTCTTTCTTCTCGCTCACTGTTCGTCTCTCAGGTGCGTCTGCTGCTCGAGCTCTACCGTCTCCAAGGAAACATAACGAGGGTGAAGATTAACGAGCTGAAGCCTCTGAAGCCTCGCTATGAAGTCCCAGACGTGCTCGTCAGGGAGCCACCTACAGAGCCGTGAGTGTCCCGTGAGATTTTCTGCATGTGTGGAAGAGAACATATCACCAGGAGGAGGAATGTCTTCTTCAGTACATGTTCAGACTGTAATTATCAGCTGTATAACTCATTTTGGTTTTCTTTCTGCCTCTGTGCTCCCTCAGCCTGTCGGTGCTGTCTCAGGATGAGAACGGGGTGGTGCTATCTCTGGGGGCAGAGTCTCAGAGGGTCATCATCAGCGCCCGGCCCTTCCGACTCGATATCATGGAGGGGCACGACGTGCTGATGTCGCTGAACTCGCGTGGCCTGTTGGCCTTTGAGCACCTGAGGATGCGCAAGGACACGTGAGAATCCACACCTCCACACACACACAAACTTTTTTTATTTTAAGACCACTTCCTCACTCAGTGGATGATTTCTGTTTTTGTTTCCATATGTTTATTTATTTATTTTAGTATTGTCTCTGACTCGTTGTTCTGTCCTCTTCTCCCTATCATCCTAGTTTCTCCTATAAAGTAACTAGCACAGTGGCTAGCGTGTGGGATAATATCAAGAGGGTATTCTCTAGGTAAAGACCCTTAAGATTTGTGTGTATTCTGTTCCTTGTGCTGATATTGCCAATGGTAACAAAATGTAGGGTTTCCCATCACACCAAGTTTGCATTTGCCCTCAGATAAATGTGACTGCAAGAGAGGGTGTGAATGAGTGTGTGCATGGAGGTGTTTGATTTAATCTAGGATTAAAATTGAGAGAATTACAGTCCAGAATGTTCAAAATCAGACAAATAAACGCTCAAATATTACTTCGATTATTAGATAACTTAAAGCAAGATCTGTTTTAGGGCTGGGAATGATCCACACTCTATTCTTTAGTTAAATCGGTGTCTGATTACTTTAATCATACACCCAGAATGTCACTTCAGCACCTCGTCCAATAATCTGATCCAACTCTGAAACTGCTTATTTATGTGGGATTCTCAGACAACACTATTGAATGAATGCTGCAGCCATCGGAAAAATAGTTTGGGTCCTAAATTTGCATCAGTTTACCATCAATATTTAATGTCTGTCTTCATCCATGTAGTCTGAAGGCACTTTCACAAAATAGTTCAGTGGAATGGCCATTAAGAGCTGTTTGTCTTTGAGCTGAGCTTTCAGAAATAACTGGCTGTCATCATCAAACTCCTCTGAAACTAATCTGTTTCATGTTGTTTAGACTTTTATATCCACAGACCCTATGTCGTCACATCACAGTTGCAAAGCTGGCTTACATTTTCACATTGTTACATTGACTGTTGTTACTCTTTATTTCTTGCTTGGCGGAGCAGCAAGCAGGCTGGCTCCACCTCCACCCGTTGCAGCTCACCTAGAAATCTTACAGAGACGGTCAAAAGTCTCGGCTCAGAGAGTTTTGTGAAAGTGCCTCGTGTCCCCTCAGTCTAGTTTGCAGGCTCTGCTGCCCCAACCCCACTGCGACCTCTCTCTTTGTGGTTATAGTTCAGTTTGCTGTACATATTTTGCTCCCTGATTCAGGGACATTTTACCCAGAATGCAGCACCTACATCTCTGTCCACCGATGATCGTTCACTTCTGCAGCTGCTCGTGTTGAATAAAATAAAAAAACTGTCGCAGCTCCAAATTTTTTTTTTTTTAAGGGAATATTTCTCAGTATTTATCGGATCCTCTTGGGGTTAACTGGATACTAATGGAGCCTCGAGGGTGTTGCATGTTGTGTCCCCCGACGCCGATCTTATTGTAGCCACAAGGCAGGGAGTTAGTTGCTCAGTCCCTTTTGTCATTAAAGTTCACATAGTTTTGTTTTAGTCGTCCGATCAGAGCGAGGGGACAATTACCAACCCCTCTGTTTGTATGTTGATTTACTTTAACCATAGTTTAGTTGTCTTCACACACATTGTCACTTATCACAAGACTGTTTGACTTTGCTGAAGTGACCGGCCTTTCTTTTCTCTCCATGTTCTTCTCACTTTGACTCTGTTCTCGCTGAGCAGCCAGGCTGAGCCAGAGGCCGAGAACAAGGAGGGGGCGGATTCGGCAAACCAGGCCGAGGTATCACATGAGACTTTCTGTACACAATTTGTACATTTAAATAAAGTCTTCATTGTTCACTATATGGCTGCTTTTTGCTGTTTGTCTGGCAGGCTGGAAAAGAAGAGGAAGAGAAAGTAGAAGAGGGGATGTGGGAAGAAACTTTTAAATCACATTCAGACAGCAAGCCTAATGGTACGCCTCAGTGTTCAGGTTTTTACAGTTGATTTAATCTGTTTTGGTGTTTCTCATCAGGTTATTAAAAATATTGAGTTTTAATATGTACTTTGCTCTTCTTTGTCTCCTCTATCTGCTGACTTGTTGTTCTTCAGGTCCATGTGCCATTAGTTTAGACTTTTCATTGCCGGGGGTAGAGCACGTTTATGGCATCCCAGAACACGCAGAACCCCTGAAACTTAAAACAACAGAGTGAGCATCAACAACAACAACACGTATTTTAGCACATTCATTTTGAATTCATGTGCATTATGTATTTTTTTTATTTTATTTTTTTTACATCTGTGAGTTTCGATGTGTAATTCTGTTTTGTTTGTTTCAGCAATGGAGATCCATATCGGCTCTATAATCTGGACGTTTTCCAGTATGAGCTGTATAACCCTATGGCCCTGTACGGGGCCGTCCCAGTTATGTTGGCGCACAACACTAAACGGACTACAGGTATCTTCTGGCTCAACGCTGCAGAAACCTGGGTCGATATAAGCTCAAACACAGCAGGAAAGGTACAGTTTCTTTCCACGTCAAAGCATGGAAGCAGTTCCTTGTCTTAGTTTAATGGTCTTTTTAAGACTCTTAACAAGTCTCGTTATGTGTCTCTCTCTTCAGACTGTGTTTGGGAAAATGTTGGATTATGTTCAAGGTTCCAGTGAAACGCCACAGACTGACGTTCGCTGGATCTCTGAAAGTGGCATCATTGATGTTTTCCTCATGTTGGGACCAACTCCCAAAGACGTCTTCTCTCAGTACGCCTCTCTAACAGGTAGACTTGTGTTTCACACTGGTTAGAGAATAACAACGTGATATTTAATATGCTGAATTGGTTGAGAGTAAATTCTGTGATTAAATAAATCTTCATAAATTCTTGATGCCTCTAAAATTGATGTTGAAAAAGCCTCAGGACTTGAACCGTTTTCAGATAATTTAAAGTTTTACACTCCTATTTCTGAAACTAACTGTTTTTAAGATTAAATTAAACTGTGTTGGTTCTCAGTGCTATGATGGTTTTTGATTTTCATAACATTAAGTGACATGTTGTAGCCAGCTGACGTCTCTTTCAATCTGTCCACCAGGCACCCAAGCCTTCCCTCCGCTGTCGTCCCTCGCGTACCACCAGTGCCGTTGGAACTACAATGACCAGGAAGACGTGCGCTCGGTGGACGCAGGCTTCGATGAGCACGACATCCCCTATGACTTTATTTGGCTTGATATCGAGCACACGGATGGGAAACGCTACTTCACCTGGGATCCCCACAAGTTTGCAACACCAAAAGAAATGCTGCAGGGTCTCCAGGAAAAGAAACGCAAGGCATGTGTAACACATCGACCACCATCGCATCCATTCTCCCAGCAGTTCAAGACAGAACGATCGACTGCAGCTGCCTCTCGTTTAGCTTGAAATCACACAAAATAAATAAAAACCTTCCACTTGTCTTATTTGACTTTTTCCTAGATGGTTGCAATTGTAGACCCTCACATCAAAGTAGACAACAATTACAAGATCCATAATGAAATCCGCTCTCGGGGTTTCTACATCAAGAACAAAGATGGTGGAGACTACGAGGGTTGGTGCTGGCCGGGTAAGAGACGGATTGCCCTAAACCACTCACCTGAAAATGTTCTGCTTTATATTCAACAGAGAATCATAAAGATTGTGTATCTGTGTCCTATAATCTTTATTTTGAACAAGGTGTTTTCTTACATGCTTTATTTTTTGTCCTTCACTGTCTTGGATGGATTTTAGGTAGTGCTGGTTATCCAGACTTCACCCGTGCCGACATGAGGGCCTGGTGGGCCAGCATGTTCGCCTATGATCAGTACGAGGTGAGTCTTGCAGAAATGCACAGTTAGTGACTGCAAGTGCATGTTACATTAAGATGTTGCATGCAATCTGTACGGAAAGGGAGGTGATAAAAACTGAAGAATACTCTGATCCATTTGTTAAATGAAAGAGCATCACTGGGTCAGCTTTTAGAATTTATTTTTTTGTGTTTTCTCTTTGAGATTCTACTTGTTTTCTCCAGTTTATTCATTTTCACAGATTTTGTCAGTACAAATTGTATTTAATCTTTTGCTTTGTTTTTAAAATGGCATATTTTTTTGTAATTAGTCTGCCGTTATGATTACAAGCCTTCTGCCTCCTCTGCAGGGAACCATGGAGAACCTTTACACGTGGAATGACATGAATGAGCCGTCTGTCTTCAACGGGCCTGAGGTCACCATGCACAAAGATGCGGTGCACGGATCCTGGGAGCACCGAGACGTCCACAACCTGTACGGCCTCTATGTGGTGAGTAGAACTGTGGAAACGACCGCAGCTCGTTGTGTCTTTCACTTAATTATTTGACTTTTCTTGGTTGTTGAGTTCTGTAGACATTCTCTGTTGTTTTTTTAAGGGTTATAAATGTAAACTATTGTTGGAGACTCTTCTCACTAACGTCTTGTCAAAGCTCCAAAATTCTCTTGTAAATGAGTCCTCGAGGCTCAATGGGATTTACCTGTCTAAATAAAGGTTGAATGAATTCACGGTTAAAACCCGTGCCTTTGTGTAAATAGCTTTTCTCTGCAAAAAGAAGCTGATAAATTGTTTACTGATTTATTTTATTTATTTATTTAAATTAAAAGCTTTGTGTGAAAAATGCTACGCTAAAGAGCACAAACCACACGAGCGTCCACCATTTTGATAACCAAAAAAAGGAAACAGGCCATGTCACATCAAGGGGCCTGCCTCCCCGTTTTTCTTAAAGGCACGCTGCTCGCTCCCTCACTATCCATCCTTCTGTTCAGTCTTATACTGCCACCCGGTGGTGAAAAAAGGTACTAAACATAAAATAACTTGACCAACATTTTTTCTTAAATTTGACAGTAATTACTAATTATAATAATAATTACTAATTATTGTCAAATTTCAAACATTATCGTTTATCGCAACAATTTCTGAGACAATTAATCGCTCATCAAAATTTGTTATCGTGATTCGTGACAGGCCTATGCCTAAATGATCTCTCAGAAAAGATATTATTTTGAAAAGGATTTAAATGCACTAAATTGTAAACCAAGCATGTTACTTTTTAAACTGCTTTAAATGTTTTGTTTTTTTTGTCCGGTCTGCAGCAAATGGCCACAGCAGAGGGTTTGATCCAGAGGTCAGGGGGAGTTGAGCGACCATTTGTCCTAACCAGAGCTTTCTTCGCTGGCTCACAGCGTTACGGTGAGGCCCCTCCTTTCAGAGTACCTTTGCTGGTCTAGAGTTGGCATCACACATTGGAAAAACTTAAGTTATTGTTTGCTCTTAAATTCGTTTTTATACGGTGTTGGTTCGATACAACGTTACGACATTGTGTAACGTTAAAAAATGTATTTTCTCCATAATATTGTGATTGTTCTCGATCGTCTTTTTAGTGCAGGCTTTGAAAACGCTGACATAATTTACTGTGTGTCCAGGTGCTGTTTGGACTGGAGATAATGCTGCTGAATGGGACCATCTGAAGATTTCCATCCCCATGTGCCTGAGTCTGGGCCTGGTTGGGATCTCTTTCTGTGGTGGTGAGTTTATCTTCAAGGCATCATGGGACTGACTTTTTATTTTATGTATTTAACACTCAGAACTGCATATATTTGTTAACTTGCTTTAAATTATCTTAGTTTTTGCACTTTTTTTAATTTAATTTTTGATCATTTATAGATCATCTCAACCCTCCTGCTGCTCCTGGGCTACAATGACCCACCAGGGCTTGGTTTTGGTCTGGTGGGTCATTGTAACCCAGGTGCAGCAGGAAGGTTGCCACAGTACTGTTGTGGTTTTGTGTAACAATTTATAAATCCTTGAAAACCACCCTGTTGTTAAACCTATGTTTGAGTTGATGATGTCAACTCATCTTATGTGCCAAAAATGTTTTTAAATAAACCTTTAAATGTCCCTTCAAATTGTAAAAGCAGCTGATTGTTTATATTACCAGGTTTTAAGGCAGGAGTCTCCATATCTGTAATTTGACTTGGAAATATAAAAACACAACAACAACAACAACAATAAAACTTTTTTATCCTCGGAGCTTAAATGTAATTGTAATAAATTAACAAGCAGCAAGAAGCAAACATTAAAAACTAAAGCAGGTCAGCAGAGTGTGGTTACTGTTACTCAGCTTTTAAAGGTGGAATCTATGTGCTGTGAAATAATTAAATTTGTAGACGGCGATCCCTGAGGCGATGGTAGTGTTGTTATGGAAACCAGTACGAGAGCAAATGTTTCCCTGGTAACCCGGCTTCTTTTCTGTTTAATAGTCAGGATGTTCCAGCGTAAACAGCTAGAGTTACTGACATGTTTCATTTAATCTTTATGTAAAATCATTATATTTTTAAAACAAATAGACTGCTGTTAACCCAAACTGTAGAAAAGCTCGACTGAACCCCCCCCAGACGTCAGAGTTTACCCCTCTCTGTCTCGCAGCCGACGTCGGTGGTTTCTTCAAGTCTCCGAGCTCCGAGCTGCTGGTGCGTTGGTACCAGACAGGGGCTTACCAGCCGTTCTTCAGGGCCCACGCTCACCTGGACACCCCTCGCCGTGAGCCGTGGCTGTTTGGTCCAGAAAACGCAGCTCTGATCCGTGAAGCTGTGCGTCAGCGCTACACGTTCCTGCCCTACTGGTACCAGCTGTTCTACCAGGCATATCGTACCGGAGAGCCCGTCATGAGGTGAGTCAAAGTTCATCTCAACCTTTTCTGAACTGAGGATATTTTTTATGTAAGATGGAATGTGTTGCTACGGGTCTTTTATTAACAAAACAAACAAAAAAAAGGAACTTGAGAGCACCAGTGCCTTGTCGTTTCATCATTACTGCTGTGAACTATTAGATAGCAACGTGACGTTTCCTAAATACTTGTCTGTTCCAGACCACTGTGGGTGGAGTATCCTCAAGATCCTGCTACTTTTGCTGTGGATGATGAGTTCTTGATTGGTGAGCAAGTACACTGAAATGTGTTCTTATTCTGGGCACAGAAAAATGGATCCAAAGATAATTTTATGAATCCAGTTAGAAATATCCTCAGTGATAATGTGACAGGAACACCAACTTTGGAAACATTGCGGTATTTTTTTATTCCCATACTGCCCCAGCTCATGGCAGGGGATGAACTCATTTAATTTGCATAACAGCCGCAGAAGCAAACAAACTATTAGTTCAGCTAGATGAACATATCGATGAATGGTAAACTGATTGATGTTCGAGATAAATTCCTATGGTGGTACCTTGTGACAGCTGCTGAATTTATTTACATCATCATCTCTGAAGCTAAATGCTGTGCCCCAAACTTGTTCCTACTGCCACCATGTGGCCAACAGCTGCCTTAAACATGTTTGAACTACCGATCAAAATAAAAATACAATGTCTTCAGCACCATTATTCAAGCTGTTATTGCTGCTCATGATGTATTGAGTGTAACTCTGGTGGTTTGGTTTGGTAGCAGCTGAGTATTAAAAGCACAAACCAAGATAAAAGCTTGAATTCATTTTTTTAATTGCATGTCTAAAACCAATTTGTTCGGGCCTCTTCCTCAGGGCGAGACTTGCTGGTGCACCCTGTTACTGACGAGGGATCCAGGGGAGTTACTGCCTACCTTCCTGGAAAAGATGAGGTAAAGCATCAACTTTAACACGTTTTCAGGGATTTTGCCACGTTCGGGTGTTGCCGTCTTAACTTGTGTTTGCGTTTCACAGTTCTGGTTTGACATCCACACCTTCCACAAGCACAACGGAGCCCAAAACCTTTACATCCCCGTCACCATGAGTTCTGTAAGGCCAGTCTTAAAGCTGTGTTGAAATGTATTTTTTAATTTTCTGTTGGATTTTTATGTTTGCAGTTATTTTTCAAACGTTTCTGCACTTTTAGTCACCGTTTCCCTGCGTGTGACGGTCCGTTGTGATTTTGTCGTTAGATTCCAGTGTTCCAGCGCGGCGGCTCCATCATCCCCCGGAAGCTTCGAGTTCGTCGATCCTCCACCTGCATGGAGCATGACCCTTACACTCTTTTTGTGGCTCTTAATGCTCGGGTAATTAAACCGTGCACAGTCTACTACAGAGACGCAGCTGACTGGCTGAAATATGATGCACAAAGTGGGAGTGTCTTAATTCAGCTTTTATTTTTTTGGTTAACAGAGAACTGCAGAGGGGGAGCTCTACATAGACGATGGCCACACCTTTAACTATGAAAAGAAGGAATTCATCCATAGGAGGTTCTCCTTTGCCAACAATGTCCTCTCCTCTGTGTGAGTGACACATGATCTCATTTACCTTCTTCTTTATGTGCATCTGTCTGAAACTGGTTCTGAGATGTTTAACGATCAGGAGAAACTGATTTGGCACTAATGCACGCAGGGACCAATCTCTGGTTTAGTTTTAAGAATAAAGCTGCTTTCTGTAGGGTTGCTCCAACATAATATTTAAACTGTGCCTCTGCTTGTTTTACAGTAACCTTATGCCTGATGCCCATTTTACTACAATGTCCTGGATCGAACGAGTCATCGTACTGGGAGCCACTAAACCCAGTAAGATTACTCTCAAGACTGCTGGTGAGTGAACGATTTCTCTTTTTCACAATAGATGGCAGGCTACCCGTACTGACACTAGCCTGTGTTGAGCAGCAAAAATACTTTGAGTTGAGCAGAAGAATATAACTTCAGTAATTTGAAGTTAAAGACATTCAAACACTTGACAGATTGTTGTCATCTTTTGTTGTTGTTTTTCTTTTCAGTTGTTTAGATCAAACTATCAGCTGCTTTGCCCTTGTCTTTACGCTGTTTAGCACTTATGTAGTGCTACTGTCAGGGACCACAAACCCATTGTGTAAAAAAAACTGTGGCTGTGGTGCAGTGGCAGGGCAGCCAACTTGGGACCTGAAAGTCGCAGGTTCGATTCTCCAACATGCCCTTATGTCGTGGTGTCCTTGAGCAAGACACCTGCTCCCTTAAAGCTCCCAGGGTGCTCCCGCTGCTGCTCTTGGGTGTATCTCACGAGTGATGGGGTCAAATAAAATAAAATAAAAAAATCCTTTAAGGAAGGGTTGTATAAAGTTCTGTCTAATCTAAATACAGAGCACAAATTTCATCATTGTGTGGAAACATATAATGATGATGATACATAGCATTTTCACTTAAGTAAATTACATAAAACTTACAAATCAAATCCTATTTTACTACTTTAGCGATTTTTACTCCTAAAGCAACAATTTTACTTACATTTTTTAATTGGCCACTAGACAATTTCAAATGAGCCAGTAAATCTGTCCTTGTCTGTAGTTGCATGTTTACCCTCAGCACTCTCGGGCTCTCACTGTGTTCCTCTTTCATAATTGGTTGTGGCTGATAAGAGTCGCTCTGTAAAGGAAAACTTGAGCTGTGCTCACTCATGCAGCCCCACACACACTTAAAAATGGCTTCTCATGTCCCAAAACGTTTTGTTCCAATCAATCCGATTATTACACACCAACATTAGTCATTTACTGATAAAACACTTTGCTGTTGCATTCAAATAGAAATAAATTAAGCTTAAATGTGAATATTTGAATTTTTAGATGTCCTTATAGACTGAGACAAGCATGCACAGATTTCCAGCTTACACGTGAAACTTTCTTTCAAACTCCAACAATGTTCAGTCAGGTCATCTGGACGGTTTCTTTTTTTTGCTAAGACGTTTCATCCTTCATCCATTGAATCCATGGATTGAAGAAGTCCTTTGGATGAAGGACGAAACATCTCAGCAAAAAAGAAACCGTCCAGATGACCTGACCGAACATTGTTGGATTTTATACCTGGATTATTGAGCATGAACTTTGGTGTTTCTTTCAAACTGTTACTGATAATGCAAAAATACAGTCATTTATTTGTTTATAAACAAAAGCAATCGTATAAAAATAAAAAAACAATGTTGAAATGTGAAGGTAGCTGTGGATTTAACGGACTTCAGATACACAGTAATCGAGCTCCTGTAAGAATCCCAAGTTCTTAACAGAAAGATAGTACAGCTGATTGTTTCAGACCGTATCATTGAAACAGCAGCTTTAAAATATTTAAGAGTCTTTATGCACGCCTGTTTTCTGGGTTAATATTTACATTTGTTTTTCTTTTTGCCAGATGGTGAGGAGAGCCAACTAGAGTTTGAATTTGATCCTTCCATGTCAGTTTTGACAATCCGCAAGCCCGGCATGAACGCAGGGGAAGACTGGAACATCACATTTAAGTAACCACCAAAACAAGAGAAAATGGAAGGAAAAAAGAGAAAGAAAGAGAGAGACGTGAGGGAGTAGATGCAAGCCCCTAATGTTTAAGACTAACTAGAACAGGAAAACAGAATAACTAATCTGCTAAAACATATAAACTGCAGTAGTAATCCACAAAAATCCCAGTTTATGAGCTGAGACGTCACTTGTCATTTCCTTATGTTCAGTCACACTGTAATACCTGACAACAAGGATTCAAAGTTACTGCTAGATAGATAGTAATATGGTTTTGGGGAAAAATAACCTTTGTTGCTTTTTTTACATTCACTTCTTGGTTTTTAAATACATTCTGCCTCAGAAAAAAACTAGTCACTGTAAAGGGTTGTTTAGTGTTTAAAATGTAGGTTCACATTCAGATCCACCTGCTGCTGATTCCTTCTGATTCTAAAGTCAGAATCATTCCCATTTTCTTTAGGCCAAGTCTTTAAATCAGCTTATAGAACGGCCTTCTCTCGTGCCACGGTTAATTTTAAGGTGAGCTTGCCAAAAATTGAGCCGATGTATTTAGAATAGTTTGTAATTTTCCTTATGCCACAGGAATAAATCCTTATTTACCACTCCATGCCAATCTATGTTTTAGGCCTGTCCCTGAATAATTTTCTGGTGAGTTTGTGTGAATGGAAATTATTTCTAATCATTGCGTCCTGTTTTGAATTGTCTGCTGTACAGAAGGGTTTTAATCTGATTTGAACAAACTTGACTTAATAAGTCACTTCAGGGGACTGAACCACCGACTATGAACCGTTATTTTGATGTGCGTTCTCTATTTTATCATGTTATTTTTCCAACTTGGGTTGATCCGACTATTTTTGAATACTCTTGAGGAAAGATTAGACTTTTTTAGATTTTCTTGTGCTACTAAGTTTTTGTAGTTGTTTTGTCCTAATGAGCATGTCAGCTTCAGTCCCTGGAAGTGTTCAACTGTCAGATCTACAGAAACATCTGCTCTGAATGTACAGGGCTCAGCCACCGACACGAAGGAGTCTCTGTGCCATCAAGTGAAATTATCTGATTTTACCCGGGGTTTTGTTTTTAACATCATAAATATACATGTTGCTGCATTTTTTGTTGAAGGCTTGAACTGATGGAAGCGGAAATAAAGAATTGCACTTCAGCTGTCAAAACTGTTTGTACTCTGACAGATGAGACCAAGTGAAAATAAAGGTGACCAAATGTGAAGTAAATCAGTTTTGGCTCATTTATTTTTCTTTTATGTAACAATTTAAGATGCAACATTTAAGATAAACAATTCTTGAGAAAGATACTTGTCTGTGTATAAAATAAAACTGTATAGACATATATCTGCTTGCATGTAAAAGATTCATGTCTCTAAAAGGAGCTAATTCAAACCATCTCATCATGACGTTAACTTAGTGCTGATAAACCGAAATGAGGTGCTTACAAGAGATCCTTCCTGTCTACAGCCATCGGCATCTATAACATCTCTTAATGAAATTAGGATAATGAGTTACAACAACAAATAATTTCCCTCTGGGATTAATAAAGTATTTTTGAATTGAATTGAACTTTTTATTATTTAAATTCCAAGTTCGATCTTCTAATCAACCTATTTTTAGGCAATTTCAACCACTAATTATTTACACAGCGCAAAACCACTATTATTATTAAAGAACGTCTGCAATTACATTAGTACATTTAAAAAAAAAAATTTTTTTACACTTAAGGATGTCGAGTTGAGCGCATTTTTTTTTTTTTTTTACCTTTGGCATGTTTTGTCGCTCCCTGATGACGTCAACAATTTTATTTATTCCCCCTCCTCCATCATGGCGGCGGAGGGTTCTGAGGAGGAGATGAGCGGCAACGTAGAGCTCGAAGAGGCTTCTGGTAATTTTATTTAGGACTACACAGTCCAGAGTTAGACGCATTTATACACATTACTGTGTTTAGGACTTTGTCGCTGGTATTAAATAAAGCCACATATTGGGAATAGTTGCATGAGAAGCTAGGCTAAGCTAAGCTACACAACCGACAGTAGCTGAGCTGGTTTTTCTCAAACTTGACCACTGCTTTAAGTGGTTTTGATGATTATTTTTTGCAAACTCAAGTGTTTTTCTTAAGGTTTCAGAAGATACATTAAAATGATCAAATCAAGTACCGTACTTTGAAAATAATGTGCAGTAAGTGAAATATGCAGTGAATTTAGCATTAAAATTTAAACTTAACTTTATGGAATGCTGGGTATTATTAAGAAATTAAAGTTATTGTATTTTTTTGTTTGTGTACAATACCCCCATGCTTAACCCTAGTAAAGTTTCTGCAGAACTTGAGATTCATTCAACAGCTGAATCAGATGTGTTGATTTGAAAGTGTTAATTGGTGTAAAAACATGAGCTCACTGGTCTATCATGTGTCCTCTGTTATTAAAATAAGCTAATAATGACTCAGTTATACCAATAAACATTAACCTTTTTTTTTTTTAAGCCATGAATGTCTCTGAGGTTCCACCGCCACCTCCACCTGAGATGCCAGAGAACGGCAGTGCAGTTGTGGCTCCTGAGTCTCCTGCAGGTCATGACTCCGAGTCCTACTCTGTGGCTCAGACTACAGAGCACGAGGAGGGGGGGACACTACCTGCGGATTTTGAACGTCTGTGGAAGGCTGCACATGACAATCCTCAAGACTTTACCAGCTGGACGGATCTGCTGCAATACTGCGAACAAGAGGTATGTGTTGGAGTTAATTGATTATCAGTCAGAACTGCTATGAGGTGACAAAATGTTTGATCATTTAACATCTCGTATCAATTTTTATTTTTCTCAGAGACACATTGAAGCTTCACGCAAAGCACTAGAGGCCTTTCTTGCTCGTTACCCTCTTTGCTATGGTTACTGGAAAAAATATGTTGACCTTGAGCGCCGCTCTGGGAACAACAATAAAGCAGAGGAGGTAAAACTGGTCTTACGTTTCTGTTCTTCTTCACATTATAAATGCAGGGATCAAGTGTAGTTGATACTGAAAATTTTCAGTTAACATTCATGGCTGTGATGTGCTGTGTTAGGTGTGTATTTGGGGTCTTAAGGGGATTCCTCTAAGCATAGATCTGTGGATCCACTACATTAATCTGCTACTGGGGACTCTGGACATGAACCTGCCTGATTCACCCAAGCGGATACGCAGGTAAATAAAACTTGAGCCCCGACGCACATTGGGTGTGATATGTTTTGTAAGCCAAGAGTGAATTTTATTCATCAAAGTTTACTGTAAATTGACGACGTTTAATTTCTGAGAGTATTTTTTGCTACGGTACTTGTTTTACGTTATGTTTACATCAGCTTATTAAAAAAAAAGTGATTAATTTAGTAAGCTTAGCATACTGTTTTGACCTTTTGTAGTAACAGAGCCTTTAAAATTTATCAGTCATTAAACTTGATTTGTTTTCCTAAATAAATAGCAGGATTTGGTGCAGGTCAACAGAAACCCTTTCTTTAAATTGATGATTTCAAACCCGCAGTGTGTTCGAGGATGCAGTTGCAGCAGCTGGTCTAGACTTCCATTCAGATCGACTTTGGGATCTCTACATTGAGTGGGAAAAGGAGCAAGGGAATGCAAAGAACGCAGCAGCTGTCCTGGACAGAGTCCTCAAAGTCCCCACCCAGCTTTACAGCACCCACTATGACAAGTAAGACCCCTCTCATCTATGGGTCTTGAAATGTTGTAATGATTTTGTGAGTGCCACATTCATCACATTGTGAATTACAAAAAAGAAAAGAAGTTAAACGTTCTGATTTAATGTCTGATTTTCACACGCAGTATGCTTTCCTTTCGTCATTTATAATTTATGACTTGTCCTCTCCTCTGCCTTTGTGTCAGATTTAAAGAACACTTGAACAACAATCCACCCAAAGATGTGCTTTCCTCTGAGGAGTTCGAGGAGCTGAAGACATTATGCCGACAGAGTCAGAAGGCTGAGCGTGCTGAACAGGCTCAGGAGGTTGACGAGGAGAGGCCACCGGGGGAGGAACTGCCTGCCACACCTGAGGGCACAGACTCAGTAAGTGATGCCCATAAAACAAATATTATTGCAGTTCTAGTCAAGATATACATTCACATCAATAAAATATGCTTCTTCACTTTACCCAAACCAGGGATCTAACCACTGACCTTCTGATTGTAAAAGACTACATCTCAGATGCAGCGCTTTGATGATTTCTTTCAGATACAACTACACACACTGGTGAAATATAAATTTACCAGTAAAGGACAAAAATCTTTATTTTACTGTGTTTAGGAGGAACTAATACAGAAAATAAGGGAACAGGTATTACTTCGTAGAGACAAAGTGTACGAGGCCAACGAGGGAGAAGTTCGTAAGAGGTGGAACTTTGAAGATGCTGTAAGTTTCTGCTGGTTTATTTATTTTAACTTTTATTTTTAAACTGTTTTAAACGCCTTTATTTTGGTAAACTTGCTTTACAACTCGTGGCTGAACTTATAGTTCAAACTCTTGCGTACATTTTGGATCTTTTCAGATACATTTTATTTGTCACTCAATTGCTTTTAATTTTCAAAAGCTTCTTTTTGATCAGGCAAAAGAACCTTGAACATTAAGTGTCTTTAGGAGCTCAGCATTAAATTAAGAGTCAAAAAAACATCAAAACCTGGTTCAGATTCTGTAAGTGAATCATAAATGGGCATCAAGTTTATCAGAAGCGTCTTAGGAAGAACTGAAACTGTTTTTTAATTAGTAAAAGGTTATTTTCTTTTTTGTTTGTAATGTTTTCAATAAAACCTTTTACCCACTGACCTGTTAAAGTCTTAAGAGTTTATGGACATTATCTGTCCCTCAGCTCAAAAACACACTGTACTTCCTTTGTTGTCATCTTCCAACAGATCAAGCGGCCATATTTTCACGTCAAGCCACTGGATCGCCTCCAGCTTCAGGCCTGGCACTCTTACCTGGACTGGGAGATCTCTGAGCTAAACAGGGACACCAAAAATTCTACACAAGGTAAACACACACACACACACATACACAATGAAAATCTGTGTTGGATTGTTTTGTGGGCTTGTCTGAATGTGTCTGTAATTTTTTTTTCCAATATTTGTTTGTACTAGAACCAACACAGGAAGCTACAGAGGAATCCAAGATCACAGCCCAGAATCAGGAAACGTCAGCGCGTGATGCGGTTGCCCATAGCGACCACAGAGTTCGCATCCTGTTTGAGCGCTGCCTGATCGCCTGTGCTCTGTATGAGGACTTCTGGATGAGGGTAAGAAAAAGCTCCTTAGTTACAGTTTAATCTGAGTTATTGTGAAATGCGCAGGTGATGAGGTGTAACATTTACCTACGTGCGCTCAGTATGTTCAGTACCTGGAGCCGCAGAGCGTCGATGAGGCCCGAGCTGTTTACAAACGAGCCTGTGAGATCCACCTTTCCAACAAACCCAATATTCATATGCAGTGGGCCACCTTCGAGGAGAGGCACGGTATGAAAAGACAACAACACCGTGAAAACACGTCTTCTCTTAAATGTTATTGAACATTCTGAGGCAGGCTTGAAACACAAGAGTCAGGGTGGCTTCTGGGTAATACCAGATGGCTAGGTCTCAGACTGACGAAGCCTCTTGGATGAGGGGCGAAACGTTTCTTTTTAACAAAAAAACGAAGTCCAGATGACATGATTCAACCTTTTTTGTTGTTATTGAACATTATTGATGTTCGTGCTGCTGTTCGACGTAATGTTTTTATGCTATTAGTGCTTAGTGTCTTATTTAGTTGTTTTTCTTAGTTCATATCTTAGATCTTATTGCTCTTATTTTACATTTTATTGGATGTAACTGGGACCCTGTGTACATAATCTCGTTCCACCACATGAGATGCGAATGACAAATAAATCTCCCTGAATCTCTGAACGTTTCACAACTTTTCAGTGCACAGCGTTGACGTTACTTTAAAATAAAGAGTTAAAGACAGATGGTCGCTTGAATGAACAAACAGCACTAACAAGTTTTAAAATTATTTAGTTATTCTCATGTTTTCTGTGTATTCTTCTGTAAAAGGTGACCTAACTCAGGCTCGGCGAGTGCTGGAGGCCCTGGAGAAGAGCCTTCCCGGTTTGGCGGTTGTACGTCTCCGCAGGGCCACCTTAGAGAGACGGGCTGGCCAGCTGGAGCAATCGGAGGCCCTGCTGACGGAGGCGGTAGCAGAATC
This sequence comes from Nematolebias whitei, assembly GCF_014905685.2. Taxonomy (NCBI): domain Eukaryota; kingdom Metazoa; phylum Chordata; class Actinopteri; order Cyprinodontiformes; family Rivulidae; genus Nematolebias; species Nematolebias whitei. Next base: position 17,236,524 of record NC_056501.1, read on the forward strand.
CAAAGAAAAGCCCACGTTACACGCTTTCTACTCCATCAAGCTGGCCCGTCTGTTGCTGAAAGTGGGCAGAAACCCCAGCCAAGCCCGCAGAGTTTTGCAGGAAGCACTGGAGATTAGTCCGGTGAGATGATTAAAAATAAAGCTTAGTTTAATGTTTTATCATTTTTTCTGTGATTTGTTTTCATCGCTTTATAGTCACACTCCATTTTAATTGCACTTCATCTGTCCTATAAGGATAATGACAAACTGCACTTGAGCCTGTTGGAGCTGGAGGCTTCTGGCGACCCCTGGGCCTCAGCTGACGCTGTGCGGGAATGCGTGACGCGAGCTCTGGCAGCTCCTCTCACCTCACACACCAAGTTGCTTTTATCACAGAGAGGCCTTCAGTTTGCCGAGGATTACAGCAGCTCCATCCAGAGGTCAGCCTTCACCCTGAAAACATCTTAAAAACCACCATCTGAGCTTCACCCTGCGTGTCTCTGCTCTGCAGTTTGCTGACTGTGTACGAGGCACACCAGAAACTGCTGGACGAGCTGCGAGGAACAAAGAGGGAAGCAGAGAATGGGTGAGAGGAAGAAAAACTCAAACAACATAGGTAGAAATAAACATTTTTGCAAGAACTGAAGTAGTTAATCAGAAAGGTGTCGAAGAGTCTTATCTTTTTTTTTTAGCAAGGTGTGTTTTTCTAATACAGCTGTTTGTCCACAGCACTTGCAATTGTTTAAAAACCTCTAAAGACTAAAATGCCCTTATTTTTAAATAACTTCTATCGATTTATGTTGTTGAAGTGTTTACTTTTTATTTTTTTACATCAAGCCATCATCACTAAATACACACAAAGCATTCTGGGTCTATTGCATCATCAAACAACGCCGCATAACACCTGACTTGTCTCGTTTGGAAAATGTTAGAGCTGTTCCTACTACGGTAGTTTTCTCTACTAAAATATTGTTTTAAATGCCATTGCATATGAAAATAATCCAAACATTCATTGTATGAATGAAGAAACGGTTTGGGGAAAAATTGGCCTGACTTTTTGAAGGTTCGTTTGTTTTGGTTCTTTTTAAGAGCCGAGGATCCACAGAAGATGCTCAAAAGTGACGATGACGCTGCTGCTGCTACGTCCGAACAAGCCCCACCCACCACGCCGCAAGTTCCCATCACCACGCCGCCTCCGTCGATGGTGGGCACCGACACGAGCGCACAGGCCGGATACGGAGCGTACAGCAGCTGGTATCAGGTAGGACTTTCACTACTTTTAAACTGTTTACTGAATATCTGTCGTTTACGCATTACTGTAATTTAACTGAAAAGGTTTTACTCAGTTGGGAGGAATTTTGTTTTTTCTTTTCAAGCAACCTCAGTACGGCAGCTATGGCAGCTACGGGAGCTACGGCTACCAGAACCCCTGGAACTACAACCAGTCTTATTATCCACCCAGTTAAAGAGCTTCAGCATCTGTGGAGGCAGCTTGAGCCAGATAAACGAGACTTGCCCCCTGATTAAACACATCCCAGCATCCCGCGGTCCTCCACATCCTTCCTCTGGATTATCTCAGTCCTGGATTTGTGACGAGGAGAGGAACTCAGTGAATTTTACTTAGATGAAATCGTGACAGAAGAACACCGTGACTCGTTTTCAGTAAACTACATTTTAATCAGAATTATTTTTGTATATGTTGGCAATTCAGCCCCTTTTGATCATGTTTTAAAGTCATCCACTCTGTCCAGCTCTACATTTTATTGTACCAATACTGTTATATGCCGTTCCTGTGGTGGCTGTGTTTTCTATTGTTTATAAACATGTTTTAAAGCCACAAAAGTACTTTTTTAGGTTCTGTCCATTATGTGGTGGTAAATTTCTGTTTACTAAAGGAGACTGAAAATTCAACTGATTCCTGCACCAGTCATGTTTTATTTTACAAATATAGAGTCAAACGTTTAAAATTAAAGCGCTTGCTTGAAAGGAGGGTGCATAAAAAAATTTGTTTTTCTAGACAAGCTGGCTTTTACAGAAGGGAAAATATGTATCCACTATTACTGAATGATGGTGTAGATTTTGACTTCTGAACACTTTAGTGTGTGCAAAAGTTCAATTTTACATAAACAGTGAGTTTTAAAATGAACACTTTCTAAAAAAAAAAAAAAAAAAGACTCAAAGAAAAACTTATTGGTGTTATTTTCCTAGTAAATTTCCTGAAATGTAAAAATTAAAACTGCTCCATCAATGTAATTTACCAAGTCGGCTTTATTGTAAGTGGATTCTTGGTGACCATGTTTACATACGTGACAACAGATCTGAAACTGCTTAAAAAATAGAAAGTCACAAAACCAGGAAGATCATGAGGATTAAACTTAAGGCCCTGTCAGAACCACCTGAAGTTGTGTAATGTGCAAGGCTAAAACTGAACTTTGTACTTTCTGTACTGTGTTGTTGAAACAGTAATTTTTATTTTTGAAGTGTCAGTCAGAAGCCAGCTGTTTTGCTTTTGATCTGTAAAAAGTCGAGGTCCAAATCATATTGTGAAGCTTCTTCGTGAATTCTGCACTCAGTCCCTCTTTAAGAAAAGCTTTTCCCGGTGTCTGAACGCAGCTTCAGTCTGGTTGGCTGGCAGCCCTGTTCCTGGATCAGTCCGTTCCCGGCGTGTCTGGAGTCAGTGTGGTGGAAGTGGTGAGGTAGGCTCACGGAGCACATCCTTCTTACTTTTTGGTAACAACCAGCACAGCTGAAGGCACCAAACCTGAAAAAAACAAACATATATATATATATATATATATATATATATATATATATATATATATAAATAAGGCTCATCTACCCATCTGACAATTTATATTTGAAATAAAAGTGCAAAACTAATCTGAACTAGAGAAATTGCATTTCCTGCGAGAATGCAGTGTGAATGCTTATTGCAGAAGAATTTGCTGAAAAACTGCTGAAATTAAACAAATTCTGAAATGTAGGAACAATCCTAAGTTGGCAAAAGAAAGCAGAAAGAACACATATTTACTGAATTAGGTTTAAATAAGCAGAAATTGGCACAAAAAATAGGAAATTGGCTTAAAAAAAGCTGAAAAGCCAAAAAGAAGCTTAAATTATCAAACAAGCAGAAAGAAATTAAATTAGCTTAAAAATGTGGAATTAGCATTAAGAGCTGAATAGTAGCTGAAACTAGCAGAAAAAAGCTGAAAGGAGCATAAGCTGAAATTAGCATAAAGAAGTTAATTAGGCTAAAGTAGCAGAAATTAACATGCAAAACTTTATCTGAAAACAACTGAAATTTGCTTAAAAAAAGCTAGCTGAAAAGTTAGAACAAGCTTAAATTGGTAGAAGAAAGCAGAAAACTTTTGCCCAATTAGGCTAAAAGAAGCAGAAACGAGCACAAATGGAAATTATCTGGAAAAAAGCTGAAATTAGCTGAAACAAAAAGTTTAAATTTGCACAAGAAAGCTGAAAGAAGCTGAACCAGAGCAAAATATGAAAGGAGCAGTAAAAGGTCATAAACAGATCTAAAGATTTGAAGGATGTAAAATGAGCTCAATTCATTTTCTATGAGAAAAATAAAGTGGCAGAAAAGGCTAAATATTTCAAAAAGCTAAAATTGCACCAGTGCCAAAAGTCATAGCAGGATTGTCCTGAAAGAGCTGAACGTTTGGATATATTTGTTGAAACGGCATGAAAATTTAGGAACGAGAAAGATGCTGAAAAACGTATTGAAGAAAAATGGATCACAATAGTGCGACTGCTTCATAAACATTCACACAACGAGATGAACGCTGGATTTTTCAGTGCGTTCTGTGCAGCTTTTCAGCTATGAAGCAAGTTCTTCCTATGAGCTGACCAAGTGAACGTTGCTCCCCACTCACCGAGCTCTTTCAGGGGCTTCTCCATGTCCAGTTCAGTGTAGACCTGACGAGGGTACGGTGACAGCAGCGTGAAGTCCTGACCCTCGGGCACGTTGCTGTTCATCTGTATGTAGACGCGCACGGCCGCCAGCGGCTCCTGGGCCTTGAAGACTGTCGTGATGGTGGAGCCGTCCAGAAGACGAACCTGAGAACGAATCCAAACGTTAAGGAAGAGCAGAGAAAACGCAGACCTGTCAGGGGAATTAGCCCAAAGACTCAGGGCCTGTCTCATCTAATCAATCTGAACTTGGGATGAAATTTAAATCATCATTGTAACTCTGAGGACACTGATTTCATCCTCAGATACAGTCTGTGACGACAAGTAAAACTATTTGGAGCAGACTGGCATTACTCAGAGGCTTCAAATAATGAGTACCTGTGACCATAAACTGTTTGAATCTCTTTCTGGTAGATAATTATGTGATGTCAGCTATAATTCATAAACTCTCCAGGTATAGTATAATTTTGGAAATCTTGCTGTGTTTTAAAGACATGGAAACTTAAGAATGACGACGATAAGATCACACATATGACAGCCAATATAATCTACAGCACAATAAGAAAGAAAATAATCGGGTGACATTTTGATTCAAGTTTAGTTTTAGGAATATAAATTATATTAAGAAAAAATATTTTACTTAAGAGTAACATCAAGACATCCTGCATTAAAAATGGTCACACTGTAAAACCAACAAAAAGTGGTAAATCGTCTCTAAATTACAGTTTGTCTAGTAAATCTTGTGCAAACGACACTTTATACAGAAAGATGGATAAAAAAAGTGTGAGGTCTGAACCTGTATCCTTGACTCGTCGTACTCTTTCTTGGTGGGTGGAGGGCCCTGACCGGTGGGTGATGATGGGCTGGGTAAAGTCGGCTGTGACGATGCAGCTGTGCTCGAAGTCGCACCACCTCCAAACTAAAGCACAACACACGATAAGAGTTGGACAGAAAAATGAACAGGGAAAGAACAAAAAAGTGAACATGACCTCTGACGTACCTTTTGCGCTCTCTCCTCTCTGTCTCTTGCTATTTTCTCTTTAACCCTTTGCCTGACAAGAATAAAAAGTTGAAATCAGAAATCAGAAGCTTAAGAACTACTGTAGTAGTGGAGAAAAAAATAACCAAATCTTTATGTAAAATGCTTAAATTATCATCTTAGCAAATGTACTCATTAAAGAACACAAAACTCTAAGAACAGTACATTTAGTGTCAGCCTGACGTTTCTATGCAAGACCTTTTAATTTGAAATGAATCCAAACCTAATTCTCTTTACTCAAACTTATAATTCTAAGTTTCACAATGAAATGTAACCTGGCCATTTTGTCCTCCATCTTCTCTCTCCTCCGCTGCTCAGCAAGATTTCTCATGTCATCGTCCTGCATCTTCTGACGGATCTGCTGCAGCTCTTGGCCCTGTTTCCTTCGGTATTTCTCCCTCTCCACCTCCTCTGCTCGCTCGCGCTCTCTTCTCTCGGCCTGCTTCACTCGCATAAGCTCCTCTAACCTGAGAAACAGAGACGACCCAGGAATAAACTAATAGCCTCGTGATATAATCGTTTACAAAAAATGCTCCTGACCTTTTGACTTGTTCACGTTTCTCCTCCTCGGTCATTGGCCGCTTTAAAAACTCCAGGTTTTCAGTGTTGTCTCCATCTGCGTTTTCTGCCACCAAAACAAATCACGTAAGAAAGTGTCAAAAGAAGAGAGTATTATGAAATGGACATAATGTTGGGTGTCTGTCAACCTACACAAAAATTAACACAAAAAGCCTCCCACTCGAATGATCTACAATAAACATCTCACTCAGCATGAACACGGTAAGTCGACAACTTTAAACACACAGAAAACCAAAATGAAGGGACCACAGACTTTCACGGTGAAAGTTACTAAAATCAGACTAGCACCATAGTTTATTAAATTAAATTAACATTTTTTACCTTATTAGCTCTAAAAATATATATTTACTAACTTGGAATGGTGCTTTTGTCCTTCAAATACATGAATGAAATGTATTAAATTACACATATACAAACAACACTTCTTCTATTACAATAACAGACTCTGGAGTGTCAAAGTTGTAGCTAACATGCTATAAATACTACAACAAAATGTTTACTGTCAGATATATGTTTTTGTTTGAACGTTACTTGTTCCACCTAAACTTCACTTACAATATCATGATATTTTGAGTGTCCTCCCTAAAAACACAAGCTGCCCTGACCTTCAGTGGTTGCCTGCTCTGTGTTGGACTGGCCATGTTCTGCTTCTCCCAGGACGTTTACCACAGGTGGCACATAGGGCTCATCGATGTCTGGGTCATTCTCGTGCTCCATTAACCTAAAGAAAGTAGATTATTAAGAGTGAGAATAGCCAAATACCATTAGTTAGGTTAGTTTAGATTGACTGAACCCTTTTTTTTTTTTTTTTTTACTGTGCTTCTAACTGGATAAATTAAACATCACACTGTGTGTTCACAGAGGTTTGTGGGCAGCCACTAAACCCCTACTTTTGCACCATATGTGTACACAGACGAGGCACCAGACTGATGTTCATCAACCCAAACCTAAAACTTTCAAAACTGTAGACACAATTTTTTTTAGAAAAATAAAACATCACACTTTCTACTAAGGACACTATCTTCATTGCTGCTCCAGAGAAGTTGTTGCTGCATCTACAGGTGAGGATTGTCTGATTGAAGACACCTCTGTTTCTCTCCTGATTCATGCTCAGTAATCCAGGTAAATAAATCTAACAAGGATGAGTCAGGTCCTCTGGACAAGTTCTTTTTTTTGTTAAAACATTTTGTCTTTTACCCAAAAAGACTTCTTCAGTCTGAAGACCTGACTTTGAAATCTGGTTAGTTTTGGCTCAGCTCGCTTGGAACCTCAGCACAGACGAAATTAAATACTTTTTAATAAGAAATGATTTCAACAAAAAGCCTTGTCCTGCATTCTAATTAAAGGGGAAACTTAATGATTAATAATGTGAACTGTGTCAGACTCACCAGTCCATAGCCTGCTCTATTCCCTGGTTTCCTGTATTGGCTACAGCTTTCTCCCTGAAAAAGACAAACGAGGCATAAGACAGTTTTGCTTCCACATTTTTAAGGCCTGTCTCAAAAGTTATAACCTTCATAAATATAGTACATTTCTAGGTTTTGTGTCACTCACGCTCTGTTTTTGTCAAAGCCCATCTCCAGCAGGCTCTCTAGAGCTGTTAGCTCTGCCATTTTGACCTGAAACAACACAATTTTACAAATTCATCAACTTGAATTCGGGCACATTGTTTTAACGTTTACTGCTAATGAAATGAGCGAAACACTCGGTGACGATTGCTTCCATTTTTACTCACTTTGATATTTAAATCAAAACATTACCGTATTTTTAAGGCATACAACTGCATTAAACATTAGCCTCCTCGAAAACCGTTTTTATGCCAGCTCGTCAGGTTTGTGTCAACATTTAGCAATAACGCTAAAAGCTAACATTAGCATTATTGCTGCTAACGAAGCTAGCTTCACTGGATAGAACTAATAAAACGATCTAGTGAATTAAACCCCACCTGATTTATTACTTTTTATAGCTTACAGGTTAAGTGACAAGTAAGTTTTGTCAGTGCTTTAAAGATTCATTATTTATTAATGTTAATACTCTGGAAGACAGACGCTGTTTGGATACTCACACATCAGTTTACGCCACTTCAACTGTACGGAAAGCCAAGTGGACCAAAAATATCGTAAAATAGAATTTTTCTTATTTTTTAAAAATAGTTGTTTTTTTTTCAATTATATTTACAATACCGGTTTAACTCTTTCATAACTACCTGTCCGATTATCTATAACCTCATCTAAATTCAGTAAATTATACTTTAAGTGGAAGCTGGATTTGGTCAGTTAATTTTTTATCCCATTATTTTAAAACTACAAAGTTTATAAAGCCTAATAGAATAAAAAAAGTTTTATAATATTTTATTATACACACACACACACACGTACACACACACACACACACACATATATATATATATATGTGTACATACATTTCTAAGCCAGCTTGTAATATTTTAGACAGAATGTTGTTTTCATGCTCGTTATTAAAATGTTTAAACTTGGCTTTAATAATGTGAAAAACTAAAAGTAAATACAAAATATAATTTTCTCTAAATAAAAAAGTAGGCTTTCAGCGTAAATGAACAAAGAACCCAAAATATTTTTAAAGCATTTTAGTTTTGAATAATGATTTTGAAAAAAAAAGAAGAAGTGAGAAACAGAAGTAGCTGGTCTAATTCTAACATTATTTTATTATATTATATTATATTATATTATATTATATTATATTATATTATATTATATTATATTATATTATATTGTTTTATATTATATTGGCATTTACCATGAGTTGTTTCTCACAAATTCAGTCAAGAAAATGATCATCAGCCTGACTGTTAAAACAATATTGAAGGTGACTTAAACATCATCATTTTGTAGTAATATTTTATATACAAAACAATAGGTAAATATCTATTTTGTTTAAAGATTTTGATTTTTAAAGTGTGAAACATTGGCTTTAAAGTTATTTTATTTACTCTGTTATAAATATTCACATGTATGACTTCTGTCAGTTATTTTATTGACTGTAGAGGAATCAAAGTCTCCATTTTAGTTTTCTTCTCACACCATATTGTTTGTTTAGGTCTTTCCCTCTCTGTAGGCTGGCAGCTTCTTCCTGAATAAAAAAGCAGAGGCTGAACCAGATGATTAGTGTAAATGCTAGAAAAGCTGTGCCACTTACACTGAATGACCATAAATGTTAAGATATGCTGCTTTTTTCTAAAAATTCTAGAATTGCGCCGCTCAAGGTGGCTGCATGTTGGAGCAGCTCTGTTACTTTCATTCTGAGTTATTGCTTTTGGAAACTTTAATTATTCTTTTTCTGGATGTAAATCATGTTTTTTTGGATGATTGTTTCCTTTGGATGCTGTGCAGCTGGAAGGATTTTTGCTGAAACTTTTTTAGTTTTGGACATTTGTTATGATGCGTAACCATGGCAACAAGGCAGTTTTCTACAACCAGCAGCAGCTGATTAACATCTCAAAAGCTCAAATAATATCTCAACTACAGCCCCAAATCTCAAACGAGTTGAAAGGATGTTCTGTGGACGCATTCTCATCTACCTGCCAGCTGTGCTCGAGTGTCTGACCACTGAGATCCTGGAACTAGCAGGAAACACGGCTCATGACAGCAGAAGGACAGGATCGTCCCTCAGCGCCTACAGTTGGCTGTCCGCAGCTACAAGGAGCTCGGCGGACTGCTGGGAGGAGTGACCATCGCTCTGGGAGGAGTTCTGCTTGGCATTCAGGTGGTTCTACAGCCCGGGGGAACCGAGAGGCCAGCAGAGTCTGGGTGGACGGATCGGACGGCATCTGCAGCCAGTTTCTTAGGATCCACTGTGGGATGGACCTTTACAAGAGATCCTTCCTGTCTACAGCCATCAGCATCTATAACATCTCTTAATGAAATGAGGATAACGAGTTACAACAACAAATAATTTCCCTTTGGGATTAATAAAGTATTTTTGAATTTGAATTTGAATTTTGGGCATTTGTTATGATGCGTAACCATGACAACAAGGTGTTTTTTAACAACCAGGAGCAGCTGATTAACATCTCAAAAGCTGAAATACCTCAACTACAGCATCAAATCCCAAATGAGTTGAAAAGGAGACTCCATGGACAAATTCCTGTCAACCTGATGGCGGTGCTCGAGAGCCTGACCGCCGAGATTCTGGAGATGGGAAACTCGGCTCATGACATCAGGAGGACCGGGATCATCCCCCGGCACCTTCAGCTGTCTGTGGCGACGAGGAGCTCGGCAGACTGCTGGGAGGAGTGACCATTGTTCAGGGAGGAATTCTGCCCAGCATTCGGGCGGCCTTGCTGCCCAGGAGGACCGAGAGGTCCGCCTGATCTGACAGCAAGCTGGATCTGGGTGGACGGATCGGTATCTGTGGCCAGATTCTTCGTATTCGCTGCAGGAGATCCTTCTCTTCCCACAGCTATCAGCATCTAACAACTCTTGAATAGAACCAGGATGATGAGCTACAACAACACTTAATTTCCCTCTGGGATTAATAAAGTATTTTTGAATTGAATTGAATTTAAAACATCCTGATGCATGCTCAATAATCCAGGTAGAAAAATCTAAAAAAGTTAAATCTGGTCCTCTGGACATTCAAAAAAACAAAACAAAGCAAATCAACAAAAAAATGTAGAAATGTTTCGTCTCTCATCCATCTGTTTGTTTGAATGTCCAGAGGACCAGATTTAACTTTTTTGAATTTAAAACAATTACAGTAAGTTGTAGAAAATCAATGCTGCCTTACATGAATGACTGTAAAACCAGGAAGATGTGTGCAATTAAATGGATGTATATTTTGCATATTATAAAAAATACAATTTTTGTTTTCTGAATATATCAATTTCCCAAAACAGACTTAATTTAGATCCAGCCTGCAGTTCACCATTTGAGGACCTCTGAGGTGCAGCAGTTTGTTTCTCATTGGCTCGTTTGATTTGATCGTGTGTTCTTAGCGTTCAAACAGAATATAATTTGCTGACTTGATGCGCAGGTTGAGCCTGTTACATATTTACAGTAAGTGTAATGATTAATTTTTCTCTCCCCCACGCAGTCTTAAGCAGCCCTCCATCACGAGTCTGCCATTGCTCAGACGCAGATCTGTCCCTCTGCTCGAGTCTCTCTAATTTCAGAAGATTGTCCACAGTCTGATTTGTTTTATCTTACATTTACTATTTATTTGTTTTCTCTCAAATTTGTGTCTGTTTTTTTTTAACTTTTCTAACTTCTCACTCAGCACAATCATATTTTCAGAGTTTATCAGGTAAGTTTGACCTTTATTTATCCATTTCAAACTGAATAGCATAAAAATACCCCTTTAATTCATTATAAGTTAAGTTGTAGACTCTTCAACGATAGTTTCATGCTGCATTTATCTCACATTGCTTCAAAATGCTGTTTTTATTTAGTGTTGTTTAAATATTAACAACTTATTCACATTATGAGCAACTTAACTTGGTAGAAATGCAAATAATATTTATTGAGAAGCAAAATGTCAATTACAGGTCAAAATTCAAGCAGGTTTGCTTTTGAATTCAAAGAGAACTTAATGACTTATTGAAAAAAATATGTAGTTTGAATGAAAATTGAATTAATATACAAATGCTTAAAAAAACTGTTAGAAAAAAACATGATTCTGTTCTATTAAAGGTTGATAAGTATTAGTAATTAATTTACACCCCTATTTAGTTTGAATATGTATCTGTAGATTTTGATGATATTTTAACTTTAAATAAGAAGTTAAATGTTTTCTAAGACCTGCCAATTTATTTGTTGTTACTGCACAAATTGTCACTCTATTACCGGACTTTACGTTTTTATTAAAACACGTTTTCAGCGCTGATAAACACCAAGAGCCGTTCACACTGAAATTATCTTGGAGGAAAAAAAAAAAAAAACGAACATGGCCAGGTGGGCAAAGTCGAGGAATACAATAGGGATAAAGGTCTTTTTAGTTTACATTTTAATTGCTTTATGGCTCTGCTTTTTTCCTTCTTCTTTTACAGAGGACAAAGTTAAGGGTCAAAGTTCACCGAATGAGTCAAGGGAAGTTCTCGAAAACTAAGGAGAAGAGATGTGCTGAAGGAAATGTGTGCCTACGTGTGAAACATCAAGTTAAATAAGATTATTTGTTTGTTTTTTTTGCTCAGATCCAGCTCCTTGTACACTTTACAGAGTAAATGACCCTGATTTATATTGGTGTCAAAGAGTACACTGTAATCTTATAAGCAGTAAAAAAACAAGATTAGATGGCTGATGTTTTACGAAACCTTCCCAGTGGGGCTGGTATCACATGAAGGCCTGAAATATAAAATATGCAATAAAATGATGTAAATTCTTGTGTTGAGCAAGAAGTGAACAAAAGAGGGCAGCATTATATCACATGAACAGGCCTTGACCAAAGGGCACAAGGAGGATTGAACTTTTGTCACATTGGTGCCACATTTGATAAATTTCCACTCTAATAGTTTTAAATGTATGCATAACACAACAGGCTGTGTTTAAAGAAAAAAATACTTTATGGTTTAGTCTCATTAAATAGTAGATGTGAGCAAAAGGTGGTGGTGGTTTTCCTTTAAATGTGTCAGCTGTTCCTCCCCAGTGGGTCTCACCAGCTGTAACAGCAACTCCATGTGGAAAAACTCAGACTTCCAGTGGAGCTGCTGTTATTTGTGGAGGGACACCTCTCATCAACCAACAGCTGCATGGACTTCTGCTTTCATTTTCTTTTTGTTGTTTTTATAGTTGGAACTACAGTTATGTTCATTCAGAGGTTGTTTTCGATATAAAATAAAAGCCATTTTGTGAGTAAAGTTGTTGATCTGTTTTTTTTTTTTTTAATCGTGACTGAACAAGTAAGTCAAGAAATATGATTTGCGGGATGACTATCTTTTCCATACTGTATTATATTTTAATGTAACTTTACATGAAATAATATATAGAATAGAAATACATCCAGTAGGTAATAGTAAGTTGTTATTTGTGTTTAACTCACTTGTTTTTTTATATATATTACACCCCCAACCATGAAAAGTTCCTAAGCACTTATTATACAAGTGAAACCAAAACAGAAGTTACATTTAGATATTACTGTACCAGTATTCAATTTGATGACGCACTTTGAAACTAAAACCAAAAGCACACAGTTCTCAATATCATGGGTCATACAGGAATTCATATTTTCTCTTTTATAGTTGGAATTGAATTCACTCTTGTTTATTGGAATAATGGGTGAAATTATGTTGCCTATTCATCTGAATGCATATTGGCTGTATGTAAAAACAAACTAGTTTATAAGAAGTATAAAGAGACCTACAGGTCCCATTGAGATCACAGATCTCTTTTTCAAGGGAAGCCTACGGTCTGAAGGCAGCATGCATGTTCTTGGACTTAAATTAATTAAAATGAAGAAAAAAATTACAAAATATGTAAATTAAGCAACATGTGACACATGATTACCAATGGTCAAAATATCTGTATATATGATAAAAAATAAATAAATAACCACGAATCACAATTGGAAATACACCACAATCTTGTTGACATGGTTTGTGGCTGTTTAATTTATTCATTATTATTTTCTTAACCTAAACAAGGTTAAAATAAGGCGGAAGGCTATTTCATAATTCAGCAGAATTAATAAAAAAGTAGAAAACAAAAGTATGAATACATTATCATTTATGATGCTGTAAAAATAAAGTTGATTTGTACGTGTCTGTTTATTTATGTCTATCAAACTGGCTTAAATAGGAAAAGAATAATAATAAATAAATAAAAAAAAGAATAAAACAATGAGATTAGCTGAGGCCATAACTTCGACTTTTAATTTGAAGGCATTTCCGGTTCCGCGTGTCATCCGTTATGGTGGCTAATGTTCCGGGTTGCTAAGCGAGTAGCTAGTTAAAAAGGTTCTAATGGTTTCCACCTCCACTCGTGTCGCGTTAAACGGTAAATATCCACTATATCCGTGTACAGTTCGGTGTTTATGGTGGAGATCCGCTGAGTGACTCACCCTAACTTAAAATTTTCCGAAGGGGGAGTCCTCCCTTTAATGACTACCGACTCGTAGTGCGTGGCCACTGGCTAGCTCAGCGAAGAGGGTGGGGATAAAAAAAACCCTTCCAGACCTCGCCCCAGTCGTAGCTTCACTCCAGCGGCAGGCAGCTAGTCTCTTAGCGGCGCGAGAGACCCACACCTCTCTACATTCGACAATAAGGGGAGACTGGCACAGCAGTGTCAACTGAGGGTTGAAATTTAGCAACGATGTTTAGGAAAACCTTGAAAAAGGACCCCGAGCTGTTCCAGAACGTGTCGGATGGGCTGCGGCGGCTTTACCGAACCAAGCTGTTCCCGCTGGAGGACACGTATCGATTCCACGACTTCCACTCCCCCGCACTCGAAGATGCCGACTTCGACAACAAGCCCATGGTACTCCTGGTGGGCCAGTACTCCACCGGTAAGACCACCTTCATCCGGCACCTCATTGAGCAGGACTTCCCCGGTATGCGTATTGGCCCTGAGCCGACCACAGACTCTTTCATCGCTGTGATGCACGGCGAGCAGGAGGGCGTGATACCCGGCAATGCCCTGGTCGTAGACCCGAAAAAGCCGTTCCGCAAACTCAACGCCTTTGGAAACGCGTTTCTCAACAGGTAACGCCACTAACAAGTCTTCAAACTTCAACTTAAAGCAAAGCGAGTAAAATAATAATTGTACCAAATGAGCTGCCACAACCCTTAAAGTTGTTAATTGTTCCGTGTCACGTGATTGCCACGCTTCGCTTGAACACAGTTTGTGCAGATGTGTGAAGAATGAACTTTCAGACACCATATGGGATTTAAATGCTGCAAGTACTAACATGAACCACACCTTTGAAAAAAAAAAAAAAAAAGCAAGTTCACTGTGTGCTGTTGTGTAATCTTTGGGGAAAAATGCCAAGTGTGTGAGAATTGTCCCTCTAATCATGTTTTGCGAAAGTGCATGCTTACTGTCAGTGGACAGGTGGACCCTGAGTACAGCAAAGCAAAAGAGGTGCTTTCCAGTATCTTATCCATATAACACAAAGCTGATGTTCTTTCACTTTAGACTTACTCTTGCCATTAAGAGTACTATTGCAACTGCCTTCATTCAGAGGGGTTCCCAAATGGCAGACCCCAGTCCAAATATGGACTCAAAAAAAATGTCTTGTGAACCAGACCCTGTGGTTAAATTTCAGCAGAATGAAAGTATCTACTTTGTACGCGTCAGTTTTAAAGACCAGCTGCTATAGACGCTTTTCTGTCGTCATGTTACAGTATAGTAGCTTAAACATAAAAATAGTTTTAAGCTACATTGCTTGGGAACTTGACCTTGTGTCAGTGCCGTAAGCGTCATGTTCTTCTAAGTATTTCCACATCAGCATAAATTCATCGGCCAACTCCTTTTTAACCTGTGAGCGTGTACTATGAAGTTTATCACAAAGGGTTAAAGATTTCTTTGTATACTGCGTGATACATTTGCATCAGTAGATTGATTTACAGGTCTCTCTCGTAAATGAATCCTCGTGACTCGGTGAGACTAACCTGTATAAATAAAGGTTGAATAATGAATGAGTTAGCAGGTGTTTCACCATCATTGTTAAAATAGTTCAACTCACCGGTGTTTGTTTGGTGAGCTCTGTGGTCCAGAGGATAGAGTATTTAGAAACTTCCTTAGCATTTTCCAAAGTGTCATTAAAATGGATTTTCTGTCTGATGTGTAAACTTAGTTATTCCAAATATTCAAATGAGTCACCAGAGTTCTCCCACATGGGGTTTTTACTTGCAGTAATGCAACACAGTAAATGCAACATGAAACTTACTAAATAATCTGTGGCGTAAAAGCAGAAATAACGAACACAGTTGTAGTTAATGGCGTGCTTTATAATAAACAAGAACCAAGGACACTTGAAAGGCTCCTAGTTTTCCACTGATTTTACAAACTGAGCTCCTCCCCTGTCCGAGTCAAGAGTGCAAGGCGCTGTGAGCCAGAGCCTGAATGAGTGAAAGCTAAAACACTTGAATCCTGCTGCACTGTGTGGATTCGTAGTGGAGCTTGTGAGTCTTGATCCAGTAACTTCCTGTAGAGGAAGTTGGGATGTCCCCTCTTCAGTGGGAGATAACATGGTGTCACCCTGCAGAGGAACTGATGGACACATTTTTGACCAATTTAATGACAGATTGGACCGTTGTGATCCTGATCTGCTGTCGGTGTCAACTCGTGTATTATTGGTCTTTTGCTGTACAGTTATAGGAAAAATACTCGGGTTGAGACTTGTTCAGTTTGATTTACCAGTACTTGTATTTTTTGGCATTCCTTCCTTGTTGAGTGTTGCCTTCATCTTCCACGACTTCAAA
The DNA here is from genome assembly GCF_014905685.2 of Nematolebias whitei. NCBI lineage: Eukaryota > Metazoa > Chordata > Actinopteri > Cyprinodontiformes > Rivulidae > Nematolebias > Nematolebias whitei. The sequence continues at coordinate 17,252,435 of NC_056501.1, forward strand.
CTCCTTCCAAGTAACATAATTCAGAGTATTAAATATGAAGTCATGCTTTTCCATAGTTCTTTAAAAGAGTAGGGGGTGTTTGACTTCACAGGAGGCCATAATTCCCCTCTCAGAGTTTATTAAATACTTCAGAGGAAACCAGATAAGGCTGTGTATAAACAAACAGGCTATTGTTCATTGTTGCATAATTTGTCAAACTGTTGGGAGAAGTCCTTTGCGTCATGGAGCTTGTGACTGTGTATAAATTCAGTTGAAATCTTTGTCTCAGGAGGTTTGAGTAGTCGGACATTGACTTAAAGACCATATTACTAATCTTCAAGTTATTGTACACACACATCATCGCAGAACTGGTGTCTCACATCTTTAATCTGTTCAAACCCCAAATACCATTCCAAATGCCTTTTTAAAACAGCTTTTGTTCTACCTCCTCACCAAATGGAACAACTATCGACCAGTCTCTAAACTCTTTATTCTTGCTAATGTTTTAGAAAAATTGATAAGCTCCCAAATCAATAAGTGTTTGGATTATTATCATCTTGCCTCCCCATCAATCTGGTTTCAGGAAACTACACAGCACAATGACTGCTTTTCTGAAGGTTTTAACAATGTTGAAGCTTTGGATGCTAAGGACCATTGAGCTGCACTTTATTTAGACCTGACTAAAGCTTTTGACACTGTGGACCATGACATCTTGTGTCATAAGCTCTCTGAAATTGGTTTCTCAAATCACACTATTGGCTGGTTCTCTAATTGTCTCTCAGATTGGAGGCAATGTGTTCAACATAATGGTATTTCTTAATGTTATCTAACTTAACAATGGTGTACCACAAGGTTCAATATTAGGACCCACCCTCTTCACAATCTACATAAGTAATGTAGATCAGATTATTCCTAATGCATCCTTATCTTTCTATGCAGACGGCACAGTAGTTGTATTTTACACCGCTTTATAATGTAACTTTTTAAATTAATTTGTTTTATTTACTTTTTCATTTTATATGCTTTTTATATGATTGTCTATTGTTGTCTATACCTCATCTGTGCTCTTTGTTTAAAACAGGTCTCTCTTGTAAATGAGTCCTCGTGGCTCAATGAGACTAACCTGTATACATAATGGTTGAATGAATGAATGTATGGTCTGACCACTGATTGTTCATAAAATGGGTCCTAGCCAATAACTGGTTTAAAATAACTAACAAACTTTGTCAAACAAAATACTAAAAAATATTTAAATTGGGTATTTGACAACTTTTCTCTAATTTGCCAGAAGTTTCTGTACAAGTCTGTCGTTGATTCAGTGTCAAGTTGGAGTAGACAGAAGATAAAGAGTCGATGAATGCACCTCGTCTGTGAGACTCATAACTATAGTTATTTAACTTGAAGATTAGCTCTTAACTACCAGGCTCAGATGAGTTTCCCTTTGTGTAACCAGTTATTTATAAGGATGGTAAACACAAATTAGTTGTGGGATCTTCACACGTTGAGCTCACTTGTAGTTTTGGCAATCTTAAAAACTTAAACCTGTTGCACATGACTTTTATTTGCCTTGTTTGTGTAAAGTAGATTTTGTTGCTTAAGCAATAATTTCTGTGCCAGGTGTTTCTACTAAAGCAGTTTAATACCTCTTCACACGTCCTGCCAAATGTAGATTTTAGTTCTTCTTGCTTTCTTTGAATTTGCATGCCACTGCAGTCTGAGGGCCCCAGTATATTTCTGCACTCTCTGTAAGCCATTAGTCAGTAAAACTGGAGTCAGCAAAGCTCAAGTTCCGCTCTGACCCACCCCGGCTCTCACTGTCCTGTTCTGTTGTGTCCTGTTGTTCCCGGACGCTGACGCTGCACTTTACTGAGGTAGAGCCAATACTCGTTTAGCCTTACAGAACAATTACGGTACATACATAAACGCACCATCACTCGTGGAGACGTTGGTAATTTCGTCACCTACACGGGCTAATATTTGATGTAGAAAACATGTGGGAAAAGTGACACAGCTTTAACCTTCCTCTTCACATGCTCAGTAGGGACAGCCCTGTTTCCTCTTCACTACGGGAAGCAGAGGTTACGATGTGGAGGATGACTGCTGGTCAAGAGTTGGAGCAGAAGAGGAAGACCCTTTGCTCGGAGGTGGAGAGAATTTATAGAGCAAATTTGATGGGAAATGTCCTCGCTCTGAACTGTCCTTGCAGAGGAAACAAGTCTCCCATCTTCAAGAGCCACTCGCACAGTAAACTGTCTCGGATGAGTTCTTGGACTTCCACTCCCACAATAATCTCTGTTTGAGAATTTCAACCGGAGGTGATCCGAATAGGTTTTCTTACAAAGCTCCATGTGGAGAAATGTTGTGACAGAGGGATGATTGGAAAATCTGAACCAAAGTTCCAACTGAACGTCATAAAATACCAGATATGAGGGGGAAGGCGGACAAAAAGTTGTCTTTGTTGGTCACTGTTATTGTAATACAACACCAGGCACAGGAAGTCTATCCAGAAGGGAATATTCTTTCTTTACTGACTTGGTTCAAGTAGTTTTTTTTTTCCCATTTTTCCCTTTGCATGTGGTATAAGACCTCTGTTAGGGTCTGCGGTGTGTGTGTGTGGTTGCAGCAGGAATGTGAAAGCACGGTTTTCCCGATCTTATGACCTGGTGCCTCTGAGCTCATGCTGGGAGTACCGTTTCTGTTTGGCTGAAGGGGCAGCAGAGCGAGAAATAAAACTCCGAGCTGTGGAATGTCTTTACAATCTCCCTTTGTGAGTTGGACATTCTGGGTTTACGTAAAACAAGTCATCCCGTCACACTTTGTAGTGTTTCTTATTCTGTGTGTGTGTGTGTCTGTCGGAGTGTGTGACCCTTCTTCTTTTGACCTTAAGTTTCACTTCAACAGCCTGAGACGCTGAATGACTCGGGTCTTTAATTTCTTAAAGCTTATAGTTTGTTGTCCCAACATATTTTTGTATAATCATTCAAACGTCAGTGGGGTCTTCTGTAAACAAGTTCTCTGTGCTGTTCGGAGAGTCGGCATCGTCATATCGTCTTGCTTTGTCGTGGGAAAAACATCTAAACAATATTTAAAGTGTCAAATGGGCCCAAACAATTAATTAGTTGAGCTTGATTGATGCATCATGCGTCGGATAAACTCACAACCTCAACTTTAAACTACAGGAGAGATTTAATACCTGTGCACACTTGTGCCCTGATCGCTCGAAGCATAATTTCTTCATGAAAACAGAAGAAGGAATAAGTGAAGTTCATGGATTAGCTTATACATGTTGATCAATGGTGTCTTTCTGAGTTCATGTTGGGTTTAGCAAGCAGATTCACACAATGCCGTTTATTAAGTTAGCTGTAAAAGAAATGGTTGCTGCTTTAACGGTGTAGATTTTGGTCTTACTGAAGCACAATCCTGTGGCAAAGAAATGAACGTGTTGACACAAATCAAGTTGCACGCCAAGCCCCACAGCAATCCCACAGGTACACCATAAATTAGATTTAATTTAAAACTATGTCATGCCTCGAATGACTGTCGAACCAGTTCATTTTTACGATGAGTTCATTTTTTATGCAGAGATGCCCCTTTAGTTCTGTTGTTTTCAATTGAATGATTGACCTTTTCTCTACAAAAGTTACAGAAGGTTCATTACCACAATTAAATGTGACAACATGAAGCCCTTAGGGGTTTGTTCCCATTATCTCTATTAACCAAACGTTAAGACAATTGTGACCATGAACTAACTGAAAGTAGCCATTAGTTTTTTTTAAATTACAGTACATTGTTGTAAAGTGTACTTTTTAGTCAAAAAGCATTTGTTTGAACTCAACAGGTGTTGAAAATGGGATTATTTCTCCCTCTCCCACGCTAGTGTTCTTGTTCTTGTGCGTGTGTGTGAGAGTAGCTGCTTGTCACCTCCAGCAAAGTGTGTGAGAACCGTTAGTGCCTGAAATGCTCCAGAGTGATGTTAAATGTCAGGCTTTGGTATAAACAATCTCACTCAACTGGTCTTCTGTTCTCTCCCTTTCTCTCCTCTACCCTTATCCCACATCTTCTTTTGTGTGTGTCGTGCCCTCACTTGTTTTCTTCTTCTCTCTTTCTGTGCCTCTTTGTTTCTTTGTGTGTCCTCCTCAGGTTCATGTGCGCACAGTTGGCTAACCCTGTCCTGGAGAGCATCAGTATCATTGATACTCCTGGAATCCTGTCAGGAGAGAAACAGAGGATAAGCAGAGGTCAGCCTCACGCACGCACGCACACACACACACACACACACACACACACACGCCACTGACGCTTTACCAACCTTTTGTTCACATGCTCATCAGCAACACTTGCTAGCTCTACACCATACCACACCCTCTGAGAACACTTTTAAGTGTTTTAATCAGTCTCTTGCAGAGATGCAAAATAAACCCACAGGAAGTCACAAGTTTAAATATGCTGTCAAAAGAAAATGCACTTTAAATGACGTACATATTCTTCTTTTTCAAGTCTTTCACTGGTATTCGTCTTTGGCAGGTTCTTTAGAGACGGTCTGCTCACAGTACAGTCAAACCTGTATTTAACTCCTTTCACACCCTCAGGGCAAAGCGTAACTAAACAGCTGAATGTAAATGTGAAGGAGACCTTCACAGGTTGACAGCAGCGAGATTCGAACGTTGTTTCCTGCATTTCTACATGTGGTTTTCGACGGCTCCACGTGTTCAGTGCAACCTTTTTATTTTCACTCGGAGAAATGACACCATTTTTTTTTCGATTTTAGTTTATCCACAAGACCTAATTCCCAGTTATTCATCTGTTTTGTCTTCAGCTTTATCACTCGAGTTATTTTCTTATGCTCTTTCTTTATTTTTTTCCCACGTGCTCCTACAATATGACCTTCAGGGTCATTGTAGCATTGCTACATACACATTTTGTTTTAACTTTTGATGATCGTACAGAACATAGGAAGAGGATAGAGCAGCAGCAGAATGCAGCTTCTGCTTTTTCTACCTGATCTGAGCTTTTTTAAGAGGAAACACACGTACAAGCAGTGGGTTTTTGTGTTCTCTGGCGAAAGGAAGTGGAGTAAATGGCAAACGGAGCAGAGTTTCCCAAAACTGACCCTAGACCTCCCCGCACACACACTTTCCAGGGCCTGTATTCCAGTGAGAGCTGCTTCATCAATCTGCTTTAGATTAATGACTCTTATTTCCCATAAGACACAGCGAGAGCCAAGAGGGAAACGATACGAACCGATTAGGAAGTTTTAAGAGATTTTCTTGCAGACATCACAGCTTTTCGTTAACCACGTTGACTTTTTTTCCTGCATAAGTCGCAGTAAAACTTAATTTAACAAAAGTATGTTTATTACTATTGTAGTGCAGATGGTTGGCAATATAACGTTTCCAAATCAGTTTTAAGTAAAGATGCACCTCATACCTCAGATTTTTTCCCTCTATACGTTCCTCTACATTCCTACATTCTTCCATTCTTCAGCGACTCGCACACGTCATCCTGCACTTTGTTTCTGTATAAACACGGACACAATACTGTACTCCACAGACTTACTGTACAGACTGTGTCTTATATAAACAGCACCGATTAGATTGTGCGGCTCAAGTATGACGGGCACATGCACGTCCGTGCTTAAAGTGATAACAGATATTAGCTTTGAACCAAGCTACAGGAAACTACAACATTACATTATAATTTTCCTCAGAGCTAATCAGCTGAGAAGGACTGTACTCCAACATTTTATGTAAGACATAAAAAGTTCATGAAAAACTCAGACTGTTAAAATATGAAGTCCATTTAAGGGGGTTATTGTGTAAGCCTATAGCTGTGTTCATTTTTGATTAGAACAGCATTTACTGCTCAGTGCTTGTTCCTGACTGAACTGTTAAGAGACAAAAGATGTATTGAAACTGTTTTTTTGCAGAACTGTTGGATAACGTTCCCATTTAAAATGCGGATGAGTTGGTGGTGAACAATGCCTAAAATAATTTAGCTAAATGATAAAAATAATTCCTTGAATTCAATTCAGTTGATTTATATAGCGCCAAGTTACAACAGAAGTCGTCTCAGGGCGCTGAACAGAAACATTCATATATAAAAATAATAGTTTAACATTATTAATCTGAGGAGCAGACTGCTTTGAGTTTAACTCCATCACAGACCGCCTTCTTGAGCAAGCACGGAGGTGACAGTGGAAAGGAAAAACGAGGAAGAAACCTTTAGCAGAACCAGGCTCAGGACAAGTGGACATCTGCTTCGACGGGCTGAGTTTGGTAGGAACAGATACACAATGGCAGGTCCAGAATCACGTTAAGATAGAAATAATAATCAAATGAAAACTATTCAATTTGAGTAATTCATTTTATGAAATAAGGTCAGTTTGTCCTCCAGTAGTCTAAGCTTAAGGCAGCATAACAAGCCAACCCTAATTATAGGATTTATCAAAAAGGAAAGTCTTAATCCCAGTCTTAAAACTGGACAATGTGTCAGCCTCATGGACAGAAACTGGAAGTTGGTTCCACAAGAGAGGAGCCTGAGAACTGAAAGATCTTCCTCACATTCTGCTTTTGGAAACTCTAGGAACCGTGAGTAAGCCTGCAGTCTGAGAGTGAAGTGCTCTGTTAGGAAAATATGGAACAATAAGATCTCAACTATAAGATGGAGCTAGGTTGTTGAGGGCTTTGTAGAAGCCAACTTTAAATTTTCAGCCATCTTGCTTAAAATGTTTTAGGAAACAGTTCATGTTGGCTAGATTTAAACTGAGCTCAAGGTTGTTGTTTTTTTATGTTATTAAAGCTTTAAATGTGCTAGTAGGTAAATTTAGTTGCGTTTCAACACCTTCTGTCGTCATGCTGCTCAGATCTGAAGTCCTGACGGTAAACTAAACTTTCTCCTGGTTTTAGCTTTTTAAGCCAACGTCCAAAACAAAAAGCAGTTTTCCTACACCAACAACCTGGTAAAGATTTGGATGTCTGGTCTTAAATCCATTTTTTTCTTTCTACTACTTGATTTTCATCTGTCTATATTTGTCCTGACTTCACAGCTGAACGTCTGCATGTCCGTGCAGTCCATATGGTTCACACACAGAGCAGTTGTTGATGCTATAAGTAAGTCTGGGCTCCAGCAGCTGTCTCTGAGGTCCTGTTGTGGGTTTAGAAACAAGCTTTCGAGTGAGTGAATTAATGTCTTCAGTCGGCTCCGACTGGGCTTTTCCCCTCATTTGTAATGGACACCCACAGGTACAGACTTGTCTAGCCCTCTTATGTCCACCTCTATTTTTACTTTTCTTTTACTCCTCTGATTCTCTTCATCTGTCCTTTTGTCCCCGAGTCTCTCAAGCGGCAGTATTTCTCCGCCGTTTTGCTGTTTAGAAATATTCTGGGACAAAAGCCAGCCGTGTTGGAATGTATCTGCAGCAGTGATTGTGCAGCAGCTGAGATGAGTTTTTAATACCAGCTGCATTCTTGTCTGATCAGATGATCCACAGGAACTAATCAAAGCCACAACTCTCAGCGCTCTCTGAGAAAACTGAGAGAACTCAGGAACAACCTGTTCTGCGTTTAGAGTTGGCCATTAATGTTAAAGGAAGTGGATCGTGCAGTTTTCTGTGCTTGGCTGGTGATAGTGTTTATATTTCACTATTGACAAGGTTGTTTTTCAATTTCTCTTCCTACAATTGATGTAATTTCTCTGCAGCTGAAATGTGCCGTGTCCATTGGGCTTTAGTTTTAAACCGTGTCTCTTTGTAGACTCCTCCTGTTGTCAGAGCACCTGGTTAAACAATAACCAGAGGTGGAAAAGGGCTCTCTTTTCTAAACATTACTGGATCAACACGCTTGAATTATAAAAATAAAACTCTCTAAACGCAACATTTATTCGGAGTACCGACCTCTTTGCCAGTTTATTGATCTTTCACAGCACTTTTCTGCTGTGAACAGTGAGGCACGTTCACGAGAATTATTCTTTATTATGGATGTTATCATTCAGAAACAGCTTTATGCAAATTATTTTGGCATCTTTTCCAGAAACTAACCCCAGACAGTTGTTCCTAACTTGAATAAAAGACTTGAGGTTTTCTCGACTATAAATAATGCTAAAAACAATGAAATAATTCTCTCACAGAGGGTTAAGGAGCCTCTTTCAACCCTTTCTTTTCCTCCGTCCAGGTTATGATTTTGCTGCTGTACTCGAGTGGTTCGCCGAGCGCGTGGACCGCATCATCCTCCTGTTCGACGCTCACAAACTGGACATCTCAGACGAGTTCTCCGAGGTGATCCGTGCTCTCAAGAACCACGAGGACAAAATGCGCGTGGTGCTGAACAAAGCGGATCAGATCAGCACTCAGCAGCTGATGAGGGTCTACGGAGCGCTGATGTGGTCTTTGGGAAAAATCATCAACACACCTGAGGTACAAAACTTTTTAATTTTCCTGTGTGCCTTTAGACAGTATATTTGTTAAATATTAGCATCTTTGGTGGCAGCGATTAGCTTTTTGCTAAACTTTGCACCATCTGTTTAAGTTTCAAAGAAAAATCTGATCATCTTTGGGCAGATCAGAACAAAGTTAATTTAATTTATTTTTTACCAAGGACAAGGGAAATCAGATTGTGTTCTCAGGCTCACTGTAACAAAACGCAAAGTAAATTCTTTAATGTTGAATGTAGTGAAAGTGGAAAAAGTTATATTACCATCCTTTTCAAATCCCATGTCCTCATGTGGCAGTCTTATGATTGTTCAGTTAATGTTTGATCCAGGTTCTCATTCATCAGCTGAAACCTTTGGATCATCATCGTTCATGGACTTTGACACAGAATTACTTTGTGGATGTTTTAAACAGGAAGCGACACACAAAATTCTGAATCTGTATTTTAGCTTCGTAGTCTAGAAATGTATTGTCTCATCCTATTTGCCTCTTTGACACGTGAAATTTATTTAATTTTGTCTTTTTGTACAAAAGTCAGACTGCAGTGTCATGTTTCTGCCCCATGAAAGCATTTCCTCTTGTGGGTGCAGGCAGATAATTATGACCTGATGGAAACGGCGATCATTGAAGATTAATCTGTGTGAACTTTATTCCAGGTGGTGCGTGTGTACATCGGCTCATTCTGGGCCCAGCCCCTGCTGGTCCCTGACAACAGGAAGTTGTTTGAGGCGGAGGAACAGGACTTGTTCCTGGACATTCAGTCTTTGCCACGCAACGCTGCTCTGCGCAAACTCAATGACCTCATCAAGCGAGCACGTCTCGCCAAGGTTAGTCTTCACATGACCTCAAGCCTCAGCCATGCAGCTGAGATTCATATCGGCGTTGGTTAGTTTAAAAAAAAAAAATCTCAGGCATTTACATGTTACGTTGTGAGACGGTGAAGGTTTATGTGAAATTTGAAACTAATATTTCTGAAAGCCATTAATCAATTTTCATTAAAGTCACAACTGTCAGTTTGACTCATGATTTATTATCCAGAGAATTATGGATTTCAGTGCAAAGTTTATTTCAAAGTCGGGTCAAAGGTTGAGAGATTTTTATAGTTGAATCAATGTTTGTAAGGTAAGCTGACGGAAAGCAAGACTTGTCTTTGTTTCACTCAACCAGAACCCATGTTCTGTAAACAAGAGTTCACAACAAGTACAACAAGCAGAACTAAATCCAAAGTGTTTGAAGATGACGGTGCTTTACGAGAAATACTGAAGAACAGTTTATTTTTACCACTTAAAATACTTTGAAGACTCTGGACAGTAATTTACTTTGAGCTGCTTTTTTAAATTTATTTATTTTGGCTTACTTATAAAAAAAAACCAACAACACGGTGCCTTATTTTAAGTGTACTCAATAGTCTGAAACCACTGAAATGTTTCTTCGTGTGGCCTTCAGGTTCATGCCTACATTATCAGCTCTCTGAAAAAGGAGATGCCCAGTGTGTTTGGAAAGGACTCCAAGAAGAAGGAGCTGATAGCCAGTCTGGGAGAAATCTACCACAAAATAGAGAAGGAGCACCAGATCTCCCCTGGAGATTTTCCCAACCTTGCAAAGATGCAGGTAAGATACAAATCAAAAACCGCTGAAGTCGAGCATGTTAAAGCCACTTCTACATCCGATACAAACCCGTGTGGCGGTGCAGACAGGAAACTGCAGATGAAATGGTTATTTTTGTGTGCTACACCCGGTGTAGGAACAAACCTTTACTAGTACAATGACCTTCCAACCTCTAGTCTTCACATCTTCGCCCTCGTTTCCTGCTCTTGCCCTCCAGGATGGGCCAGAACGGGGATGAGATTTATTTTTCCTGGTTTGTCAGGAAATCCTGCTTCTTGTATTCTGCTCCTGTTGGTAGCCATTGACGACTGATCTATTTCTATCACTGATTCCTGTTTCTCCCCCCCCAGGAGCTGCTGAACAACCAGGACTTCACCAGGTTTGCATCGCTGAAACCCAAACTACTAGAGTCCGTGGAGGACATGCTCGCCAACGACATCGCCCGCCTCATGGCGATGGTGCGTCAGGAAGAAGCCGCCATGCCAAGCCAGTCTGTGAAGGGCGGAGCCTTCGAGGGAACCATGAGCGGACCCTTTGGCCACGGCTACGGCGAGGGGGCTAGCGAAGGCATCGACGAGCTGGAGTGGGTGGTGGGTCGCGACAAGCCTACGTACGATGAGATCTTCTACACTCTCTCCCCCATCAATGGCAAAGTGTCCGGAGCTGCAGCCAAAAAGGAGATGCTGAAGTCCAAACTGCCCAACACGGTCCTGGGAAAGATCTGGAAGCTGGCAGACGTGGATAAAGATGGCTTCCTTGATGACGAGGAGTTCGCCCTGGCCAACCACTTGATCAAGGTGAAGCTGGAGGGCCACGAGCTGCCGGGTTCGCTGCCCGATCACCTGGTGCCCCCATCAAAACGTGGGACAGTTCAGCAAGACTGAAGGTCCAGAGAGGAGGGGGGGCAGCCTGGAGATCTGTCAACACTCATGTTAGGGACTCTCAGTGCCAAAAGTTTAACCACGAGCACGAACTGCATCGTCCGCCTTCAAACTGTGAGTCCCCAGGCTTCTTGACACACCCGGACCAGGCATTGCTGTGATCTGACCAGAGAGAGACTGGAGGGTTTCTGGGGGGGGCATTCATTGGGGGGGGGGGGGGGGATTATTCATGTGAAAAAAGGAGGGCAGGGAGTTCACAAAATGATGGAAAAAAAAAAAAACCAAGGTGGAATAAAGTGATGGGGATGAACATGGATTTATGCATTCTGAATAAAGTCTTCTACAGTCCACATGTTGATCCAAAGAAATAGTTTTTTTGTCTTTTGGAGAGAAAGAGGAAATGAAATAAAACAGCTGTTAAAATTGTTTTATCTATATTTTTGTATCCTGACTGTTAATTTACTCTTTTTGAACCCTTCTTGTTTTGTCAGATAAAAAAAGTGTGTGTGACTCGTACTTACACGGACTTGTAATGAATCTTCCACTGACGCACAACAAAGATTGTTAAACGTGTCATCAGAAAAGCCTTATTGAAAACTTTCCTCTTTAAAAGCAAAAAAAACGTATAAAAAATTTCTAAAATAAATATTAGCCGAGTAAATGTGAACAGTCTTGTGCTTTTATTTTGTAGCCTCTTACCTGTGTGGGTCACGTCAAGGTCGTCCTGAAGTCCTGTGAATTTCCTGTCCAACACTTGTGCCCTCTGTAGGTCAGACAGACTCAAAATGGAGGCTGCAGGAGAACATAAAAGGTCAATTTGTCCATACAATTTGATTCTGGGTGAATATTTTCATATTTAAAATAGCAGTGAAGCAGATATTTGAGCATATGTGGAGAACATTTACAAAACATCAAAGTAGCACATAAAGAGGAAGCTCATATTCAAAAATATTTTATTTTAAACCCACACTCCTAAACCAGATTTAACCCTATTTTTGTTTGCATGATTCAGACACGATGCAAATGGAAGAAACCAAAACCCTCACAGATTAACGTATTTATCAGGTGTTTTTCCTGTGTTTGTAATTGTAACAACCTAAATACATCGGTGACGAGGTTAAATATTTCCACACGGCTTCAGTTTCGTCTCGTAAACATCGGCTGGCAGCGTGGAAATATTGTGACCTTGAATCACAGCTGAGGGTGTTTATTCACCTGAAACATTTTATTCTATTACACTCACTGTCATGCTTTTGTCTCACCAGCTCCCATCAGCCTGCAGACACAACAGGTTTTATTAGTCCTGGGGCGCCCTCTAGTGTCTGTATTTGTTATTACAGGTTATTTCTACTGGTAGCTTTTTTGGGCACTCTTGCTTTCTATTTGTTTTTGTAAACTGTAGTGTTGCCTTGAATGATAAGATGCTATAGCCTTTGAGTCTGATCTTTCCTGTGGAGAAGGTTACTTAATAAAAACACACAAAATGGGGACAATTTTTGATTTCTCATGCTGTCCAAAAGAAAGTCGTAAAAGCATTCATTCTTTCGTAATTAGAGTTGCAACAACTATTATTCAGTTGATTGAAATTCATCAAATAAACTTCCATGAGTGCATTAGGTTGCAGATGCTTGTTCCTTGTGGTCCAACATGTATTTAAACCCTCCAGTCTGCTGAAATGGCCGCACTGGTGTGAAATAACAAGCAGTGCAACATTTTCTGTACATCACATGTTCGTATTGTCAGGTGTGTTTGCTTATTCTTGTCTCTGTCGCAGCGTCATCGATGCTCCTCAGCACCTCCAGCTGTTTCAGGAGAGCAGCTCGTCTGTTTTTCTGCCTCGGGCGTTTTGTTTTTTTTTAGTCTCCTACGTGTGTGAAACCTCCAAAGAGTCCCTCCACCCGTCTGACACACTGAACCCAGCGCAGAGTTGACTGTGTCAGCCTTATGTAACATAATCATGAGGCCTGAGCGTCACTTCTCGGAGGCGGGTGAGGAATGAAGCACCTGTGTGTGTGAGAACAAATCACTCGGTGCCTAACATAGAACCTCGTTAGTAATTCCCAAAAACCCCGGAGAGGTTAATTAAGTAAGGTTGTCTATTCTGAGTTTAGAAGTGTTAAATAGTTTAGCTGCAGTGGAGGACACACTCTTCTTCACTCTGCCGCTCTTCGTGTTTGTGTTAGTAATTATATTTTTATCATTAGCACATGTGTTTTTTTATCTTTCTGCCCACAGAAACTACACCTGGAGCAGCCGTTTTGTGTGTTTGTGTCTCTTTCCTGCCCTCTCTAACCCCAGACAGGTGGGGCTTCTGAGCCTTGCTCTGCTGGAGGTTTCTTCCTGTTAAAAGGGAGTTGTTCCTTTCCACTGTCACCAGTGTGCTTGCTCAGGATGGGAGTTTGCAGCTAAGTGAAGCTTTAACACAATCTACTGGCTTCCTTAGATAACTTTTACTAACTGGCTTTTTATAATGTGGATGCTTTGTCCAGAGCCCTGAGATGACATTGATGTGAGTTAGCCTTATATAAATAAACTGAACTGAAAACTCTTTGCGAGCTTCTTTTTGTGCACTCAAAGGTTAAACAACCTTGATTTGGACTAAACCAGGCTGGGATATTCTCAAAGACACCACGAGAAGAGAAAGTACTTATCCCATCATTTATTAACAAAAAAACACATGGTTGAAATTAAAATATTGCTTGAAGACAAGTTAATGTTGATATCCTGATGCATGCTCAATAATCCAGGTAGAAAAATTTAAAAAAGTTAAGTCTGGTCCTCTGGACATTCAAAAAACAAAACGAAGCAAAATAACAAAAAAAAAAAGTAGAAACGTTTCATCTTTCATCGAAAAGACTTTTTCAGTTTGGGACTGAAGAAGTCTTTCGAATGAACGACGAAACATTTCTACTTTTTTCAATCAGGTCTTTCTTGTAAATGAGTCCTCGGGGCTCACTGGGATTTACCTGTCTAAATAAAGGTTGAATGAACCTGTTCAGCTGGATTCAGTCTTAAAACGAGTTTGTTACTATAAAAAAAGATAAATTTGACCTTTTTAACAATTATTTTCTGTTTTTCTCATTCAACGTGTTTTCAACAAATCTAAGATACAAGTTAATACAAATTAATTTCCTGCTTTTTATGTTTCTGTGTGATTTTACAACACGTTGTACTATCTTAGTCATTTCAAAAGCTCATACAGGAGATGAGTGCTGTGACTTTTTGTAACTTTTATACATTTTCCAAAGATTTAATTTACAACTATTTCACTCATAGAAACATGATGAAATATATTCAATTCCTTAAAAACCATTCTGAAATATGGTTCAACATAATGCTCTAGTTTTGTCTTCTTAAGCTACTTTTTAGTTTTTAGCTCTTCTGCTACTTTTTCCTTTTAGCAAGCATTTTCAATATTTAGTTTTCAGTCAGCGTTTTGATACATCAAGGGGTTAGCTCTCATTTTGCCACTTTTAGCCAACATTTATACTTTAAGCTAGCATTTTTGCTTCTTTAAGATTTTATTTGACCAAGTTTTTAGCAAGGCTTTTGCTTTTTTTTAAGCTGTAACAGCTCAAGTTTAGCTTCTTCAAATTTTAGCAATCATTCAACAACGCTGATGCTGCATTTTTGCAGAAAATGCTTTTTCTTTGTTCCTTTTGACATCCCCCCACCCACCCAAAAGGTTTTAACTGTGTTGTACAAACACACCTGTTGCATGACGTGTTGAAGTTTAAGCTTTATTTAAGGTAAGCTAACTTTAAGGAAATCTTTAATTCATGTAAAATGATTAGCACACCTGTATAATTGAACACAACCTGACACCGCTCATGGAGTGAAATAAGAATTTATTTCATTGTTTGTACACAGAGACACATCAGAGCAGCAGAAACAGATGTCTAACTGGACCTCGGTGTTCGATGATGAGTCTGTGGGACGAGTTCACATTCTTGGGTGGACGAAGATGAGGATGAAGAGTTAAGAGCTGAGCAATGAACTGAAAAAGGTACCTGATGTTTACCTGGTTTGTCGGTGCCACCTGATCCTTTAATAACTCTAAAAGTTACAGCCATAGAGAAACACACCTGCAAGTAGACAAAACATCACAAAAAACACAATCTTTGTACGTTTATGAAGTCTGTGAGGATTTCAACTCTGTTTCAAATGAACAATTGTCTATACTGCGAACAGGTGATTGAGTGAAGGTTACTGATGAAATAAAAGCCAACTGGTCCAAACAAACGTCTCCATCAGGGTCCTTTCTGACCTCTTTAGTCTGGTATTGTGAGCCGAAGAGTCCAGTAAGAAGAGAAGTTTGCTGAGGTAGACAGATGTACCTGGGTAAAAATGTCTCATTTGGCTCAGATGGATCTTTCCCCTCCTCCAGCCTGACTGTGTGATGTTAGCCGGGCTTCAGTTCATTTCTATCCATCTCAGCCTCAGCAACACGGCCTGGCTGCCAGCTCACAGGCTCCGAACACCTCCTGCGAGGCGTAGGTGATGTACAAGAAGCCATCAGCATCTCTGAAGCGAGAATAGATCTCTCCCATGCTGTAGGACATGCAGGACATGCTTCTCTCTGCCACCAGGAGGAACAGAGTCTGGGACGGGTCCAGTGCGATTTTATTCCTGCGGGGAAGCAGAGCAGAGAGGCAGATTGAAGGTGGGAGAAAGAGAGCAGAGAGAAAATGAGAGGATGGTGATGAATATGACACCTGGAGGGAGGATTTACCTGAGCAGGCAGAGGAACTGACCCAAAGTGAGCTCAAAGGGAACCAGAAACTTTGTTTTGTCCAGCAGAGGAAGAGTCCTCTCACGGATGTAACGCTCTACAATCACCTGAACACAACAACACACCTGTCATCAACCAATTGTTAAAAGATAAACCTACAAAATTAAATAAAACGTGCTCAAAACTCACAGGTAACTTATTGGGAAATTTAGACCGAATACTGCACACTTCATCTTTTCTTGTTGCTAAACAGAAATAGGAAAAAAAATCACATTTTTACGCACTTTAATCTGCAGCGTAAACACTACTAAATAAAAAAGTTAGATTTACATCAATCAGTTGTTAAAAAATGGCTGCTTAAAAGTAAAAAAATAATAAATAAATCAAACTGAAAAGGTTTGAGTCTCTTTAAAGCACCAGAGTTAATACATTTAGTTAAAGATACCCGCCCTGGCCTCAGAGGGAATATGTGCAAGTATGGAAAGCACCGTGGGACAATTTTTATTCAGTCAAGACATTGTTTATTTTAAGTAAAGTAGTGTGTTCAGTTGCTTTAACATCTAATATTATTGCTTTAGTACAACAAAATATATTTGCATAAAACTTGTCTGAAAGTAATTTAACACCAAAAGAGATTTTTTTGGTTTTTAGAGTATAATCAGATGGTCTTACCAAGACACTTCCTCTGCTTGAAGGGTGTCATCTCCATGGATTTCTCAAAAGGAGCCATGGTTGCTTTTTCACCTCAGGTTAGTTAATTGTGACGGAGGCGGAGAAGGCTGACGGGCGCCGGTGAGGCGGATCGGGCCCCGAGCTGACGCAAGTCCCCCTCAGATGGAAGTAAGCGAACCCCAGCGACGCTGAGACCTTTGGTTGTTTTATAGAACCGGAGATGGGAGGAGTCGCCTCTGACAAACAGAAGACTTGTCCTCACCCTGGTGGGCAGAGAGACCCCCAGAGGGCTTTCTGATTCGCACGGCTCTGCCATGGAGTATTTTGACGCCTACCTGTGACATCTGTGCTGCTGACACAACACACACAGGTAATTAGTAGAATTAGGACACCCCGGCAAGACGAGATGCTCCTGAGGACCCACAGAACAGGCCAAAGATCCCAAAACCCTTGTGTCAACAGCTTGACTTCAATCACTAATGACCTTTGACCTCTGTCTAAAGGCCACATGTCAGCTAATGCCTTTTGCCTTGAAGCGAGAGCAATCATCTATTTAGAAAAACGTTCCTTGCAGCACTGAAACTGCTGAATCAGCGTTCACATTATTGTTTTCCTTTTTTTCTGTACATATTGTGCAACCTACTTCTGCACTTTGCGCTAATTTAGTCCATTAATTTATCCACATGCTCAGCTCATTCACAAAATGTAACATATTCTTTAAGTTTAGCTTATTTACAATTACGTTCCCCTTACTTACATATTGAGATCTCTTCAGCTCACTGAAAACATTCTTTTGCTACTTTAGCTGGACTTTTGTTTCTTTGAATTTCTAGATGGCTTATTTTAGTTTTAGCTAGCCTCTTGCTGCTCTAACTGTTGGCCTTTTCATACTTTTAGTTTGTTTTTTTTACTTTTACGAAGCCTTTTCTGCTGCGTTGAGCTTTGTGATTAAAAGTTTAGTCAAATTTATATTTAAAGTCTTCGTTAAGAACCAATGCTCTAAAGTGCTTGTTAAAAAAGAAGCAGGTTAAGCTTCCACGCAGAGATCACTCATGTTTCACATCAAACGTGTAGTTTGCAACACAAGTCACTTAATATAAACTTATAAAAGCCAGTAATCAATAGTTTTCGTTGACACTAATTAGAGAAATATAAGTGATTTCACAGACTGTAGTTTGTGGATATTTGAACAGGAAGTTCTGCAGGTATGGGCCTAGACTAGAGAAAAATGACCAGATGTTCAGTTGAAGGTAAAGGTCGCCCTCTGCTGGGTCAAAAATGGCACCATGAAGCTCCACAGATGCACCAACAGTCATGACTCATTTAGCTCCTTCATTCAGCTGATAACACCAGAAGTATCTTGTTTTATTCAAAACTAAAGGTGATTTTCATCTGGTTAGGTATAGTAAAGTATCTCTTGAACCACTGGGCATATTTTAATGCAACTTTTAATAGATGTACACCTACAACTACCTGTTTGAGTCACCCCAATCCAATATGGCTACCACTGCTAATCAGTATCAGCAAACACATAAATGGCTATAACCATTTACAGATATTGTGGTGTTGTAGCTGAGAGTCAGATTGCTTAAAATGTTGGTGTGCTCTGCTCGGCGACATTTACTGTTACGATTCTGGTACAGAAAATACAGTTTTCTTGCGTGTCTAAACCTGTTGCATGAAAAAAGACAAAACAGAGCAGATAAAAACGCTTGAGAGGGTCTGCAGAATATTCAGTGCCTGAATCCGTAAGGATCTATGAGTTTCTTTACAATCGCAGTAACAAAAAAGTTGGGATATAATGGACTAAATGGTAAACGGACCGTACTTATATTGCGTCTTTCTATAAAGCTCTTTACACAATCTATGCCCTCATTTACCCATTCATACAGCACTCTACTAGATCTATACAAAGAATAGTTAGTGCTTTATCACATTCATACATCGATGGGACACATCAGAGGCAATGATGGGTTCAGAGTCTTGCCCAGGGACACTTCAGCATGTGACTGCTGGTGGAATCGAACCCCCAACTCTCCCATTGAAGGACAGCTGCTCTGATGTTAAATGCAAATACAATCATGATTTGCAAATCTCATACATCTATAATTTGCTTAAAATGAAACATCTTAAACACGTCAATTGTTTAAACATTTCTCTAAATGACTTTTAGCCAATAAAAAACGGTAAGTTTGAATTTGATAGTAGCAACGCATTGAGAATAAGAAGCAGCTGGAGGAGAGTTTGGTAATGAATTAGATTAGAGTTATTCAACTGGCAGCCTGGGGGCCACATCCGGCCCACGAGTGAGTGCAGTTCGGCCCACCCCGAGTTTAACTTAACTATACAGAATAGAGAGAAACATTAACAAAAATCTTAAATGACTAATGTTCCTGCTTTATAGATAATCTATGATGGGGTTATACAACTCAGCTGCCAATGAGTCCACTTAAAATAAACTAGATTCTAAATCATAATTTAAATGTTATAATTGCTGGATATCCGGCTCGTGAGTTGTTGTCTTTCACAAGAGCTGAACGAAGCTGAAGCTTTGACATCAGCAGACCGCGGGGCACTGATGAAGACGTCAGTCAGGAGCGTCTCCATCACAAGAAGCAAACTGTCCACTTTTAAAACCTTACAACCACAGCATGTTTTTGTTATTTACTTTTTAGTAAAAATGTAAAATACTGTATATTCATTAAAATGTCAACACGTAAATCTGCACCGTGGTACAATGCGTTGTTGGTCGAGAACAGAATTTGGCAGACGCTAGCTCAAACGGACTCGATTTACAGACTCAGACCGGCGCAGGGAACGTGACCTCGACTCAACCATGGCATTGTAGGAAACAGTGGCCGTGGGTGATGAGTATTTTGAGACTGTATTTCACTTTTTTGCCCATTGCCATGTTGTGTTTGCTTTGGATAGAAGTTTTGAGCGGCTGCGCTTAATGCGCTTTTGATAAAACAACATAAGCGAGCAGGACGTAAAAATGGTCTAAAAGTCGTAGAACAATTTCAGAATCATTTTCCTCAGCGAAGAATTAGGACGACTTTGAACATCCCATCAACTACAGTTGGTGATATCATTAAACAGAAATGTATGCATTAAACAACAACAAAACAAAAATTAATTCATCCATTCAACCTTTACTTAGACAGGTTTATCCCATTGACCCTTGGGGACTCATTTACAAGAGAGACCTGATTTTAACAAAGAGTGATGACAACAGTGAATAACAACGACAACAATAGACAGTCATAAAAAAGGCATACAATTTTATTTATTTATTTTTAACAAATTACAATAAAATGGCAACCAAAAGGAAAAAGTTGTGAAAAAAAAAAAAAACAGCTAGATTATAAGGCGGTGCAGAAAACTAAAAACAGGAACATGTCTGCATTTTTTTTTTTTTCAGAAACTTAACAGATGTTCAGATGTTTGAAGCCACTTAGAGAGGTCACGGTCGAGAGCTTCAGATCTTTTTGCAAGATATTCCAGGAAACAGGAGTGGAGCAGGAGAAGGCCCTTTTGCCTAGTTCAGTCTGCACTGATGGGACATTGTATGTAATAATGTCCTGAGAGCGCACGCTGTAGCTGCACTCACGCAGAGACATGTAGGAGGAGATGTATGAAGGCAGCAGACCAAGAAGTGATTTAAAGATGAAAATGTACCAACATCTCCTTATAAGAATAAAACAGCATTTTCACGCTTCATAAACCGGTAAACACTGGCACTACCAGTATGCTTGTATTTGTCTTCCAGCTGGACGTTTGGGGAGTTTTTTTTTTTTTTTACTTCTAACCTACAAAGCCCTCAACAACCTATCTTATATTACAGACCTTATTGTTCCATATTTTCCTAAAAGAGCACTTCGCTCTCAGCCTGCAGGCTTACTTGCGGTTCCTAGAGTTTCCAAGAGCAGAATGGGAGGCAACACTTTCAGTTCTCAGGCTCCTCTCTTGTGGAACCAACTTCCAGTTTCTGTCCATAAGGTTGACACGTCCAGTTTAAAGACTGGGCTTAAGACTTTCCTTTTTGATAAATCCTATAGTTAGG
Source organism: Nematolebias whitei (assembly GCF_014905685.2). NCBI lineage: Eukaryota > Metazoa > Chordata > Actinopteri > Cyprinodontiformes > Rivulidae > Nematolebias > Nematolebias whitei. Next base: position 17,272,795 of record NC_056501.1, read on the forward strand.
GTTGGCTTGTTATGCTGCCATAGACTTAGACTACTGGAGGACAATTTGACCTCATTTCCTAAAATAAATCGTTTTCATTTGATATTATTTATATCTCAACATGTATTGAGTTCCTCCTTCCAGTTCCTCTCAAACCCAGCCGGCCGAAGCAGACGGTTGCTTGTCCTGAACCTGGTTCTGCTGGAGGTTTCTTCCTCGTGAGGGAGTTTTTCCTTTCCACTGTCGCCTTTAAGCTTGCAATGAGTCTGCGATGAAGCTAAACTCAAAGCAGTCTGCTCTTTAGATAATTAATGTTATTAATTTACTTTTCATATATATGAATGTTTCTGTTCAGTGCCCTGACTTGTGTTGTGACTTGTCACTATATAAATAAATTGAATCGAATTTTTCCACACGTCCATTCGAATATTTCGTCCGTCCAATCAGTGTGCATGTCCGGCGCAGAGGCCCCGCCCCTGGACCCAGAGGCTCCGCCCCACGCCTCCTGCTCGCACATGTATCCTCCTCATTGTCTCATTAGGGACGCAGGACACGGAGTCCAACAGCCAGGACTGAGTGATGGGTCCATCAGGGACAGAAAAAGACGAGCATGTCGGAAAATCACGCCAGGGTTGATGTGAGGAGCGGGTTGTTGAGGTTTCCGCAGTCCACCGGTGGGTTTCTTCATCCTGCATGGCTCCGACCCGCGCACTAATTCAATCTAACATGCGCACATCTCTCCGTCGGACGTAGCCCGGTTCACCTCCCTCACCCGCAGCACGGTAACCGAACCGCGGTCCACAGAGGAGATGGCCGCCCGTCGCGGCTGCGTGAACTCGCTGTGGTCGGGAACAGAGCGCGTCCGCATCGGGGAGCGCCTCAAAGCCACGCTGGCCGGGGTGCTGGAGCTGGAGGTGCTCCGGCGGAGGCATCTGGAGATGGTGGGAGCCGCGCTGGTGGACCGAGCCGACCCGGAGGAGAAGGAGGAGGAGGAGGAGGGTAGCGGGAGCCGCTCTGCGCCATCCCGCAGGCAACAGGTCAGTCAGCGCGGCTCGACATGACGGGATTATTAAACATGAATGGTTCTGATCCGCCAACAAGCCGGGTCCCTCTGTGCAGATGGCGGGGTTTAAACTGGGCCATCCGAGCCTGCGGTCCGGGGTTCAGCAGCAATCACATGGAGCAAATGTCATTTAGGTCAGAGGACCAGAACCAACTCCATGGTTGAAGGTTATCCAGGTGCAGGTGACCCACCAGAACTCTGCTGCACTAAAGACACTTCAGCACTTTGTGTGCTTTCAGGTGGTTCCAGTGGTGAGAAGGTCCAACAGCGACCTTTTGGTTGTAAACACACAAGATCACCAGTTTCAAAAAAACTTGGTCCTGACTGGACAAAGACTGAGGATGATTTGGGGGATAGTGGGCAGACATGTAAGAGAGCAGAATGTGGCCTGGTCCAGTCCTGAGACCCGGACACTAAAGGCTGTAGCTGTTTGTAACATAAATCTGAACTCCCAGTCTTCAGGATTTAAAACCAATGGTTACATTTCTGTTAGTACTACTTCCTAAATTCTTAAATCAAGTGTCAAACTGAAGGTCCGCGGGCCAGATACGGCCCTTGTTACTATTTTTCCGGTCCCTGCAAGATAATATTCTGAAAGTCTCACAACAGATCCTTCAGTGTGGCAACAAAACTGAACCTTGTTGGCATTTTATTAGTCAACTTAGAAGATGAAGAAATTTAACTTTGATTTTTTTCTTCAGTATTTTGATTTTTTTGTGGAAAAGGGAAAGAACAAACAAGTGACACCAACCAAACTCCTGCTGATCTTAAAAAAGATTTTTATTCAAGGATTTTGTTTTTAAAATCTGATTGAATGCAAAGTGATATCATTTATTGGATCAATGCTAATGATGAGTCTTTGATCATCAGTTATAGTTGTATTAAATATGATTAGAAGAAGAAGACCATAGGAATAACTTGGCATGTTACATAATTTTAAATAAATTACATATTGACCAAATTTTACTCTCAGATTGAACCAAGTTTATTTTATAGTAAATATTGGACTGCTGTTTAGACGAAAGGAATTTAAATTTAAAAATTTTTCTAAAACACTGTAAGCTTATGGAATGTTGCGGTTAGCTTTAGGAAACATTTAATTTTTCCTCTCTAGGGCTCCAATTTCAATAGTTTTTAATACACATCAGTATTTTTGGGAAACTGTTTCATCAGTAAAACACGACTTTTAGAACAACTCGTTCTATTTTTAAGCTAAAATGAATGAATAAAAAATGAAAGCATTGCAGGTCGGTCGTTGACGCTTATGTGACCAGCTGTTTTCTTTTTACCAACATAATCCATAAAACATAAAATAAAACTTTTCCAGTCGAGCTGCAGCACTAATATCCTGTCAAGCTGTTCATGCAGCACATCAGTTTATTGTGGATTATCTCAGGATTATCTCCAGATCAGCAATACAAGTCTGCATTGTGTTCAATATTATTCTTCTTTTATTGTTTTTATTTTAGATATGAAGCCACTGCCGGCTGCATTATGTAACATTTCATTGTTATTCTGAGCATTTTAATACTTCGTCACTTGAACAAACTGTGAGGTGCATTAGTCAGCGGGCTGCAGCACACTGATACCCACATTTAAATCCGGCTCATATCACCTTTTGTAAAACTGCATATTTATCTGCCAAAATAAAATCAAATCATAACAGTGAATGTTCTTTAGCACAAACCAGAGAACACTTGAATTGTTTTTTTTTAAAATATTCCTGCAAGGACAGAAATCATCGCAGTCCAATCTGCACAGAAGCTCGTCTCCTTATGCGCTGCCGTCCTCGCCACCCACCAGCCCACATCTCCTCTGTAGCCCCCGCCCCCCTCCCGCGGAGTTGAGAGATGCTGCGGGGAGGCCGAGCAGCAATGTTCATTCTCACCTCTGAAGGGGGGTGCTGCCGGTTGGAGCAGAGCGGGCTCGCTGCCCTTTGCCCCCCACCGGCCCCCACCAACACACATTTGCATGAACAGAAGCTGGAAAAATAGCAGTTGCTGTTGCAACTTATTTAATAACTGGTGGAGCTGCAGAACGAGGGCAGAAATGAATATTTCAGCGCCTTTGTCATTAAAATCAAATGAAATTGGTCAGCATCATACCTGTACAGTTTTCAGCTATTCGATTTGCTGCAGCTTCAGCACACCTTGCAGTTTTTAAAACATTATTTATTTTCTGATTATGACTTATTTGTTCAAATCTGCTGCAGTTTTGGAGGCAGAAAATTGCATTGATCTTTTGAGTACAGTACATCGATTTTGTACCGACTAGAAAAGAAGTAGTCAGCGACTCTTCGCCTTCAAAATGGATGTCAAGGCCACGCCGGTGGAATCCTCACTGCTGCCGTTCTGCGTGCAAAAATAAAAAGCGTCCCCTGGGAAAGTAACGGAGGAAAGGCGTGGGAGAAGCAGGAAGTGTACGCCGCAGAGCATTTTTTTTTAAATTCACACTGAAAAAAGTACTGTAAAAGGTAATATTTAGAGTTTACTTGGTTGTATTTTTGATGAGGGTGGCACAGTGGTTGATAGAGCTACTGCCTCTCAGCGAGAAGGTCGCCTGATCGAATCCCTGCCAGGGACCATTCTGGGTGGAGTTTGCATGCTCTCTCCGTGCATGCGTGGGTTTTCTCTGGGTACTCCAGTTTCCTCCCGTAGACCAAAAACGTGCATGTTAGGCTGATTGGTAACTTTAAATTGTCTCTAGGTCAGGGCTATTCAACTGGTGGCTCACGAGCCATTTCCGGCCCGTGGGTGGCTTCAATCTAGCTCACCAGTGACTTCATTAAAAATATATATATATTTTTTTCTTTTTTGGGGGTGAGGGTTCTGGGTGTTTGGGTTCTGCTAATTGCATTTATGGTTCAATACAATAAAATAAACACATTTAAAAGGTAACAGATCATTGTAAAACTTGGTTTATTTACAGTGACTTTAATCGCTGGATGTCCGGCCGCTTAGCTGCTGGCTTTCTGAAACTGTGCCCCCATGAGCAGTTCTGTTGAATAGCCCTGCCCTAGGTGAAAGCATGAATGTTAGCTTGTCTCGTTTGTCTCTATGCATCTGTGTGATGGACTTGTGACCTGTCCAGGATGTCCCCTGTCTCTCATACAGTGACTGCTGGACTACTGGGACCCTCACAACCCAGAAAGGAAGGTGTGTGTTACTGTGGGCAACCTGCACCCATGTTCTTGTTCTTAAATCAGCTGCACCACAGCGTTCTGCTCAGGAGTCTACAGTGCAGTCCAAGATGGAGACGATTTTGTGTCTTGTGGTCCCTGAGTGATACAATATCCAAATATTGAACACAGCTAGTCTGCTGAGGGGGGGCGGTGGACCTTAGCAGTTGGTAAAGATGATGAAATCTACATCGCAGGCAAAAGTGGATATAAAGCAAGCTAAGGGGAGTATGGTGTGGGTGGAGGTGCACAACTTAGGATACAGTTTTGCAAAAGCTATGACTTTTAAAAACTGACTGCACAAAATGTGGCTGCACGGCTTGCTGGTCGCAAACTCAGAATTCAGTGAGACTAAAGCTGAAAATTTGCCTGATGTCTCACAACTATGAATCGTGAAAGAGTCTCCCAACAGTTGAAGCCCCGACAGAAACTGGCTTTAGGTCCTTTAGTTCTTGATTCAGACGAGGTTAAACTCTATTGTTCCAAACTCGGGCTATTTAAAGCAGGGGTTCCCAGCCCTGGTCCTTGAGGAATGCCATCCTGCATGTTTTAGTTGTTCCTCTGCTCTGACACACCTGATTTTAATAAATGGGTGATTTACAGGCTTCTGTAAAACACGAGGAAGTAATTAAATCACTGAATCAGGTGTGTTGGAGCAGGGAAACAACTAAAACATGCAGGATGGTGTTCCTCAGGGACCAGAGTTGGGAACCACTGATTTAAAGAGCAATCTACAACAGCATGTAAGTTATTAGTGGTAATTGTTATACCCTTTGTGTGGAACCCCATTTTAAAAGATGTGAAGTGTCTTAAACGAATCAGTGATGAAGATAATTGTCAGATAAAGTCATAATAATGTATCCTCTGTGTTGTGTGTGCGCTCCTTTTTAACTGTGTGTCTTGTAATGGAGAGCATCCCCTTACATGGAGGGGCCATTACCCTAAATGGTGAAGTGAGACAGCTTTTGTCCCCCTTTTCCTTTTTTTTGGGAAGGGGGGGCTCAGGTTCTCTGTCTGAGCTCACAGAAAAAGTCTGTAACGTTGATACTCGCATCTTCTCCAGTGAAACAGCCGTCTGAGTGTTTAGGAAAAGCCGGAGCCCATCACTCTGGTCGTCCGCTGGAAATGAAGATGCACAGCGTGGGCTGTCTTTAAATTCTAATCCAGCATTAATAATGCATGAAACAATAAATAGCGTGCTGTGAGGAAGCAGCCAGTTCTCCTCGCAGAACCATCGCCGCCTGCCTCCGAGCTCATTATTCTGCCGCTTCCATTTGTCTCGCTGATGACATCATGCACCTTTTAAGAGGTGTGTTGCTCGTGCAGCTGCGATCGCTGTAGCATCATTATCCAATCGACCTGTACATTCGCTCCACATTGCTCCAAAGGGGGCTACCCACCCCCCATATGGAGGAATATCATATTACAGAGCTGAGCAGACTTCCACTCTCATTTCTGTCTGCCTCATGCTCTCTTCGTGGTGTCATTATATTCTGTAATGTGCAATGCTTTATCATGACAAATGGCAGATGTGTGCAGATGTTTAGGTGTACAGGTTTGGAAAACTTGAGCCAAAATGTTCATTTATGTGTTTTTAATGGCAAAAAGTCACATTTACATTGAAATGTGTGTGTTCAGGTTGAAAATGAGTTAAATATTTTGCCTGTTCTGTGTGGGAGGAGAAGCGAGGAGTTGAGCTAGTAGCTATGGTGAGTGGGGGGAGCAGGCTCTAAGGATATTACAGAAGTGGGTGGGGGGGATTATTTGTGGAGGAGGTAGGGGTCCTTCAAGATGCCCTTCTCTCTCACCCGGCAACCGCTTATTCTCTCCCTCCACTTGCTTTCACTCTCAGTGACTCACTCTTTTTGTTGGTCCCTCACACTCGTTTCGGTCACCCACTCAGCCACGACTCACAGGGAAAAGAAAAAAAAACAACAACACTGCTGATAACGCTGACGGGAAGGGAGTGAGGGCTGGTGGGGGGAGGTGGTGGGGGGGTGGGTTAACCAAAGATAGGTCAAAGTCTAAAATTCTTTCACCCACTTTTCCCTTCCTCCTCCCCCTCCTCTCCTTCCCTTCTGTCACTCCGGCTGCTCTTTGTTACATCATCTGTCCTCTCCTATTCTCTTCAGGGACACCCCCCCGCCATCACCCCCAGCAGTGACTCACTACCTGTATTGTTTCTTCAGTAACAAGAGGATTGATCAGAGCCGCTCAGTGTTTCTGTTGTCTGGGCTTGATCAGACTCATCCCAGGAGGGGAGGGGACGCGGGGGGGGGGGGGGGGGGCCCGGAGTCTCCCGGGGGGGGGGGGGGGGGGGGGGGGGGGGGGGTCCTGACTGGTATCCTAGAGGGAATGGGTGGGGGGACTATGAGAAATGGAGGAAGGGAGGAGAAACTGTAGTGAAACGAGGCAGTTTGTTTGTGCACGGGTCATCATTCCTGTTTGTTCTGGTGAGACTGGAGTGATGTCATCGGAGCATGTGCCTGGTGAACGATGGCGGTCAGATGTGTCGTTCACAACATGCAGCGGCTTGAACTGAGTTTTTAAAGCCGCGGTAATTTCATTTTAACCCATAATTATTCTGCCTTTTTTCCCCCTTTGGGCACTTTGCAGTAAAGCACAGGCCGGCTGTAGTCCTGTTGCATCAGGATCAGCTCATTATGGAGAGCTGTTGTGTTATAGTAGCTAAAAGAAACTTGTAGTTAAGAATGAATCTTTAACGTTTCTTTCTGTAAAGACGCTTCGGCTTTGCTTTAAATGTTCATATTTCAGGCCTCCACATAGAAAACAAAAAGCCAAAGTTTGGTCAGTTGACAAAAAAAAGAAAAGTTTTAGTGGACATCCAACAATGTTGAGTCAGGTCATCTGGACGCTTCGCCCTCCATCCGGAACGCTTCATCAGTCTGAGGAAACACCAAACAAAACTGATTTTCTCCCTGCTTACTCCAAAGTGGAACCCCCCCCCCCCCCCCCCCCCAAGTTATGTTGGTGCTAAGATGGCCTCTGGGATACGCCCTCTTCTCCGGTGCCCGCCCTCTCCCTCGTCGACAGTCTTGTCAAACTGGTTCAAAACGCCAAAGTCCATGTTCAATAATCCAGGTATAAAATCCAACAATGTTGAGTCAGGCCATCTGAACGTTTTTTTTTTTTTTTTTGTGCCGAGACCTTTCGCCCTCTATCCAGAAGACTTCGTCAGTCTCAGGAAAAGAATGAAATGAAGACTTCTGGATGGAAGGCAAAACATCTCGGCACACACACACAAAAACGTTCTGACCCAACATTGTTGGATTGTATACCTAGATTATTGAGCATGGACTTTGGTTTTAGCTGACATGTTTGTCACTAAACAGGTTTGTTAGCAAAATATCTCAACTGACTGAACGGAATTTGCTGAACCCCTCAGCAAAAAGTCACTGGATGAACATCTACTGAATGATGTCCTTTCCGAGTCGACCTGATCTGCGATGGCTACTACAACTGAGTGAGCTTAGCAAACACAAAAATGGTTTTAACTCAATCAGTTTTACAGACGTCGAGCTAAAACCGGGAGTGGAAGTAGCCGAAAGTCATCAACTTATAATCTTAGCGATCGCACTGGATCTTTGTAAAAAAAAATGTTCTCATGCAAGATTTGAGAAGTGCATCCCCGTTCACTTCAGTCATAAAATGTATTTTAACAGGCAATGTGTTTTTCCTCCAACTCTCCACTCATTTCTGGAAATTGTGTATTCGTTGACATCTACATTTTTTTCCACCCCCGTTGCTCAGCTCTGATCTCATACGGTTGTGTTTTCAGGCTCCCTCTCCCACGAACACATCGGGCTCTCCCTGTCAGAGCAGCCCCGAGGACTGCGGCAGGAACTCGGGGGATGTGACAGTCCAGTCCTCTTCAAGCAGGGGGAGTAACTCGCGCTGGTCCACTCTCTCCTGGGACGCTCCTTCCGAGCTGCTCTCCCCTCCGACTCCAGACCCCGGTGGTACCGTACCCCCGGACGGCGACTCCAGACCCAGTTCGGGTAAATACGCACCTAAACACTCGCTGTCAGCAGCTGAAATGGCTGATATGTGTGATAAGAGCACTGACTTGTACAACACTTGGTCACCTTTAGAGATTTCTCATTAAACATTAACCACAATCTTTTTTACGTTTATTTACCTGAACTTTGAGTGACTTGGCCCTGACTGATAATTGCTGATGAAATCTTGCAATTTTTTTTTTTTTGTATCCATTTATCAAATGTTCTCTATTTAGGCCTTCATACACAAATGCATTTTCAACATAATTTTCTTATTAAATTAAACCAAAAGCTGAAGTCAAACTTTAATTTTACTGATGGAGCAAACGTTCAGTGTTTGGATTGAAGGTGATGAAGCACCGTGACAACCTTCTTGTGGAATTTTAATGAAGTTTGAGTTTCTGTAGGTGATGTCTTGTTTCTGTTTAACTTACTTTTACAGTCCTTTTTAACTTCTCATTTATTCATAGACAGCCATCATAAATTCCTCTTTTAGGAGCTCAAGTCTGGCTCTGTTTAAAGTCATTAATTTGTTACATACAGCCACAGATCGACTGATCTTTCTCTCTTCAAGGTTTCTATTCGGTGAGTGGGAGCTCTCTGTCAGACTCGTGTTACTCCGTGTCCAGCGATGCCACTCATGGAGGACCCCTGCCACCTGCCCGACCCCCCAAGCTGTGGGAACAGGGTCCTGTGTCTGCTGACAACACTGACATCCTGTGGTCAGAGGAGGCTGTGCAGCTGCCTGAACCTAACAGTCAAGATGAGGCTGAACCAGCAGAAGAACCAGAACCAGGTTCAGGTGAGATGACTGGTACACGTGTTCCAGTTTCATTCATGTCTTTGGGAAATCTTTGTTTTTTTTTGTCCCAGCTGAAGTATGTATAAACAATAAAAATATGTTAGGTTACAGTATTCTTCAATTTGTGAGCACAAGTGATAAATAAAGAAGATTTAGTTGAGATTCAGGTGAGTAGAGATTAACATTTAAGTAAAAATGGGTAACCTTACCCCCCCCCCCCCAGAGGACTATAATGACTTGGTTGAATCAAAAATGAGCCACAGATTAATTTAGACCAGGGGTTCCCAAACTTTTCCATGCCGTGACCCCCCAAACAGCATTAGCTTCTGGTTGAGGCCCCCCCCCTCACAAACCCACAAACAATGCTACAAAATGTCAAGAAACATCAACTTTTAGAATGTTTCAACTTTTATTCACTATATTCAATTAATTATTACAGCTGCTGAGCATAAAAATGTTATTAACTAACATGTTTTAAACACTGTTTTATATTCTCACTGGAAAAAACAACTTTTCAACAAACTGTTGACCAGAAGAACAAAACAAAAGAAATCTAACCTCTCTCTCAAGTGTGTTGGTCTGGAAATGACACATACAGATTGCCCTAGTGTGCATTTTTATTATTATTATTACTATTTTTTATTTATTTTTTTATCTTCTTTTCTCCAGCTTTCTGGGGGCAGCTCCCACTTTGAAAAATGCTGCTTTAGACCGTGAGCACAATGTGATTATCTTTACTATCATAACAACTCAGAGAAAGGTTGCATTGGTTTGCTTCTATAGCTTTTGTTCTTTTTTGGCAATAAATTTGTAACAAAGTAATACTTGGCTGAAAACCTATTTCTGTGTTGCCTTCTGGGAACACAGCAGTAAACATCTTGTCCATCTCTATTACATACTGTCTAAAACCTGACACTTGAGGCAAAATATTTAGATGTCAGCTCATAAAATATGTATTTAAAAAAAAAAAAATTTTCTCTTGAATCTGAGTCTAATTTCAAAACATTAAGATCTAGACATTCCAAGATGTTCAGAGTTTTTTTTCCCCAACATTAAAAAGATACTCATTTTTATAGATTTAAATTAAAGTTTTGTTTTGACTGAAAACTTCAAGGGTCGTATAGATTAGAGACTCTCAAACTGTATTTTGCTCATGTGTGATAAACAGCCTCACTCTCTTAGATGAGAGGCCCTGAGGAAAAGAAGTAGTCCAGTTACACATAGAACTTGGATGAGCTGCATGACCTAAAATCTAGATAAACTCAAAAATAACTTTATATGTGATTTTGTCTCTTGTTTTATCCCAGGGGACCTGGATGCCACTGGTTTGAGCTTTCTGTCAGATCTCTGCACAGTCCTAGGTGACTCCTTGATTTCTTCCGTCATGCCACTCCTTAGCACCGTTTCTCCCGCCTCCCACCATTCAAAGCTCCAACTGGACCCCGGCTACTGCACAGACCTGGTATCCCGTCGTACCAAAGAGGTGTATTCGTACCCGAGCCCACTCCATGCTGTTGCTCTCCAGAGCCCCCTTTTCACCTCCCAGAACCAAGAGCTGTCAACCTCTACAACGCCTGAGGAAATGGATCACGACGAGCCGATAGATACCAACTTTAATACGGCTGTTACTCTCCAAGCTAAACAGCCTCCCACTCTGGCCTCCGTCACCCATTTGGAGCAGTACATTTCTAAGCTGGCTCAACGGCACCACAGTCGTATGAACTCGTCCACCTCTGATCTCACTTCAGCTGCCACTCCTGGTCCAGTCCCGCACAAAGGTCTTTGTACCCCTGGCAAAAGCCATGGCTCCACCCAATCGCTGTCTGCCTTTGAAAGCCATAGTTCACCCTCCACCCTGCCGGGGGGCAGCATCACACCCTCCAAGTCACTGTTGGGGAACTCGTCCAGGGTCAGCCTCAACGCCATGGGGAAAAAAGGAACCAGGAATTCAATCAACCTGGGTAACCTTCCTTCAGCGACTGGTGAGGACCTGAGCATAAACCTGCATCTCAACCTCAACTTGAACCTGACCCCTGGATTGAATTCTAGCCGTGGGTTGGCGGACAACCCCAAAAACGGCAGCTGTGGAGCTCCAAGGGGCAACTTTTCTAATACTTCAACTGCCTCTGCCTCTTCACTTTCTTCTGTTGCTCCCGCTCCCGGACTGAGGTCTCGTTCTCGGATTTCAACTTGTCCAAGCAGCCTCAGCCACCGCAGTTCCCTGGAGGTCCCGTCTGGTTCGGGAGCCAGTTCTGCTTTTAGATCGTCCGCCTTCTGTCGCTCGTTAGACTGGAGCAGCGGTGGCGCGCCGCCCGAGACTGGACAATCGACATTTACTTTAACTACCGGATCAGCTCCTGGGTCTCAGCGCAGCAGCTTGATCCAAGAATCTAGCTCTGGTTCCAAACTAAGTGAAGACTCCCCCATGGTGGAGGAGATATCCCGCCTTTCTGGTCTATCCAGGGCAGTGGTGGTTGGGCTGATGGAGCAGGGGGTGGAGCTGGATATTGACTGTTTTCAAACAGATCCTGCAGGTGAGATGAGAGGCCACAGTAAAAGTCACCTAACAGCCCAAAAGGATCCATCCCATGACTATACCAGACTGACAGAGGTGAGTCCTCAGAGACCAATACAGCTCTCTCTAAGTGTCACCCATTCTCCCCAGTCTCAGTCCAGCCTCACCCCTCCTCTTTCACACTCCAGCAGCCCCATCCACCCGTACCAGTCCATCCATATTCCGTCTTCACACTACGCCTCATACGGCCACTACCAGCATATTCCTTCTCCATCAGAGCTCCCTTCCTCTACAGCTTCCTCCCCGGCTTTACACCCCACCCCAAGGGCTCACTCCCCACCACGCCCTCTCCAGCCATCCCCGCTGGGCGCAACCCCCCTCTCCGTTTTTCGACGAGATTCACCCTTCCAGTGCTCTTTGCCCCACACAAACACGAGAACCTCACCTTTGGAGCATGGAGGCATCCAACCGAGAAGCGGATCGCTTCGGCACAGTGGGGGAGGAAGTGAAGGGGGCAAGAGTTGGAAGAAGGTGGAAGGAGAGGGTCTTTACAGAGGAAAACACGCCTCCCATAGGTTGGTCAGGGCTGCTACTGTTAGCAGCTATGCCAAGAGGGAGAACTACAGCTCTGTTTGGGCTGAGGAAGAGGAGAATGAACGAGTTGCAGCCCAAACCCCCAAAAAGTCTTCCAGCAAGCTTTGGAAGGGCTTTGAAGGACACATATGGAACAAGGACTCTGTAAGTGAAAAGGAGGAGTTGGACAGAGCTGAATATGGGTACGGCTGGAGTAGAGGCAACATTGGAACTTGGAGGAGGGAGGCCCGAAGGGTGAAGGCAACATACAGCAGTGTTGACAAAAAGCCAAAAGTAGATTGCTCCCCCATTTTCTCAAGAATGAGAGAAAAGGATGAGGAGGAGAGACACAGCTCAAACTTCCGTCTTTCTAGGAGGGCACTGTTCAGGAGCGAGTCCCAGGGCTTGCTGGTGCCTCATAATCACAGAGAAGAGCCAACAAAGAGGGCGCACTGGGTTTCTTCCTTAGACGTGGCGCAGGGTGGAAGGGGGGTCAGCAAAGACGAAGGGCTCAGGCTGCTAAGAGCAAAGGAGGAAGACAAACGTCTGTCTTCCACCGCCAGCCTTTTTAACCTCTCTCGTTCTCAGAGCCTAGAGGGCAGCTGCCAGTCGCTCTCCCCTCTGTCCTCCCCGTCGTTTTCTCCTTCCCCACCTCCACAGGGGCCACTCCAGCGCTCGCGCTCTCTGAGAGATTTGGGAAAGAAGGTGTTTGGCTCGATGAGGTCTCTGAGTCTCAAACAGAGGCCATCCAAGAAGTGACACTTGTACAGTCATTGAGCATCAAAAGAGATGCATTGCCGATGTGTTGCATTCAAAACACACCAATTGTGCTTAATATTTTATTTGTTGTAAAAGGAAGTGCCATTACGGTTTAATTTTGAATCTTAAACATGCATCGAGTTAATAGTACGGCCCTAACCTGTCAGCTTCGTGTTGATTTATCACCGACAAGTTTCTTGGGCCTGTACAAAACAATGGATTTTCTTAAGAAATAATAAAGCATAGCAAGTTTTTATATTGTCTAAAAACAACACAAAATGCTTATCTAATTTCTCCAGACACATTTTCCAGCTTAACGGGAGAGCTTTGACGTTTAGTGTTGGTTTATTTAGCCAGCAAAAATGCTGGAAGGTGCTGGTTTAAAGGGGGTAGAATAAAAAAAAAAAAGACCAGTTCGTCTGTGAATAATTAAATACCTTTAAGAGCTGTAAAGAAAATAATGCAACAGAGGAAAGAGAATATTTTAACAGTTTCTTTAGAAGATATTTTTTCTTGATTTTTTTTGAGAGTGAACGCCATCTCCAAGGATCTGTCAGCTTAACATCACTTTTATGACAGAAAGCTTCATCTTATCCTACTGAATATTAACTCATTTTTGGCTATAAAAGGCTTAATTCTCTATTTGTCTAACAGTACGAATGTGAACACACCTCCCCCTCCCCCGCATGCTGCTCTGTGACTTGTCCAGTTAATATATCTAATTGTGAGAATGTAATATTCGACTTTTGGCAATACTGCCTCTGAAGTACAATCATATTGGCCAGATAATGACCAAAACCAAGCAGATACTCTTTAACTTGATATTTTGCTCAGGATTTTGAAATAACTGTTGACTTATTAAGACTTCCGAGTTGTATGAGAATAATTTGTGGCTTTTTTGTGGCTTATGAAAAATAAAGGAAGCAAATAAATAAACTTTGTCTGTGCCTGAAATACCTGCATTTTATTTTGTATTAATCACAGAGAGTTAGTAAAAACAAAAACATGGGATGCTGTGAATAATTTCAAAAAGATTTACTTGAAAACTCAAATAGCAATGTTAGTGAACAGAATTATTCAGTTATAGAGCCATTTGAATAGTGCACGAAGAGTCTTCAGCTTTTGCGAGCACAGATCACTGGACTTCATTTCCATGTTGCTAGGAAACTAACTCGTCTGTGTTCGCCTTTCTATTTTCAGCAGCAACATATTTACTGTCCTACTGACTGCTTTCCAGGAGTCTGTATGATGTACAAACATTTACTTTCCCATGTCCGCTTCAAACTCAAAGTGACAGTAACGTCAGCAATTCAAGATGTGAATGCTTCCTTGACGCTGTACAGTCTGCCTGAAGTTGAGGTTTTATTAGTTTAAACTCCATCACCTGCTGTGCTTGGTTGGTGAACTGCCTCTTCTGTGTCGTCCTTTGAGCCGGAGGTAAACATGCCTCGATACATGGCTTTCTCCTTTTGAAGCTCCTGATTTAGCTTCTCCTCTGCCCTCTGCAAGTGCTTCTTTATGCTGGCGTCTGTGACAGAAGACACAAGTTTAGTTTTGGATGCCACACTTAACGCTGCTAAAAGTTAACTTTTTCCAAACAAAAAAGGGAATCTGATGAAATGGGCTGCAAATGTTGCAAAGATTTACACAAATTAATTATTGACAGAAAATATGCAAGGTGCAAAAAAAATGGCAATGAAAAGTCACACTTGGGCCATGAAACGCTAAGATACTGTACATATAATTTTAACTCGCAGTTGAACATTCTGTCTTAAAAATAGTTAAATATATAGAGATAAATATAAATCGCCAGCCCCAAAAGACAAAAGCAAACAATGTTTTTGCCTGTGTGTGTATCTGTGTTACCCAAATATATCATGAACTACTGGACAAATTCTAGTAAGTTTTTCTGAAAGTGATCAATGCATTATCTACAAATAATTAATTTTTAGAGTCAATTCCAGATGGCTCCCATAGCTAACTGACATTAGTCAACACAAAATTACTATAATTCAGTCCATTTGAATTTTTTTGAGAAAAAAAAAACCCAACTGATTATCGCACCAAATTATGTGACAGCCAATGATTCATTCACAACACATACTTTTGAGTGGGACATCTCACAGTATATGCATGAAATATGTTTAATGGGGTTCCACAGGGCTCTATTTTAGGTCCCCTGCTTTTCTCCCTTTACCTGCTTCCTTTGGGATCAATCCTCAGAAAGCATGGGATCTTTTTTCATTGCTATGCTTATGATAGTCAGATCTATATGCCACTAAAAAAGAAAGATGCCCCCTCAGTTGGGCCACTTCTTTTGTGTCTTGAAGAGATCAAAGCCTGGATGTCCTTAAACTTTTTACATTTTAATGAAACGAAAACAGAAGTGATGGTGTTTGGTCCTAGTGGCTCCTGTGAACCTTGCCCTGTTGATCTGAGCCCTCTGACACCACATGTAAAGATAATTGTTTGTAATCTAGGTTTTAAAATGGACAGTGATTTGTCACCTCAGACAGCTGGCTAAGGTAAAGCCTAACCTCACACAACTGCAGCTGGAAACTAATCCATGCCTTCGTCACCTCTCGGTTGGATTACTGAAACACTCTTTACCTTGGAGACAGCCAGTCCTCCCTCAGACGTCTTTATTCTAACCCCACTAAAGCTTATGTCCTGGCTCTGTTCTTACCATTAGGTTGTGCTTTGCAGGCCTGGATAAGGTACTGTTTTGCAGTGTGTGGATCTCCAATTTCCAGAGTAGCTATTCCAGCTCTGTACAACGCTTTGACGTTGCCTGGTTGCCACCGCAGCACTCGCAGACTGTACTCAAGCACACGAGCGTAATCAACCTCCTGTTTCTGCAGCAAACAGGCTAAAACACACACACACAGATGTATAAAACAAACTGCAAACTAAGCAAAATATGATTAAAGTTATAGCTAATTATCACTTTTTATTTGTGAGATAAACTAACACAAAATCAAAATGATCTACCAGCTAGATTGTTGTAGCAGTCCACTTGTGTTTTTCTCAGTAAGGTGTCTTGTTCAGGTGTGAGAGGAGGTTTCTCTGGTGCGAATCCTTTCACTGATGTCATCATGTCAGCATCGAGGCTTCGCAGCACCAACAGAGCGCGATGATAACGACCGATGGCCGAGCGAGTGTTTTTCTCCCTGTAGAAAGTGTTGCCTTCTGTTTTAATTTGAACCGCTTCTTCTAGCAAAGCCCAAACCGGCTTTGCAGGAGTTCCTCTGTGTCCCGCAGAACTCGGTTTTGCTTCCATGGCTTCCTGCCTCTCCAGACCATCCTCTGCTCCAACAACCTCCATTTCTGCTGTGGCGCTCATTAGCTGTAAGGAAGAGAAATTACTTAATATATTAATTTAGAATTCAATAAAAATGTGTAATGATCTCAGAATAGACTAGTTTGAGATGTCAAAACCAGCTTGTATTAGTATCTAAACTTATTAAAAGGTACCAAAAATTTAAACCTCTCATTATTGTCATTTAGCATAAGTTGTTTTTTATATTATCACATAATGAGCTGTTAAAGCAAAAAACAAAGCTGAAGAAATGTGGAGTAAAAGCAGTATATTATTGACAAGTCCTGGTAGGTATTGTGTATGTTTGTACTAATTTTATTTGTGAACTTAAATACAAAGTGTCAGGCATATTAAAAGTAAATTTCGCTATTATACTGGAGCACTACGACGAAGTCTGTTGTTGGACAGAAATGTCACTACATCGTTGCTATGTAACGACAGGCTAAATCACTGAAGCTCCATGATGACATAAGCATAAAACTTCGCTTTCATTTCAGTAAAACAGACCACTACGTCCAACTGATTTATAGACCATTTTTATATTGCTGCATTTACAACATTATTTGATGGTGAGAGCTTTTATTCAGACTTTAAAAGCTTACCTGCAGAACATGCTAACTGTGGTGTTAGCACTGTTTAGCGAGGCCTCTGCGTTCACCAGTTGTTTTTAACTGCTTACACAATAGCACGTGATGGATAACTTCTACTGTATAGTCTCACCTGAAGCTGAGAAAAAAAGAGGATCAACGAATACAGCTATGATACCCAAATGATAGCCATATTTAGCACAGAAGCTAACTTCCTTGCTTTCTTCTTCGTGTGCTGTTAGAGTTAAGGTTGACCCACTGCCGCCCTCTATTGTCCACCGGAAGTAAATAGTTAGCTTTTCTAGCAAAATTTCTCGCAATAAAGATTTTTAAAAATTTCATTTATTAAGACTTTAAAATTCTCCATATGAAAAGCTTTAACATCATCTGAAATTCTACAACATTAAATTCGGCGATTTGTTCACGAGAGTTCCGGTTTGAAAACTTGATTTTTATTGGTCTGGAGTGATGTCATCGGGAATTCCAGACCATGACGTCAAACATTATATGAAAGGATTTACCGGTACTTTTTCAGTCAGCAGAGAAAAATGGTCTATTTTAAAAGACATCATTAGATTAAATTAGGACTATTATATGCTTTTTGTGTTACTAAGATTGTTAGATGTTTTTTTTATGGGACTTTTTTTTACACATGTCAAAATTTAAACTCTTCCCCCCTCAAAAAAAAAAAAAATAATAATAATAATCACATTTTCTTTATATTTGCACTGAAGTCTGTGCTCATTTTGGCAGCCCTGGTCTAAAATATCTTTAATGAAGTTCTTCCCAGTCAAAATGAACATTTCAGTTATCAGACCCATTATTAGAGCTATTAGACCTATTATTAGAACTATCCACAGTCAATGTTTAATTACTGTTTTGAGTTGCTTCCTTTCTTGACCAAGACATTTTTATTAAAAAATAATGCAAGTATCTTAATGAAGATTCAAAACATATCTCAAAAATTATTCTTACTAATTGATATGCTCTATCAATCCCTCAATGGGGAAATTAATTATCTGCATTTTCTATTTTACATGTGAGCACATATGGAGCAGGAAGCAGCTACTGTTAGGGTTAAGGGGCTTGCTCAAGGGCCCAGAGTGGAGCAAACGAGGGCACTTCATCTTTACATTTTTTTGTTATCAGTCCAGGGAATTTGAACTAGCAACCTTTCAATCACCCACTCATCTCTAACCTCTGCACCACCACTCCCCCACTGAAAATTAACTTCCCAATTAAATGTGGTGAACAGACAAACCTACATTCTTCCTGTCTGAAGAGAACACGTTAGAAATGTGTGAAATTGAAATTTTACAAGGAAACACTGCCATTTCAGATACAGTATACAATTTAAAAATATATTGTTGCATTCTTAGCAAATAACAGAACTTATTCTAGATAAAATATAATTCTGATCACCCCATCCAAATTAAAAAATATGGGCATTTTAGTATGTATTTTATAATTACTTTTAAAAAATATCAAACATAGATAGTAATTATATGACAACTAATGCAAATAAGTGTTTAAAATATATTTTTATGTTTTAATAAGAACTTGGTGAGATGCCTTGTATGAGTGAATGTAAACAATGTAAACAAATTATATGTTTTAACTATATAGATTTTGATTTTCAAACTTGTGAAATTTCACAGCAGACCTTGAGTTGCTTTAAAAAAAATCATTTTAAAACGAAACTCTTGTGCATCTATTGTACAGGACTTTAAGAAAGTCGTTGTGTTTAAAAATGTCTAAAGCATTTATATTTTTCTATATATTGCATAAACTTGTCAGTCGGATCACTTCTCCTTAGTTTATTACCATGTAAATGGCGCAAAAACTAATAGGAAAAGGGCGGAAACAGTCTAGAAATGTATAAAAATGTTAAACAAATACTGTGTAGACATCGTGCTTTTGTTGTTGAAGAGGATACGTGGAAGACATTTTTGTAAAGTTTGTTAAATTACACGATTTTCGTTAAAATGAAGAAAAAAAAAAAAAAAGGCAAATCGATGGGAGGCACAACCGTCACGTACGTATGTGCGCATGCGCAGTAGCGCCTCCACACAACCGCAGTAAGCAAATATGGCAGCGGCTGTCGACAGTGTTGTGAAAGTGTAAGTTTACCTTTATTTTCTCTTTGAAAGAGTCAAACGACTCGTCGCACAGAGGCGCACTCTCATTTGGCTGGGTGTAGTTTTACCGCTCGGCTCCTACAATCTCACTGACCTCGTTCTTGTTCTTTTGATACAATAATTGTCCCAGGAGAATTACGTTATCTTTGTGCTACGGCTACCTTCGCGTTAGCTTTGTTGGCACTTTGAAACGAGCCGCTGCTAAAGCCACTTTCTTTGTCCAACTCCCGACACTCCTGGGTGTGTTTACAGTGGTGTTTACACCTATTAATACTAAACACATTTAGTCAGCTGCTTGTTGGAGAGGGTTTAATCTTCAGTCAAATCTGTCATGTTGGCGGGCGCTTTGCTAACAATCAACCTTTTGTTCCGACACTCCTCCATCGTTACTGTTAATGCTGCCACGACACTGTGCCACGTTATGCTTGTGATGTTAGTGGATAGGAAGCCAAATCGTGATATAACAATAAATGAGACGAAATGTTTCGGGTTAGACTGCGTTTATAAGAAACAAAAATACAGTTTTCCTCATATCCTCGTGAGGCTGCCATAATGTGAACTGTTGTACAGTAGTTATAAACATCTACATCATCATGGAGCTAGAAGTGAAAAACATGTTAATACATAGGAATCCCTTCACAATCCTATGATTCTACATGTTTGAGTTGTTAAAAGAATTTAAAAATGAACAAGATCTTCCTAAAAAAAAAAAAAAACAAGTTTGTAGCTTGGGTGGAAATTAAAGAATGAAGTTTTTGTGTGTTAATGCCATTTCTTGAAGTTAAAAAAGGGAACACTGCATTTGGTGAATGACACAAGTTTAAAAAAAAATACAACTTTAGTTAACACTTAAGAGCATGGCTGCAGTATCTGCTTGGGGTGCACGGATACTTACATGAGAAACCGATTTTTTTTAGTTTTAACAACAATTGTCTAAACTTCATTTATATTTCAGAGCACTGCCTCTTGGCCAGTTAAAACAAGTTTGTATTGTTTCTAGGATATTGTTCAAGGGTATGTTTTTCATTGAAATAATATTGGAAAATTGAAGGTGCATTGTGAGCTTATAACACCTGACAGCGTCGCTTATAAAACAAAATCGGAATCAGCAGGTCTGACTTTTTAGAAATCGGTGATCAGTCAGAAAACTGCAATCAGTGCGCCCCTAGTATCTGCAGTTTTTACCTTGCAGTGTATTTTACCTTGCTTAAGAGATGATTCGTCCTGTTGATCTGTCTCACTCAAAGTGTGTCCTCCGATCTCCTCTTTTTCAGGCTTGGAGAGCAGTATTACAGAGATGCCCTGGAGCAGTGTCACAACTACAACGCTCGCCTCTGTGCTGAGCGAAGCATCCTCATGCCGTTCCTGGACTCTCAGACTGGTGTCGCCCAGTCCAACTGCTACATCTGGATGGAGAAGAGGCACCGAAGTGCAGGTACCTGACTAGTATTTAAAGATGATTCATTGATCAAAATTTGAGTTCTAAGAAATTAAGGGTCTTCCATTGATTAAAAAATAAAAAATAAAATTCTCCTTTTTGTCGTATCAGGCGTAGCTCCAGGACAACTGTACACTTACCCAGCCCGTCGTTGGAGGAAGAAACGGCGCTCCCATCCTCCCGAGGACCCTCGCTTGGCTTTCCCAACTCTAAAAGCAGGTACCACCTTTGCTGAAAACAACTTGCCGCCACAGACACATTCGACCGTTCATGGAAACTATCATTTTTATCATATTTAAAGATTTTATTAACAGTTATCGGTAGATGATGCTATTCTTAAAGGTGATATTTTTTCTGAATGGATTGGTACATTCAGCTGACTTGGATCTGGGTCTGAAGCGTGAGGCTTTGGGAGCGGCGGATGGAAGCAGCTTGGAGGCGCTGCTGAAAGGGGAGTCTCTTGAAAGGAGGAGCGGGGCGCCGGACCTTCGCGGCCCAGAGGAAGATCCAGCAACTGTGGAGCCTCCTGCTACTTCAACAGTTACTCACACGTCCTCGGGGCGCATCCGTAAGGTTAGACTTAAAACCAAAACAATAAATCTCGTGTTTTCACACAGATCTCAAACGTCACAGATGATGCATTCACAGTTTGTTAGTAAAATTATTAATCCCATCAAGATGCAGCACCAGGGTATTGATTTTTGTTACGTCATTCAGTTAGACAGTGTTTAGGACAAACATCTTCCCGATTTCTTCATTGGAAAAACTTTAAATGGTTTTTCTCCATAATTTGAAAGAAAACGTATTCCTGTTATTGGCGTTTCAAAATGATTCCTGACAAATTACAGTGCATCCTCTGGCAGATTTCTTTAATGATTTTTATTCCAGCATATCAGACTGACAAGAAAACAGAGAATAAACTAAGAAACAATTTTACGGTTACATTTACTGATTCAATTATTTAAAGCTTTTCAAAGTGAACTTTGTTGTTTCAAAATTCCAAACAATTATGACAGAGTATCAGACGCTCCCATTACATACAAGACAAGCAAGAGTTTAGACCTTTTGAATAGTGAGCTAATCCAGATTCTCACTGCAGAGAGTTCTTGACCACGACGACTACTTGGATGATCTGGATGATGAAGACTTTGAAGATGAGACGCCCAAGAGAAGAGGCAAGACCAAGTCAAAGGTGAGCTTCTTAAGCTGCTGCTGGACAATCAGCTCCTTACAAGATGCTGGGAGACCAAGTTAAAGGGATGTTAGTTGAAGTTTATGTCTTTATGTTTCTGTGGTAGTGTCTGTGCTGTAGATGAACAGATGCTCGGATATATTCATCATTTAACACGGATTCCTCATTTTTCTGGACTGAATAAAACGTGCATTGAATTTAAGGAAATGCAAACGTGAGACGTCATCTATGTTTGACCCATCAAAATGAATGCGGTCATTTATTTACAGAATCAAAATTTAACATCAAACATTTACATTAATTTGGCAAATTATGAAAATAACAACATAAGCAATCAATCAGGAAAAATCATACGGCCATGATTTTTTCCGTTGCTTCACCACAGACACTTATGAAAACTGTACAACTATGATCTTTTACCCACATGAATGTGGGTGAGCATTTTACACAGACATTTCTAAAATATCTGGAAGAATTTCTACTTGATAGAAAAGTTTAAAGATGGAAAGAAGTTTAGAGGGAGTAAAAGATGGGGTTTGAGGGGAAGTAAGTGTTCACCAGAACGGCACTCTCCATCAGAAACCCAGCTCGCCTCGGTACGCTTGGTAGGAAACTTGACCCATTACCTTTCTGATGATAATCAGCAGATATGGTGTTCCGTTAACGCTACCTGTCCAGCGTCTCCTTAGTATGGCTGTAGCTCGTCAGAAGTAGTGGCGAGGCTCTGTTCGACACATATTCACCTCAGTGGAAAATGTTATAATCCCATGGAACTCGGAAGAGCTTGTTGTCATGTCAGGATCATCCCGTCTCCATCAGAACATGAACAGAACTGGTTGGACTGTGTATCCAGCAGAACTCCAACAGCACTCCATCAGAACTCCATCAGCACTCCATCAGAGCTGTCCATCAGCACTCCATCAGAGCTGTCCCAGAACGGTTCCAGCACCATACCAGACTTAGCAGAACTTAGCAGAACTGACTAGACCAGGAAGTACTGACATTTTAAAGACTCTTTCCCGGTTCACTTTTGGGATTTGTTCATTGGTCAGAAACGACCAGACGGGGTGTGTTTTTGTGACGCAAGAGGTTAGAGACAGCGAGGATTGTTATGAAACAGATCAGAAATGTTCTCACAGACAGAGAGAGTTTTGTTTTGGCGCGTTTCAGAAACAGGTGCTAAAACTTCTCTATTTACGTCTGAGAGGATTCTACAAAACATGACAGTTCGTTCAACAACTTGTTTTTCGTTTGACTCCAACCTTGGAAACGCACACTTGCTCACTCAAAGGCAGAAATCAGAAAATGCATAATTATTCTGTAACAGCTTTGACATGAGAATAAAAATCATTACTCAGTTAATAAAATTGATTAGTTCACTGCAACATCTAAAATGGTTTGAACTAAGACATTTTGATTATCAACATTTGTAAAATAGTAATGATAATAAAAAGAGAGTGTTCTTTTCACTTGAATCTTCAAGAAAGAAAGTCTCAGGATGGGTGAACCTGTATTTCTGAGTTCAAATGAATGAAATGACAGTTCCTGTCCCACAAGGTTCTAAAGGTCAAGAGTTTTGACCTTAGACTTAGTTTTTGACATGGGCCTAGTCCACTACAGTGCCAAACTTTAAATTGATTCAACTAATCTGTAGGGCCGAAGTGATAAGAATGGCAAGAAGAAATCTGAGGCTGCAGCGGCGGCGCTGGAGGAGAGGGACAAACCTTACGCCTGCGACAGTAAGTAGAAACCCCATCTGTGTCATGCATGTCAGCAATAGAGGCTTCTGCTTTTTTCCCCTTTCATAAACAACTTGAGCTTTTAGCCTTGCACGAGGTAACTTGAAAGACCTCACTGGGAACTGAAGTTTGCAGCAATGAAATAAAAAAAATAAAGTTGGTCTTCTGGGTGCATTGGGTGCTTTATTATATTTTCCTTGTTTTTTTTCTTTCTTGCATTGATGCTTTGTGTGTGCTGTGTAACAACTTCTTGGCCCCGGCTCGCTGTGCAAATGCTGTCTGGGTTTGTTGCTTGCGTGTCCGCTTAAAATTAACCCTTTGACAAAAAAATAAAAATCTAATGTGGGGTGATGAATGCCACACTTCCAGCTTGGTTCCACATTGGGCCTTCTGTATTTTTTTTTTTTTTTTGAAAGCGTACCCATCACAATAACACTTTTGTATGACGGTGTGTGTGTGTGTGTGTGTATCAGTCTGTGGGAAGCGCTACAAGAACCGTCCCGGCCTGAGCTACCACTATACACACTCTCACCTGGCAGAGGAGGAGGGCGAGGACCACGAGGAGATCGAGGCACCACCCACTCCTCGCCAGCCTGAGGAGCAGAAGAGTGAGTCAGTCTGAAAATGCTGAGAGAGGCGGGAGGAAAGTTTGGTTGCATGCCGTGCAGCACGCGTTTGTTGAAGGGAAGTCTCTTTTTCTCATTCTATTTATTTTTTATTTTTACCCAGCTCTTTTCATTTTTTGATTTTTATGATTTTAAATCCAAATGTTGGATTTCACAGTTGGGACATCTGACAGTTTTTCAACACATAGTTAATCTTTTCTTTTTCCCTCTCGAACAACATAGTCCATCCCATAGGTGTTTTCCCCATTTGCACGCGACACAATGTTTGCAAATCCATACGTACACGTGTTTTTGTTTTTGTCACACATTCATTTATGATCAAAATTCAGTGCGTCATTAGTTCGCTTGGATGAATAAAATACGCTAAAACTAAAAAGGTAAAAAAAAAAAGGGTAAAACTTTTAAGCATCCTTTAAACCTTGACCTACACAGGAGGATTAGAGCCACAGATTTTTTAAAAGAGATTGAAGTCAAAATTCTGACTTTTTCTCAGAATTCTGAGAATAGTCAGAATTATGAAAAAAACAAAAAATCTCTTCCGTATTGACCTGCTTGTAGCATCAGTGACAGTTCTAATGTGCTTGAAACATTTTCTTTGCTCATTCTCCTGCTCAGCAAATAAGAAGGGTCCCAACGGGTTGGCACTGCCCAACGACTACTGCGACTTCTGCCTGGGAGATTCCACTTTAAATCAAAAGACCGGTCAATCAGAAGAGCTGGTGTCTTGCTCAGACTGTGGACGATCAGGTATGACGCAGTTTCTTTTATTTTTTTTAATTAATTCTTAACTTTGGACCGAATTTGACCGAAATTGTTAGTC
Organism: Nematolebias whitei; assembly: GCF_014905685.2. Classification (NCBI taxonomy): domain Eukaryota; kingdom Metazoa; phylum Chordata; class Actinopteri; order Cyprinodontiformes; family Rivulidae; genus Nematolebias; species Nematolebias whitei. Next base: position 17,297,542 of record NC_056501.1, read on the forward strand.
GTTGGAGACTATTTGAAGGTTTTAGCTGAAACAGATGTCGCCAGCATAAATGTATAGTCAGAGAAGATGGCTCAAAGAGCTGACGTTAGCTCCATTAGTTTTTACATGTACTTGTAACTATCTGAAGTAAAAAAAAAAATTAGATGAACACACTTTTTTGTAGAATATTGGCCTAGTTTTGACATGCTTGCACTCACTTTACAAGCCTTTATTTAGTCAGATAATAAAAAACAAGAACATTTAAAGTGTTCAGTTTTAGACAAATGTCTGAGCAGAGATCCCTCAAAAAGCTCCTCATTTGGTTTGTTTTGGCTGCAAAGCTGTGATTGGTCAGTTAGCAGGTGGGGTTAGAGCAAATGTTCTCTTTGTTGCAATGGTCGATGCTGATATGTCCCTGGCTCCCTCCCGTAGGCCACCCGACGTGCCTGCAGTTCACGCCGGTGATGATGGCTGCAGTGAAGACTTACCGCTGGCAGTGCATCGAGTGCAAATGCTGCAACGTTTGTGGCACGTCGGAGAATGATGTGAGCCTCGTTCTCGTGTTTCAAGCAAATGTGCCTATCAGATGTAGAAAAATGTATAGTTTCATATTTATTTACTAGAAAAAACATTTGCAATGTTAATCATTTGGTAACATTTGGTCATTTAATCTGCAGTACAAACTTGTTTCTTAGCCTAATGCCAGACTTCTGCTGCTTTCTCTGACCTTTTCATCGTGTCTTTGAATTATTTTTAGCACAGTAATGACTAAACTACTTAACAGCCAACAATCCCAGCAGACATGCTATGACTAACTGCACTGTTGAACAATTTTTGTCCAGACTTTCAGGAAAGAGTGAGTTTTTTTGTTCACTAACTGCATAGGTTTTTACTTATAAACTTATAATTAAAACGTTTCTGACACAGAGGCAGTTTATTGATATTTGAGGTGAAGTTCCCAACAAAATAGGCATAAAAGTATTCTGTTCACAAAACCCAGTTTGGAAATGGGCAAAGGGGTTGTCTTATAATTATTATAATTAGGCTTGTCTTTTATCTGTGCTGAATCAGTAAATGTCAGAAAGTTGGTTGTAAGTGATGGGAAAGGTCAACAGTTAAACTCTGGAGATCATTTGACAAGCTCTGAATTTCAGGGTTGTTTAAAGGTCACATATCGGTCCACTCAAAAACTTTACACAGAGCATCTTTTACTCACTAAACTGACGGAGTAAAAGCCCCTCGGAGTTTATATTTTAAGTTACATACACAGTTGTGATGGAATCAGGAGGTGGCAACACTTTAAAGAATCTCAAAGTTCATTTTATTTAAATACCCTATTTCCACTACTGTTCTTCAGTTTTGTTGTGTTCCTACAGGACCAGCTGCTGTTCTGTGATGACTGTGACCGAGGATACCACATGTACTGTCTAACTCCACCCATGACTGAACCACCAGAGGGTAAGATGCTGTGGAAGCCACTGGATTAGAAAGATTTATTGTTAGAAAGGTCACCTCCATGGCAGCGGCCACCTAATTAATCTGATGTGTTGTTTCTTCCTCTCGTTATTTGTGAAGACACAGTCAAGGCTGTCCACTCTCGCCAGCATTGTGTTTCGGAACATCATGTCTGAGGCTTTGATAGGAACAGATTTCTCTGTAAAACTGGAAGTGAAATCACCAATCATCACGTTCCCGATGACGTAGTCCTTATAAACATTTCTACCAATGAACAAGCCATTTAAGCGAAGAACCTAGACTTTGTGAGTTGTTATGACATGGTAACAAGTCTCACAAAAACCAACACTGTGGCTTCTGGTAAACGGGAGCCTGTTATGAATATCAGAGAGACAGAACTTAAACCAGTTAGGGAATTCCTTTACTTCTGGTCTTCTCATCAGAGGGTGACTCATGGTAAGGAGCTGCCAGTGCCCTAGCAAGACCCTAGGAAACTTGTCTGGAAGGACAGATCAGTGTCTCTGACTGCTAGAGTTAGACTCCCGTGTCCACTTGTTTTGTCAGTCCATCTTCATGCTTTTTAAAAAAAAATTATTTATTTGCATGATGAAAATTATCGACCTCATTTTCATTTATCGACTTTATCATTTCTTCGCATCTCTCTCTTTCTACTCACGCGGCTCGACTCCGGTGCTCTTCACTGACCCCTCCCTTTGTCTTTAAAATCCATTTTAACCGTCCATAATCGCATTTTTGGTTCGTTAAAAGCAGCTAAGCTGAGAAGCTAAGCTATGAGCTAAGCTAACAGGCCGACCTTGGGAAAAAACTTCCGTCTGTCGAAGCTCCAAAATTCACTGTAGAAACCCGTGTCTTTGTGTAAAAAGTTGTTTTTCTCTGCAAAAAGAAGCTGAGAACTTCTTTACTGATTTTTTAAATTAAAAGCTTTGTGTGAAAAATGCTACGCTAAAGAGCTCAAACCACACCGAGTGTCCGCCATTTTTGAGAACCGAAGGAAGGAAGGAGAGGCATCCCACGCCACGTCCCTCCCATTTTTCTTAGAGACACGCTGCTCGCTCCCTCACTATTCATCCTTCAGTTCATAGTCTTATACTGCCATCCAGTGGTCAAAAAAGGTACTACATGCAAAACTAATTAACATTTCTTCTTAAATTTGACAATAATTACTAATTATTGTCAAATTTCAAACAATATTATCGTTTATCACAATAATTTCTGAGACACTTAATCGCCCAGCAAAATTTGTTATCGTGACAGGCCTGTTCTGAACACTGAGATGGAGAAGGTGTATACACATTTGAAATAGCCTGCTTCAGGTCCACTGGTCCTCCCACACTACAAATGCTGAGATTCGCCATAGAGTCCATGTCGTCATCAGAAACCATGACTCCTTCCTAATGCAGATCAAGAAGAAGAAATTAAAAATGCTTTACCGATTTAGTGAGGCCAAGGGAACTCTCGCAAATGTGATCCTTCAAGGAAAAGCTGAAGGAACTCACCAATAGGAGCGTCCGCCTCATCAGTGGGTAGATGACATCTGCAGCTGGACAGAGCTCCCTTTACATGTCCCCACGTCTTGTTGAAAATCTGCCACGGTGGAGGTTCTGCCCCCAGGGCACCAGGCTAACGACTGATGATGATGATTTGTGTCTAGAGTTCACTGAAATCTTCATGAATGATGAACACTTTATAATCTTCACTCTGTTGAGTGGTTTCTTAAACATGCAGTCATCGTAGTGAAGGATCAGGAGCCACATTATTTTTTGTCTGCGCAGCGTTTATACATCAAAACGGGCGTCTCAATCAGGAGTTCTGTGTTATGACTTTTAGAAGCGATATGTTGTACAATGAGGGCAAAATTTGTGCACGCACCCCCCCAAAAAAAAAAAACCCAACAAAAACCCAGTCTCAAACAAAACCAGGAGCAGGGTTTTGGTGAACCAGATAAGACTCCAGTTCTCTTTGGAGCTCATTTAAAATGATTTGGCTGAACTTACATATTGACAGCGTTTGCATTTTAAGTTTGTATAAGTTTTATGATTTTTTTTTTTCAACTTACAGTAGATGATGTGACGCTTTTAAAATGTAAAGATTACAACGCTTTTGCAAACGATCTTTTTAATTTCACGTTTTTAATACATATACAATTTATCCATGAAACCGTTGACATTTTTGTCTTCTTTCACACAGCGTGTCTCACTGCTGTAGGACTAATGGTTTTCTTTCAGATCCACCCAGAATACAGAGTGCACACCCAAACTTCTACAGGTTTTATTTTAATTCAGAATGTTCTCCTCAAAACAGGAAGTGAAGGGTCTTAACTTTTATTTTTAATCTCCTACATAAAACACTAGAAATATAAAAATTAATGTTTAACCATCAGTCTTCAAGACTAAAAATCTCATTTATAGTTTTCACACAGTCTATTTGTTTGAGTCCTTTCTCCAGTGTCTGGCAGCCTCTAACTTGGCCATCAGGGAGTGACAGACAGGTGTTACCATGGTGACCATAATGAGCCACTGGCAACATTTCTTTGATCTTTGTTCTCTTTGCAGTTCCTGTACAGTTTTTATATCAATAAATAGGCGTTTGTTGTTTATAAAGTGGCTCCTCTGATGTTTCTGTGTTTGCAGGGAGTTGGAGCTGCCACCTGTGTCTGGCTCTGCTGAAGGACAAAGCCTCCATATACCAGCAGAACCAGAGCTCTGCCCCTGAGTGACAGCAGAACGTGAACCCCACCTCTCAGCGCCTGGACTCCCCCCAACCCCAGTTCAAAATATCAGCCCTCCTCTCAGTCCGTGCCGCTGGGCTTCTGTCCCGACGTGACTGAGTCAGATCCCAGATCAGTTTTACAAGCCGTTCCCCTCTACATCCCTAGTCAGGGGGACTCGAAACGAAAAACCAGACCTCAGATCAGTCAACACGGGGATCAAACCATCACTAATAACCTGCCTACAAACGCCCAGGAACTTGTCATCAAACATGTACTGCACCGTGTGTACATACATTAGATGCACACGTCCCATCGTACTGCTAGAGACCTAGAGCGCGCAGTAACCATAGCAACTGCCGTCTCCATGGGAGCTCCTGGGAGCAAAAAAAAAAAGAAGATTAGCATCACGGCTAATTACCTGCAGCTCCACACTCAAAGACACAGCGTTGACTGTTGACAGTCTCCCAAACGATCTATTTTTACTCACCGAACGTGACGACGTCGCCACACATCTGGTCAGAGGATGTTGCTGTGTCTGATTGTTGCTTTTATGGTGGTTTTAGTGTGTGTACTGTTGTCCCATCTGTAGGAGCATTTACTGTGTTTTGTAGGTTTCCACAACGAACAGTCACAAATCCCAGCGACTCGTCTCTATAAAGCAGCAGGACCAAGATGGTGAAATAAGTTAGTGGACAACGTAACGGCTTCTTATCGTTCAGTATATTTAAATACAGCTCCGTCGTTTCAAGCACTACATGAGAGAGAGAGACTGCGGAGTTCATGAAAGCCTTCATACTTACAGTCACATCATTTTTCTCTCCGATGAGTTTTTGCATCGTTTTTAAAAATGCTTTGGCAGCTTTATATTTCCTTTCACACGTACTGAGCAGCTGCCGACGAGCCAGCGACGCTCTTACATTTCATCACACGGAAGCTGGTTTGCATGCAGAACACAATTTCATATCACAAGTGTTTCTTCGAGTTTTCGTTTTATTTTCTACATTTTATATTGCCTGATCTCCTGTTAGTATTTGGGAGTTGTTACTAGTCAAATTTTGTAAAATCTGGTATTGCAAACACTTCAGTATATAGCTCCTCATGCATTCTATGTACTGTATGGACTTTTCTATTTTTTTTGTTGTTGTTATGACCGACATGTTCGAAATGATTTGATTTTTACCCCCCTGAAATGTCAGGCTTTCATCATAAGTATTTGTAAAATGACGTACTTTGTTGTATTATTTTTATTTTTTACATTTCTTTTGTATCGAAGCTGATTTAGCCCAACTGAAATAATAAAAAAAGGAAATCTGTGAAATGTTCTTGTTGATGAGTCCATTGGAACAACAGCAATATGTAAAGCAGAGGCGGGCAACATCAAGAGATTTAAAGCAGTTGAAGAGCCAATTAGAGAGAAGAGAAAAATGTCCTTTTGTGCAGATAATCTGGATAATCTTTTTTTTAATGCCTTTTTCTTGTAGCACAGCGTGCTTGATAAAATATGTCTGCCCAATACTGTTTCAGAATATAAAAAGTACCAATACTTTCTATAAACTGGCTCTTCTGACAACTTATTTGTTAGCTTAAATATGCAACAGCAAAAAAAATGGGAGATCGGGAACCTGACGTACAGTCCAGTTGTGGAAACACGATCAATAATAAAGTTAATCAAAAGTTTTTGATGTATCCAACGTTTTTAATTTCTTAAGTTTCATTTATAGAAAACAGGTTTTAACGTATTCCAACGTTTTAAATGAAGGATAATGGGGGCCAGACGGAGACTGTCCAAGGGCCACGTTTGGCCCTTGAACCACATGTTGCTCACATCTGGTCTTTACAAACTTTGTAATCATGTTTACATGCAGTTTGTGATCAACTGTTTCAGCTAAAACCCAAGAGTTTCTGGGTTTGGTGGTTCCTGCAGGAATCTTACAAGCATTCAAACCGAGTCCTAATTCTTTATTTCAATAATAAAAAAATTAGCTCTCCTTGAGAGAACAAACATTCCTTGTTGTTACAGCTTTGAACAAACATCTGTTGGTGTTCAGATTATGTTAGAGATGACTTCACTACGACCACAACAAATTTGAGCTCATCTACATTTTTTGTCTTTGCTAAAGTTTATCATCCGTTCTGACAATCTTCAATTGGACCGATTCCAAAATTACTCACTGATCTGTCATTCGTTCATGAAATGTTTTGCTAACAGACAAACACCTGTAGGCAATTACACAATTGCCCAATTTTAATGGTGGCAGAGTGATTAGATGAAAAAGTGACTACGTTATACAAAGAAAGGACTTGATGCTGAAAGAAGTACAAAAACCTCACAAATGTGCAGCTTAGTTTCTGATATAAAAGCACTTCTTTATTTAAACAGTGTGTGGAAATACTAACATGCATACTCATACAGTTACTACAGATTTGGGAGGCAGTATTAAGTATTTTGGATACTCAAAGCAGCAGAAAATGCAGCCTGTGCTGCAACGGGGATCCTGTTTTTTACCCGTTTGTGTAAAATTTCAGTCATCCAGGACGCTGCCAATCCTAAAAGGTCAAAAACAAAGCAACTGGACTTTTTTCTGTAGTTGAAGGACTTGTTTTTTAAACTCTTGAGATCGATTTTTTACCTGAAAGTTAAATGACAACCTAAAACTGTAAGCATTAACGTAAACAGCTTTAACAATAATAATAAGTAGGGATGCACAATATTATCGGCATGGTATCGGCCGATATTAGCGATAAAGTTAAATATTGGACATCGGCCATTCCATCAAAATAAATCACCGATAAAAAAGGTCTTTGTTTTAAGTTCATTTTTAATTTAAGAAACTGCCAAGTATATCTATT
>NC_056501.1:17304656-17311749 GCF_014905685.2 Nematolebias whitei
ATATATATATGGTGGTTTTTGTATGACAACCCTTTGACAAGGATGCCTGCAGTGCCAGAACAAGGTTATGACATCACCCGCACCCTTGATTGTAGATTTGTGAAATTTTACAAATTTGCACTGTTCGATTGTTGTCATTGTGTTAGAGTAAATGTCATGAATAAATTTGACATTAAACATAATCCAAATTGAAGTGTTACATAATTTTCAGCCCCCCTTTTTGGCATCTGCATTTGGAAGCAGGCCAAATTGACAAAGAACATGCAGAATAATGTAGTATTTTAATTCCACAGCAGAGAAAGCCATGTAGTCTCTGTAAGTAGGTCTAGGGGAAAAATATAGGTATTATCGGTTATTGGCCAAATCAATTTTAACATATCGGCATATCAGATATCGGCCAAAAATCCAATATCGTACATCCCTAATAATAAGCTATAATGTTTGTCGGTGATTCTAACATTGATCCCCGACAACTGTGGAGCTGTCTCTGGTGCAGAAGTTTGTACAGCAGGTGAAACACGAAGTAATCAAGGTTGGGTTTATTTTTAAGGATGGCCTGAAATTGTGTCAAATATCTCACGAGTTTTAACGTCTAATTGTCATCTGCTTCCCCATAAACAAAGAAAAGTGAAGATTTTGATTCAGCGTGCTCATGTGGCAACTTGACAAACACAAGTGCTCATGTTTTGCACCCAACTGCGTTACAAAACCTTAACTTCTGTAAAAACTTTCTGAGAAGTCGTGACTTTTTTCGTAAATAAGATCCAATTGTTTTGGAAATAAAAATAAATCTTTACAGTTCTACTTTGATTTGACCCTTCTAAAAATGCTCCTGTCCGGTTTTTATCCTCAAAAGCGAACGAGATCTCCAATCAAAGGTAAAGTTTTGAGGAACAGGAGAGAAAATTTGCAGAACAAACGTTTTTTATTGCACTCATGCCTCGAGAAAAAAACAAAAACTAGAGGTCTCTCCAAGCGGACGTTCAAAAACTTCTGCTGAGAAGCTGTAAAAGAGGGGACGGTGCTGTAACCAGGGCCGGGACGACAGGGACTTAATGCAAACATCCGGAGCCGTGCTTCGCCTTTTACAGCCTCAAAGAAGTGACAGAAACTGTGACAGTAAACATGTAGCAGGAGCACAAACTGAGAAGTAGCTATACTGTATACAGTAATTTTATACATATGGTTTTTGAGGTTACTTGTGTCAGAAGGATTTAGCTCAGGGGTCTGCAACCTGCGGCTCTGGGGCCACGTGTGGCTCTTTGGTACCTCTGCAGCGGCTTTGACCAAAACTAAAATAAAACTGAATTTTATTTAAATTATTGCCAACAATCAAAATGGCTAGTTTTAGCAGATTTCCTGTCATTTTCAAATATGCGAAGAATAGTACAAATACACAGCGTAAAACGTGAACTACGTCATGCTAGTAGTTTTTTTAGCCACTTTAAGTCCACTTCCAGTCTCTCAGCGTGATCTTTCTCTCAAAACCACCAGAATGTTTTGGAATATGTGTAAGACAAGCTGCTGAGAAGGAATATTTGATGACTGGAAGAATAAAACACAATAAAACAAAGTCAAAGTAAACGGAAGTATTTATTTTCCTTTAAAAATGTAACTGGATATCAAACAAACTGGCCTAATTTCACTGTCTTTAGGATACTTAATTCTTCAACAATCAAGAGAACTCACATCAGTCTGCAGAATCCAGTGTTTACATTTTTAGTTAAAATTATATATATTTTCCTTCTTTACATGAATCTGGTCTTTTCTTTTGTATTAAAATGTAAAAATATCAATAAATGTTAATAATAGTCAGACATTTTTTGTTTTATAATATCACCCCTACTGGCCGAAAAAGCCATCTCCAACAAACGTAGTGATAGTACACAGTTGTAGCAGGTTTTGTGGCTTTGGAAACATCATAATTAGTAAGCAAAGTGGCAAAAATGGCTCTTTTTTATCGCAAAGGTTGCAGACCCCTGATGAAGGTAAACACTGGGATACAAAGTCAACACTTTATAAATCTGTTGGGGCACGTCAGTGCAGCTGGGTTCTATCTCACAAAACGTGCTGAAGGTGCTTCGGTACAAAACCATTTATAAGATTTGTTTATCAAAGGTAAACATCACTCACTGTCACTCTGCCACCGTGAGAATGAACAGAAACTCATGTCTGTGTGGGTTTAACGACAGCAGTGAAGGGTTAAAACACAATCAGGCTGTGCTTTTAGGGACAGTGTGTGTCGTCTACAGCTTTTCAAAGCCGACGGCGCAGAGGAGGAAGATGGCATAAAGCAGCAGGAGACAGAGGCCCAGCCTGCGGTCCAACCTCCAGCGGTTCAGATGGACACACAGAACCTGAGGAGTGATGGAGAGAGAAAGACGAGCTTAATGAAAGGCAGCCTTCATTTCCTGTTGTGCTGCTGTGAGCAAAGAATCCTATAAAAGTCTATTCAAAGCTCTCAGACTGTGACGATAGGATCAAAACGATGTGATGAGGAGAAACAGGAAGAAGAAGTGAGTGTGTTTGCACTCAGAATTAGATCTGTGATGTTTAACAGCCGAGGATGGGGGTGGGGGTGGGGGGTACTCACGGTGAGAGTGACCGAGGCCAGCAGCAGAATCACAGAGTACACCAGACCTTTGCTGTTGATTGTCACCTAAAACCAGACAGAAAATAGGTCAAGCCTTAAAGCTAAACATTTATTAAAGCCTACATCTTACTTTGACATAAAATGTCTCGGAAACGTCATTTCTCTTCATTTTTATTTCATTCTAGAGATTTTGGCCTGTGTGAAGCAACAAAAACAAGCTGCAATCACACCGACATATTTATGGCATCTGAACAATCGTAGTCCACGTCTTCGTTTTAGCTCAGTTTTTAGATGTTTTTGGAGAACTTCTGTCATATTGTTACAAGTTTTAATAGTTTTAAAACCTCGCCATGTTGGTGGCGGTTTACAAAACCATGTTACATTTTGAAAAGTCAAAAATGGAAACCTTAATAAGGTCCCGTTGAATGAGCTGGTGTGTCAAACCTTTGGCTGTGAGTCAGATGTGTCCTAACTAGACGTCCCTCAAACACAGCAGCAACAAGCTTAGTGCTAAGGCTGCATGACCCGCTGGCGTTTTACCACCGATCCGTAGCTGACGATGAGAGTCCTCAGCGCCCACGGGAAGCCCAGGCCCAGCAGCACGTCGAAGATGTTACTGCCGATGGAGTTGGACACAGCCATGTCGCCCATCCCTGCAACGTTCACACCCACACAGTCACACAAAGGGGCTACAACGTGCGTCCAACAGGGCTGCAGCATGTATTCACTTCTCCACCTGCCTAAATGGACTACGAGTAAACTCAAGTACATTCAGACACAGATCTCTGTCACAGCTCCAAAAGAGTTCAGTGGACGTTTGAACACTGAGGGGCAAAACTGCAGAGGGTTTAATGTACTTATCCTGTTAGAAAACTAAACATTATCTTTACTGCATCCTGTTTTTTTCTTTATTTTTTAAAGTTTTACTAAATGAATTAGCATTCCTTCTATACAGAAATCAATTCAAAAGTTCGCAGGATTATCACACAGTCCAGACACTCAGGCTACGTTCACACTGCAAGTCTTAATGCTTAATTCTGATTTTGATTTTTTTGCGTGGTCATTCATATTACAATTGAAAAAGCGACTGCCTTCACACTCCAGTGTAAACAGTCTACGAATCTGACGTGACCCACTTGTGCAGATGAATACGTGATGTCACCCGCAGGCCGCAGCACGTTGTTTACAGAAGTATCTAGAGAAACTGCATTTCCTGCCAAAATTTATGTATAAACTTGCTGAAAAACAGCTGAAATTGGCGAAGAAAAAAACATACTGAATTGTAGCTGAAATGGAAGAACAAGCCTAAATTAGCAGAAGAAAGCAGAAAGAACACATATTTGCTGAATTAGGTTTAAATAAGCAGAAATGGGTATAAAAGTTGGGAAATTAGATGAGAAAAGCTGAAATTTTTTAAAAATTGCTGAAAAGGGGGAAAGAAGCTTAAACTACCAGGAGGTGGAAAGAGCAAATGAGCTCCAAAAAGGTGGAATTAGCTGAAAAAGCTCAAATTAGCATAAAAACTGATAAATTGTAGCTGAAATATTAGGTAAAGTTGAAACAAGCCGAAAAAAGCTGAAAGGAGCATAATAAGCTTAAATTATCATAAAGAAGTTAATTAGATTGAAAGGAGCAAAAATTACCATGAAAAATTTGATTTTTATCAGAAACCAGCTGAAATTAGCAACAACAAAAAAATTAGGAATGCAAAAAATGTGGAATTAGCTGAAAAAGTTAAAATTAGCATAAAACAGCTGTAGCTGAATTTGCAGAATAAGCTGAAACTTGTAGAAATAAGCTGAATGGAGCATAACAAGCTGAAATTAGCACAAAGAAGTTAAAAGAAGCAGAAAAATGTTGTAGTTAGCAGAAAGAATCTGCAAAGAACACAAAACAGCTGAAAAACAGCTAAAATTAGCTGAAAGTAGCTGAAAAAATGTTTACATTTGCACAAGGAAGCTGAACCAGAACAAAATGTGAAAGAAGCAGTAAAAGGCTGTAAACAGATCTAAAGATCTGAGAAGTAAAATGAGCTGTTCTTTTTTTCTACTAGGGGAAAAAAAGTCAGAAAAGGCAAAATATTTCAAAAAGCTAAAGTTGCACCAATACCAAAAGTTATAGCAGGATTGTCCCGAAAGAGCTGAATGTTTTGATTTGATTTGTTGAAATAGCTTGAAAACTGCAGGACGAGAAAGATTCACACCAACATGGATGCTACACACGTTAGCATGTGTGACTCTGAAGTTGTTGTGTAATCAGAATTGATTCAACTCTTTTCTGATGTAATTGTTTCTTCCACTGTTTATATCGTCTCCTCTGGTGCAGCGTTGTATTTCTGGAATAGGAACGATGTGATGAAAGCGATACAAACTCAAGTATCGAAACCATCGCGTTAGTATCGATTAGGGCTGACACTAATGTTGGTATCATATGTTGTTGATTCTCAATCATTCAGGACATGGCAATAAAAAAAACATGAAGCAACTGAATGTTTGTTCTGTAGTTTTAGACGTACGAAGGTCCAAGATTTAAACAGTATGAGGTTGATATAAATAGTATCGATATTTGGATCGATCTGCAAACCCCTACCTCACTGACATAGGAGTCAAATCAAACGAGACATGACCGTTCAAACTGCTGTTGTTTTAACAAAAAACATCTAATATCGATTTAGTATCACATATGAAAAAGACCTGGGTCGGATTTGAAAAAAAAAAAAAATTAATAAATTCAGATTTGTCAGGTTCAGACTGTCATAAAAAATGTATTTGGGCCGCAGTGCGGACGTAGCCCTAGATATTGTTCAGGAATACTAGTTTGTAGGTATTTTTTGAAACATAAAGCCAGTAGAATGACGTGTACTTTTTTATAAACAAAAATATCTCACTGCCTTCCACTTGTGTGAATACAGAACCATGTTTCTCTCAGTTGTACCATCTTCTCAACAATCCATTGTTTGAGTTTCTGTTGGGTAGGTTTTACTACCAACAGTGTAACGTGTGTGTATTTTTTCATTTCAGATGGTATTACAAATCCTTTCAAAGTACGGTAATGTGTTTTGACCCTGACTGTTGGTAGATGGTGTCATTTCATAACATGCACACACACCTTGTCGGGCCACGATGAGACTGGCCATGCAGTCGGGAACGCTGGTGCCAGCTGCAAGGAACGTGATGCCCATGATGACGTCTGGGATCCCGAACGTGTAGCTGATTATGGTCACCTTAGGAGAGGAGAGGACGGCTGAACGTAAGTGATTTGATCCGTGTGTGTTCACGAGAGTTGCCGCGCTTGCGTTGAGTTTCGTACCATCCAGACCATGAGGTAGGAGAAGAGGGCGATCCAGAGCGTGGAGGCCAGGAAGGTGAGCAGGTACCAGCGCTCCCATGGCTGCTGGCTACAGTCGGGGATGGTGCAGTGAAGCAGGAAGCTCACAGGCCAGGACAGGAGCCACTTCAGTCTCATGCACGGACCATCTGAGGGAACGACGAGAACGCACACGAATGTACACAATGATTCCCCCTACGGGAGTCATTACAGATTCATCTCAGCTTTTAAATTATTCACACGGCTCAGCCTGGGCGTGTGGGTCGGCTCCTTTAAACGAGATCCATCTGCTCTAAAACCGTCGTTTTAGGGTGTCAAGCATCAACTGGTTGTTACAGAAGAACCAGTGAGCCGTTACAGGAAGGTTTTAGTTTACAATTAGTCATTTTTTTTGGAAAACAAGGGAATGAAAGTTGGATCACATCAGCTCCCAGGAGCATAAACATAACCTCAGGATTATGCTTTTATTTTGAAAGGTTTATTGCATAATTATAACCTTGTGTGATTCAGTTTCTGACGTTATCGTTTGTTTAGATGGTTCCAAACAGAGTTGTTTACTAGCACTTGTTCGTTTAACAGTTTAAATAAAATAATATTCCAAGTGATTACAAACACGGCCTCTTTCCACCTCTTTATTCACTCACCTGGCAGGACGAAGGGGTTGAAAGCGTTCTCCTCCTCTCCTTCCTCCTGCTCTTCCTCCTCCTCCTCCTCTTCTGGCTGTGAACTCCCACCCGCCTCGCCCCCTGATTCTTTCCCCGTGTCTTTCTCTCCCTCCTGCGGTTGCCTGTCCCCCTCAGCCATCGTCCCATTCTCTCTCCCCCACGTTCCACCAGCGGCCAAAACGTCCTCTCCCGAAGGTGCACCCCCCTCTGGGCTCACCCGAGCTCGAATCAGCCTCTGCCTCTGTGGGAGTGGAGAGACATCAGATGAAATGAGGAAGGAAAAAAAAATGATACGACGATTGTTGCTCAAAGGTTTTGTGAAAATGATTTGATCCAAGTGAAGCTAAGAACATGAGAAATGGAAGGTGGAGTGATTAGGCAGCAGACGAGGCGGGGGTTTGAAAACACTGATTGGGGTTCTGAATAAGAGGGACAGAATTGACAGGTGTGGTTTAATTTAGAGAGACATGACCAGATGTGTGTTTGTGTGTGTGTGTGTGTGTGTCTG
>NC_056501.1:17312149-17323122 GCF_014905685.2 Nematolebias whitei
GTTACGACTTTTGTTTTTGTAACTTTTATATAAATTTAACTTTATTTACATATATTTTCTTATAGAAATAAATTAAGATCTCTTCAATTTGTCCAATGAACATTGTTTACTTTGTATATTTGCTTTATTTGTTTACTTCTTGTGCTACCTTTAGTTTTTAGCTACTGTACTGCTAGTTTGCTTTTAGCTGGCCTTTTAATGGTTTTAGCTACAGTTCTGCTACTTTTGCTTGCCGTTTGCTACTGTTAGGTAGTATGTCTCTACTTCTAGCCTGGCTAGCTGTTTGAGTATTTTTGCTAGCCGTAAACTTTTTTTAAAATTCAAATTTATTTGTAAACATTTTCGCCACAGAAATATATTGGGAGCACTTCTAATACATAAAACACAGTTTATGTTGAATAAGCTTCAGTAAAATTTGTCTTCTTATGCCACTTCTAGCTTTTAGCTCCTACTGGTATTTTTGCTTCGTTTAACTTTTAGTTTCTAATTAGTTTTTTAATACTATGTATGTATGTGCTTTTACTTTTAGCTTCTAGCTAGCTATTTGGCACTTTTAGCTACCCTTTAGCTATTTTAACCAACTTTTTTATATTTATCAAGCATTTAGCAACTTTTAACTTCTAGTGGCTGGTTTGATATTTTTAGATTTCAGCTAGTGTTTTGCTCCTTTTAGCTAGAGTTTTGATATGTTGGCTTTTAACAAATCTTTTGCTCCTTTTAGCTAGTGTTCTGTTTATTTTAGCTTTAACAACTCAGTTTCAGCTTCTTCAGCAAATTTTAGAAGTCATTCAGCACTTTTCATTGCTACTGCATTTTTGCAGAAAACGCAATTTCTGTAGCAATGCTTAAATAAAACTAAATTAAAAGTTAACAGTGATTTAGTTTTTAACAAACCACGACTGCATCCTGTCATGTGCAGGTGGGTGTAGGAGTGGGTGGGGGGGATACAGGGTGAGAAGGTGAAGGCTTGCCTCTGAGAAGGAGAGCTGGTGGGGGTTTAGGTTCAGTAGTTCGTCCACCATCACTGCTGAGTCCTGACCGGCCGCCACACACGAGTCTGAAAACAAGAAATGGGAGCGGAAAGAACGACGCAGCCAAGAAGAGGGAAAGCAAAAATAGTTTTGTTCTATTTCAGTGTTTGTGAAATCCACAGGGAACCAGAAATGGTTCGACCGACGGCTCAAACTGTGTCAGCTCCTGCACCTGGCTTCAGCGGCACCATGTCGTTCTCAGAGTCTCCCAGGTTTGCGACGGCGGTCGTCCGTCTGAAACTGCTCAGGCACGGCTGACACTCCACGCTACAGTGTCTCTCCACCAGGCAGCAGAGAGATCTGTTGAACCTGAACAGAACACACAGAATAAGGCTTCTTTAGTGGATGCTAAGCAGAAATGAGATCTGTACCAAACAATTAGAGGTGAGGAGGAGGGACTCACTTCATGATGAGTATATAGATCCCATACATGGAGATCAGGATGATTGTCTCCCACCTGAAACAGTCAACATTCATCGCAGCGCCAATTATCTAATTTAATCTAATATAAAAAACAAAACTAGCTGCTGAAATTAAAATAAAAATACATTATGACAGTCTTACCACATGACTTGCTCATCATAGATCACCTGTAAAAAAGCAACAACAGGACGTTCATTTGAACTCAGACACAAACTTTTTCCTGAGTGATTAGTTTGTGGTCCTGTCTGGAGAAAAGTTTAAAAGAACTCAAGACTTTGAAGTTTGTCTCAAGATTTGTGTAAAAATTTTGATTTTCTTTGAGCATCCCCTCGCTTTTGTGTTATTAGTGTGATCCAGTTTGCGATGGCTGCTGAGTTAACCACTAGAAACACATACGATGCTCAGTATATTGTGATGAGAACTCTGACCCCGGTGTAAAGTCTTAGAAAAGTCAGAGTTGCTGTTTTATCTAACCGGTGAGAATACCTGAATTAAAAAGCTGCAGTGGCTTTATTTTTTATTTTTTAAACTCACCAGAATAAGCACAACTATGGAGAGGATGTAGAAAACGGCATCGCGGAACAAAGGCCACCAGCTCAGGGAGATCGGCTGCACACACAAAGAGAGGATGAACAAAAAAGACACCATGGTCAACCAAGTAGGATTTGAGCTCGATCAAAAAAACCTGCGCTAGAAATTATTTAGTTACAATTTCCGTGTTTTGGAAAATGAGCAGTTTTAAAGGCAGCTTTTCTCTCCTCCAGATGTAACAATAAAACCCAACACGTCTCGTGCGATGGTAAGTCTTTAGTTTTGTGTCATGCAGATAACAAAAGTCACATGAAGGCTTTCAACGACCAACGTTACTTCCAGAACCAAACAAAAAGGTGAGCAGCAGCTGCACTGCTGACACGCAGAAGTCTCAATAAAGCTAATTTCTTTTACACACCGAATGAGCAGATATGTCCTCAGCAATGTTCTGTCTCTATTGTTCTTCCTTTAGCTGTTTATGTCTAAATGAAACATACACAGAAACAATTCGGTTCAGTTTATTTATATAGCGCCAAGTCACAACAGAGGTCATCTCAGGGCACTGAACAAAACATTCATGAATAATAATTTAACATTAATTATCTGAGGAGCAGACTGCTTTGAATTTAACTCCATCACAGAACTCTCATCTTGAAGCATGAAGGCAACAGTGGAAAGGAAAAACTCCCTCATAAGGAAGAAACTTTTAGCAGAACCAGGATCAGGACAAGTGGCCATCTGCTTCGACCAGCTGGGTTTGGTAGAAACAGATACACAATGGCAGGTCAAGAATCATGTTAAGATAGAAATACATGTAGTATCAAATGAAAACTATTCAATTTTAGCAATTCATTTAAGGAAACGAGGTCAGTTTGTCCTCCAATAGTTTAAGCCTAGGGCAGCACGACAAGCCGACCCTAATTATAAGATTTATCAAAAAGGAAAGTCTTAAGTCCAGTTTTAAAACTGGACAATGTGTCAGCCTTATGGACAGAAACTGGAAGTTGGTTCCACAACAGAGGAGCCTGAGAACTGAATGATCTTCCTCCCATGCTGCTTTTGGAAACTCTAGGGACCACGAGTAAACCTGCAGTGTGAGAGTGAAGTGCTCTGTTGGGAAAATATGGTACCATAAGATCTGTAATATAAGATGGAGCTACAGTAGGTTGTTGAGAGCTTTGTAGGTTAGAAGCAAGATTTTGAATTAAATTCTGGACTTGACAGGGAGCCAGTGGAGAGAAGCCAAAACTGGAGAGATATGATCTCTCGTACCAACTCCAGTTAAGACTCTGGCAGCAGCATTTTGGATCAACTGAAGACTTTTTAAAGAAGTATTTGAACACCCAGATAATAAACCATTACAATAGTCCAGTCTAGACGTGACAAATGCATGAACCAGTTTTTCTGCATCATTTTTAGATAAGATGTTTCTAATTTTAGTGATATCACGCAGGTGGAAGAAGGCATATATATATATATATATAAGGTAAAGAGTACTGGTCCAAGCACTGAACCCTGAGGAACTCCATAACTGACTTTGGTGTATGTTGAAGGTTCATTATTTACATTTACAAATTAGAATCTATCAGAAAAATATGATTTAAACCAATTTAGAGCTGTTCCTGTAATTCCAATAACATATTCAAGTCTCTGTAATAGAATATTTTGATCAACTGTATCAAATGCAGCACTGAGGTCTAACAGGACCAGTGTAGACACTTGTCCATTGTCAGAGGCCATGAGAACATCATTAGTAACTTTCACCAGTGCAGATTCAGTGCTGTGTGTGTGCAGATGTTCACGCAACTGACCTGCTATATATGTTGTTTATAAAACAGAAATATAGACATTAAACAAGACAAATGTGGATAAGCCTGTATTTTATGCTGCATATTCAATTATCTTGTTCTCGTGAATGTTTTTATCATCTTAAGATATATTTTCATTGCATACATGTGTTGGCGTGCCTTTTCACTGAGGGAACGCAGATGAAGTCAGTTGTAAACTGGAAGTCTCCGAGGTGTTTTTGTGCATTCCAATAACTACTAAACAAACCTGTCCAGCGAAGATGCCGCAGAGGCCAATAATGACGAGGATGTTAAAGACAGCCGATCCAACAATCGTTCCCACTCCTACGTCTCCCTTTGTGATGAACACCCCTGGAACCAGAGAACAAAGAGCTATGAGTCATCAACAAAAATAAAGTCAGCAGTTTTGTGACACTGAACAAAGAAAATAATAAAAAGCACTGACAAGTCATACAACATGAGGTGATTTATCTTCATTTTGGGACTCGCTGGATGTAATAAAAACCTAAAAACACTCAAATGTTTGTTCTTCTTCTGCAAATAAATCAGGTTATATCAGTCGCATCGTATGAAAGAGCTTTTAAGCTTCACAATATGAGAAGCAAAGACTGGTGTATAAAAAAAAAAAATCACAGTAGGATGCTCGTTTTAGGACATTTTTGTTAAATGCTTCTCTTTTTTTCTATCAGAAGGATGTGAATGAGAATATTTTCTATTTAAAATGTTCACTTTTTTCTTCTCTACATCTAAATGACTTTCTTTCTTGCACCTGAAACTTTTACCTCATGAATTTACAATTACAGGCCGCAGTTATAAGAATCAACAAAACCTCAGATAACTTGAAGGAGGATAATACAACCCTGACATCTGTCATCGTGTTTAATGGTAACACATCGCCCAGTTTTAACACAGGACTGAACGGACAAGCGTCTTACTGACCAATCAGCGAGGTGAAGAGCTCTGGGGCGGAGCTTCCAGCTGCCATGAAGGTTGCCCCGGCAACATCCTGACTGAGATGAAGGTTCTGGTGGACAGAGGTGAAGAGTTAATCTGTGATGCTCTGCAGCTTTCATCTCATCAGCACACAGTTCATCACCTGTTGTCAGAGTCTACAGCATCAACAAATGAACCAGAATAATCTCGAGGTTTTAAAGGTTTGTAAAGTAGCTCCTACCTCCGACACTTTTTCCAGTGACGGCACAAAGTAAACATCGCACACTATGGCCAGCGCGTGAAACATGTAGATAGCCTGGTAAAACACAGGAAAGCCCATTCTGAAAACATGTTTTGTTTGTTTCAGCGCAACAAGGTAGAGTTTATTTGATACTCACGCAGAGGACGTGAAGCAGCACAGCGCCCTGTCTCCTCTGATCCAGAGTAAAGACGTCCTCTGGAAACTCGTTTATGGCTGAGGAAGAAACGGGCCGAGTTAAAGCTCACTATGTCGCAAAATGACACGAATTCCTTCGCCGCATCTGAAACCAAATAACTAAAAAATATATATATATTATAATCTTGTTTCAAGTAAAATTATTGAAAATAAAAGCTGTGGATTGAAATAAGGCTGTCTAAAAAAATGTATTCAGGTATCTGAATGGTGAACATGGTGAATGTTAGACTTTTAAAGATGTTTTTGTGTGATTTTTCTGTTCAGAATATTTAGAGCAGGTCAGAAACTGGGTTTCCATGACACAGAGACTCTACTTCAACACCAAAACGTTTTAAATAAACCTTAAAATGGGCAAACTTCATCTTTATGTGAACCTGACAAACAACTTGCTAACTTTAATTGCCTGCGCCAACAAAATCCTTATTTTCAATGTGAGCAAAACCTGGAAAATTTACCTAAAAAGGCATGAAATTAAGATAAAAACGAACTGGAAGCATTATTTAAATAAAGAAAGTAAAAAATGACTTTTAGGAGACAATTATAATGCTGAAGACTCAATTAAATGTTGGTTAGTCAGCAGCACACCTGCTGAATAATCTGAATATAGAACCTGCTCTGTGGATCCTCACTTCAGTCACCTGAGAGTTAATAATCAGCACAAACACCTGTAATTTCACCAAATTACACCGGGATTAACAGATTTACCTCTCTAAAACAGACTGATTGACTCTCTGATTTGTCAGAACGCTCTTTTCTCATTGGCTGGTCATGCCCACTGTGAAAATATTAATTGCACAAATGATAAACAACATCATCTTATTCCACAGCTGAAAGGTTTCAGACATCTTAAATTCCTGCAGTCGTTCTGCAGCTTCACTTTTTGGCAGGATGATTGAAATTCTGTTCTGGTTTGGTTCAGAATCCCCTGTGGTGAGATTTATGATGAGGTTTTGTTGTGTATAAATGGCTTAAGAAATATTCAGTTAAATCATTTCTTAAACAGGAAGTTGCTTGTCTCTGTGTATCCATGGTAACAAGCACCCAGGCTGCTTTAAAGTTAAATCAGCCATTTCACCAGGATCTGTGTTCCCATCAAGTTTCTTCCTAAAAATATATATTTTTTGTGAATTCACCCTTTCTCCTAAAGAAAGCCACACCAAGATCTTTAAATTAAAAATCTTAGTGATTTCTAAAGCAGCTTGGCCAAGTTAGATACTGACATATTTTTTAAATTTATTTCAGCTTGTGTTAAAATGAACTTCCTTGCAGTAATGCTCATAAAATGCTACAACTCCCTGATAACTCTTTCTGAGACAACAAAAGGAAAACCTGGAAAGTGATTTCTCTAAGGTTTATAAAACCTCACAGAAGATGAGGATAAAAATAATAATTTCATAAAAATTTAAAGACAACAAATGCAATCTTGAAGAGAGACCAAAACGTGTAGTTTGAGCATTATGATCAATAGACACCGTGGTGTAAAATTAAATTCAGGCGTCAGCCACACTAGAAAATAAAAACTTTTTATTTAGGAACAAAAAGCCAACGTTTCCATTAGATTGAAGAACAAATATTTAAAAGTCACTAATCTTTATTTTCAGTGTCCAATGATGACCAACGCATCAGAAAATAGCTAGAAAGGAGACAAAAGATTATAAAAGTACAAATAATTTGTTCTGGAAACGTCTCCAATTAACAGATTACATGATGATGGTGAAAGTGATTGGGTATAAAAAAAAATATGCACAAAACTAAATAAATAAAATAAAATAAAAATACTTTATTCTTTCAGAATCTACAGATAAATTTAATTAGATCTTCCAGATATCATGAGTATTTCCAGATATGTGGCTTGGTTTGCCTTGCTCCTTTGGATTACCCCGTGAACAAGTAATCTGAATCCTACATTTTCCATATCGTAATGAGGCTTTTTGAAACCACAAATCTTATTTTGATATTGGCGCACGCAGTAAAAGCATCATTAGTTGTTGGCAGTGCAACATAAAAAGTGCTTCCAAGCATCCCTCCTCAGGATAATATTTCAGACACTTCATCAAAGGAATCCGTAGACAGTCATCATAATTTGAAAATTTCCAATTAATCGTGAATTTTTCAACCTCTACATTCCACTTGATGACTTAATCCTCAGTTTGATGTGAAGGGTCACATATTTGGATTTTATTTATTGTTTTATAGTGCATTTCTGGTAAAATCCCAGCATGAGATTATAATCCATCACTGCTAATTTCAGTTTTTCAAACAACCAAGGCGCACCAGATGAGATGTGCGTGTTGATGAGAGCTTGTTAATCAGCAGGTCATTGCGGCGGGGTACTTTGAACCTCTGCGGATGCATGCACGCAGCATCCAACCCCAAATTCAGCATCCTGTTTCCTAGCAACCGGGTCCCTCAAAGGCCTGACTGTGTTTAAAGATCTAGATGTTTGAGTTTGAGCAAATGAAGTGGACCGGGGAGGTACATCAATGCACCGAGGAACCAAAAGGAATAATTAATAAAGATAAGGCGTCATTAAGATCAACACATTCAGCCGTTAGTGATTAAATATTCAATTCCATATCTAAATGTGTTTAATAAAGAGAGAATAAAAGGCCTGAGTCTCACCAGATCCAGTGTCTGTCTGGTTATCTTCTGTTTGCAGGGTGAGCTCTCGCTTGGTTAAAGACATGCCATGACCCACAGAGCCTGAGAAGACAAAACGTTTTATTAAAAATATTTTTAAATAATTGTGAATTTTAAAGATTTGCTGCATTGTTCTACTTGAATACTCCTTGAGGTTGCAGCCTGATTATGTTTATTTTCACCTGTGAGTTGACCGAAGTGACAGATGCAGGCAGTGGTGAGCAGCGCCGCTCCGCCGGTGAGGAGCCGGGGGAGGAGCAGCATCCTCCGGGGTCTCCTCCGAGTCTTCATCCCGCCTGCCGCGGCTGCTCGTCGGCTGTCGGATCAGAGCATGCCGCCGCCACGAACCCCTCTCCTCTCTCTCTTCCGCTCTGCGGGCTCGTTTCTTTTAATTCTTCAAACCGGATCTATCTGGCCTGTTGCTCTCTCTCCCTTCTCCCGGATTTATCGTCCTTCTTCAGCGGCTCCAGCTCGGAGCTCCATACGAGCTGAAAGCGCCGTGGCCGGGCGTCAGCGCGTCGGCATCCCGCTCCGCCGGGTCTGCGCTTCTCCTCCGGGCAGGAAAGAACCAGCAGCCAGTGCCAATTTATATTTATATTGAACAACACCTCCCTGCTCTGATGGTCTCAGCATCCCTCCTGTCCTCAACCAGAACCCGTTTAGTTCGATTCCCGGCCGGGGTGGGGGTGGAGGGGTGGGGGTCTCCTCCTCCAGCTGGGTGGGTCGATTTATTTTAGTCCCTCCAAAAGGGCTGAGGTGAATCATTATAATCAATGTTTGTTTTTATTAATCTGTTTTGTTTTTTAAAAGGTGAAACACAAATGGGAGCCCCAGTGGTGATAAATATGAAATAAAGAGGATGTTGAACTGTTTATAGAAAACATCCCAGATTTAAAGTTTGGTTTTTATAGTTTAACATTCTGGTTTAGTAAAACTTGGCTAAAGCAAGAAAATTTAACAATTTGCTTGTTTTATTTTACGATTCTTTGTTTTTAATGTTTGTCATCAGGTGGGTGGGTAAATAAAAATTATAATGTTCAAGCTTGTGTTGTATTATTTTATCATTTTTATACTAATATAACTGACTGAACATCCTCCAAGAGCTGTGGATCCATGATGATTTTACACTGATGTTATTTTTCCGTACAATTTTTGCAATCGTTCTATTTTAGCTGTTCTTATATGAAAATATTCAGCTCATTCAGTATTGTTTTAACCTTTCGTGTTCGTAACTTTTACACTTTTCTAAATATTTCACTTCACTTACAAATATTTTTTAGACATCTTGAATTCATCCAAAAATATTGTTCTCTTTACTTATTTGCTTTTTTGTATTCCTTGTGCTACTTTTACTTTTTAGCTGCTATAGCTTCTAACTAGCCTATTGCTATATCTAGCTATGGTTTTGCTACTTTCAGCTAGCCTTTAGATTGTTGTCCATTGCTACTTATCTTGCTACTTTTAGCATCCAGTTAGCTTTTTGCTGCTTTTATCTATCCTTTTGCTACTTTTAGCATCTAGCTACTCCAGCCTTTTGAAACTTTGTTTGCCTTTTGCTAATTAGCAAAAGGCAAGCCGTTTTGCTTCCTTTAGCTTCTAGCTAGCCCAGCTGTTTGATACTTTTAGCTTGCCTTTTGCTAATCATAGTTTTTAGTTATTGTTTTGTAACTTTTAGCATTCAGCCAGCTTTTTGCTACTTTTAGCTAACCTTTTAGCTTCTAACTAACCCAGCCTTTTGCTACTTTTAGTTTACCTTTTGATAAACATAGTTTTAGCTAGTATTTTACTACTATTAGCTTCTAGCTAGCCCAGCCGTTTGATACTTTTAGCTTGCCTTTCGCTAATTGCAGTTTTTAGCTATAGTGTTTTGCTACTTTTAGCTTTTAATTAGCGTTTTGTTATACTTTTGGTTTTACTTTCAGCTTTTTCAACAAAGCTGTTCACACAGCACAAACAGACTCCGTCACTTGGACCTGTCTAACCGCCGTGATGTTAATTTTGTAATAAATTGATAAAAATCAACATGTTGCCTCCCCTTCTTCTTTTAGTCATGACAGTTCTAACAGAGCGAGGCTCTGAAACTGAAGCAGCTTCATGTAACTTTATTTGTCATGAGTGTAATCATTTTCTTTCCAGTTGTATCTGATCTGCTGCAAACAAAACCAACGACAGCATCAAGCCATGACCAGGCGTTTAAACTGAACAAACGTGTTGATCAGCTTCAAAGGGGTGGTAAAGCATCGTAGTGAACGCTGAAGTAAGGCTGAGACACGAGCCGCGCACTGCTCTGCAAATCACAGACGGAAAACAGATCTACTGCACAACATCCCAGAACCATCAGGAAAACAAAAGAACAAGCGAAGATGCACATCATGAACAGCTTTGCTCCGTAGATGGCAGTCTTCGGGATTTTAGCAAATCTGCTTCCGCTGGGTAAATGATTAGCAAAGGCACAAAACAAGTCAGACGTAAAAGTAATGCAGAACTGAAATAAAGGGTTTTGGAACAGGATGATCTTTTAAAGCTGACGTACCTTTGAGGTTCACAGTTATTTGCGAGACTCTGGGAGTCCAGCAGCTCCTCAGCACCAGTCCCTTCCTGCTGACACAGTTTCATGTGTTTCAGTCACTGACAAACAGCATGAGTGTTGGTTTGTTATGACACAAACTTATAGTCATTTTTGATATTACAGAGTAATCAGTTAGCTGTCGAAGCTTTAGGTGCACCTAGAAAAAGATAATCCAGTTTAATGTAACAGTCATCTAGAAGGTTAACGTGTAAACTGTCTAAAACATTCCAAAAAAGTTAAATCTGGTCCTCTGGATATTCAAAAAAACAAAACAAAGCAAAAAAATACAGAAACGTTTTGTCTCTCACCCGAGAGACTTCCTCAGTCTTTGTTTTTTTGAATATCCAGAGGACCAGATTGAACTTTTTTGGATTTTTCTACCTAGATTATTGAGCATGCATCAGGATACTTAAATGTCCTGCTTTTGAATACAGACAAGAATGAGGTTTTGGTTTTTGGACCTGAAGATCTTTTGAATTGTTTTTTCAGTCTTTCTCCCTAATTAGATGATATTAATCTGGCCTCTAGTTCTATTGTAAAAAATCTTGGTGTTATTTTTGATCAGGACATGTCTTTTATCC
>NC_056501.1:17323522-17380181 GCF_014905685.2 Nematolebias whitei
CTTACAAATGATGCCGTGTTCTCTTCCGTCTTTATATTTGTGTACACTTTAAGAGCAGTTGCTTTCTAGCAGGTTCAACTGATAAAAAAAAACAAAACAAGAACAACACCCCAGCATCCAAACGAGTAAAGCTATGTGAAACAATTAAAAAAGAAAACAAGGAATACATTTACCATTCTCATTAATTTCTTATTTTCCTCTTTCACCATGGTGGACTCCTTCTCCTGCACAACACATGAAACTCAAAAGATGCAACTGAGAGATGCAACAAACGAGCATCGTTTGTAAGGGAGTAACTTTACTGTTAACATACCAGATCTTGGATCTTTTTGTCACTGCTTTTAATTTCATTGAGGTCGCTGTCCAGCAGGTCCCCATAAGGCTCTGTGTCGACTTGTTCTGCCTCACTGATGGTCTTCTTCAGCCTGCAGATAAACACACACCACTTTCCCATTCCCCATTTATGGAAAAACATGTCAAACACTGCAAAACCTGCCAGTGTAAGCCAACAGTAAACTAATAAATTCAACAAAAATGTGGTCATTCTATATTAAAGCATAATGACCTTACTCTTTCACTTGTTTTCTGAGCACGGCATTCTCAGAGCGATGCGCTGCGACGTCATCATCGGCAAAGTCCAGCCAGTGTCTCATCTCAGCATTCAGTTCCCTCAGTTGACTCTGACTGTGCTCCAGCTCAGCTATTTTCTCCAGCATCTCCTTGCGAGATCTTTAAAAAACACACACCACAAAAAAAAAAAAAGATATGATATACTGCTTAATCAATCCATTTGTTTGTGTGGGGGTTGTTCAGGGAGCATTACTCACATATCTGTCTCCATCCTGCTGGTTGAAACCTCCTTTCTGCTCCAAATCAACATAAAAGATTAAAAATGTACATAAAATTGGTTTACGACTTTTAATTTTTCCCATTTAATCTTAAATGATTTTAACTAGAATGGCAAAGAATGACTATAACATAACTAATATTACAGTGTAATACACAATGCACATGTATATAATTCATTAAAAAAAAATTGGCATGAAGAAAAATGCCAAAATTTATAAATGGAAGTTTATTTAAATATAAGTATAAATAGAAGTTTATA
The DNA here is from genome assembly GCF_014905685.2 of Nematolebias whitei. Taxonomy (NCBI): domain Eukaryota; kingdom Metazoa; phylum Chordata; class Actinopteri; order Cyprinodontiformes; family Rivulidae; genus Nematolebias; species Nematolebias whitei. The sequence continues at coordinate 17,324,631 of NC_056501.1, forward strand.
CATTTATTAAATAAAGTTAGCATTAAACATTTGGTGACATAGTTTTTATTCTCCTTTTATGTACCAGTATTTACCAAAAATTTAATATGGTTATAAATAATTAAAATGCAAACATTTAGCTCTGAGTATCCATTTGCAAAGGACAAGTTAAAGTTTAAAACTTTAGAGATGTATTGTCCCCTGAATGTACACGATTGTAGATTTGAACAATCCAAATGTTACTGTTGCCATATTAGATTTGTTTTACTAAACTAATTTAATGCAATCAAAGTATTTCAATTGAAGAATAACATGTTGAAATTACATGTCTTTTACTTTGACATTGGTCATGACAACAGGTTTCTAATTAGAAAGGAACAATTTTTTTTTTTTTTACAATATTGTGGTAATAATAAAAACAATAATAATAACTTAAATATTACTGATGATGGAATGAGTGTCCAACATTTTTGAAACCCAGACAACGGTGCTAATGATCCAAGACTGAAATTATTTGGATCCATATTATTTAAAACAAACAAAATAAAAACAGTAAGTACACTTAACTTTAAAGTAAACCTTTGAAATAGGGCTGACTTAAAAAAAAAAAGAAAAAAAAAAGATTTAATTCATACTTTGCTCTAAATACCAGGAGTAAGAATTAGCTGCAGGTATGCTAATTGTAGATACACCTGACCTAAAGAGCAACGCAAGCTGCTAAATTTAAGTCATAACATAATAAAACTATTTAGTTATTAACACTGAGTTAAACATATGTAAAAAATATATAAATTGAAGAAAATGGAGGACAAAAGCTAAGACATGCTATGCTAGTGACTTAGCTAGTCAATGCTAACCATAGCCAGTTAGCGTCCGTTTTAAACTATGCTAGTGACTTAGCTAATCGATGTTAACCGTTGTTAGCATTAGCCGAGTTGTACAAACAAAAATCCCGCACTGCTCTACTTTATATTTTCTTTGATTTTAAAAAAATTGTAAATTGCCAATTCAAATATTCTTACCAGGAAACAGACACCTTGGCTAAATCGGCTAAATATGCTGCAAATTAGCAAGTACTGACGTGCTTTAATAAATAAAATCTTGCCGTTACACAGCTTGTCTTGGACTAGACCCCCCCAACAAAATTATCAGAAAATAATTTCCAAATCCAAATTTTATTATTTAAAAACATCTTTAAAAATACAAAATCCATAACAATAATAATAATAATAATAGAGGTACAGTACCACCCTTGAAAGAGTTTACCGGTATATTTAAACCATAGAGCCAACACCACACATGCAGCCATATTTGTCATTAACACATTCAAAAATGATTTTTGGCTTTAATAGAAATTCAGCAACAACTGACAAAACTGATATTCAGCTCAGAGCATGAAGACTTAAAATTAAAAACAAAGGCAGTGCAAAAACAAAATTAAAAAACAAAATTAAGGAATTCAGCGAGTCCTGTTGGCGTAAAGTGAAAAACGACACGTTCAATCATCCTAAGGCCACATTAGAAACTGAACTGAAGCAGATGATTACAGAAAATATTCAGACTATCAGCTCCAGAAACACCTTAAAAAACATAAAACTGTAAACAACAACAACAAAAAAACAGCTGTTTTGTTAGAACTGTGGTAATCAACCTGAAAATAGATTAGTATACTGATTAAGATTAAAGAATCAGGACACCCTTAGCTGAATGAAACATCAACAAAATGTAAAACATGGAGACTGTTCTAACTGAACGGTCACACATATTTAAAATACTATTTAATACCAGGTGACTCACTTTACTCTGTAAACTCAAACGCAAGATTTTACACCGTGTACTATCAGAGTTTAATTTCAGCATTTATTTCCCTGTAAGACATCGCTGCTCATCTCCCTTTACTGACAACATCCAGTAAAAAGGTTGTGATAAACTCATCTGTTCAGAAGTTGATGTGAGGAATTACATCATTGAGAAATCCCATTGAGCCTCGAGGAGGCTCAATGGGATTTACCTGTATAAATAAAGGTTGATTGATGTTGGAACACTGTATGCGAGATTTAAATTCAGGTAGTTTAGCTTAAGTACATTTTGGGGAAAACCCTGATAAAGAAAACTTTATCACCACACCCAAGAGTCCTACCACCCCAGGAGCCATTGTCTGCCTGCACATGTTTTTATAAATAAAATCAAACACAATATTTTATCAGTGCTGTTGTTAAGATATTTTTAGTGCTTCAGAAACATTCAGAGGCCAGCCTCATTCAGTGCTCAGATTATCTTCAGGGATGATTTCTATCTCGACACAGATGATCACTGACAGATGAACGGAGGTCATCCTCCTCGCTGCAGCTCCTCTCCACCACCAAAGTAAGGACACGCAGCCTGTTCAGACCTCCAGCTGTTACTTGGTGGGCTCCAGCGATCCCGTGACCTGGAAGTTCATCCCATCTCCGGGCAGCGGGGATGGGATGAGCGGGGAGAGCCAGCAGAGGTACCAGCGAAGGCCCAGCACGTGACGCAGGTTACCGAGCGCTCCCAGATTATAGGGGCGGCGGGAGGAGTACCACTCCCTCGTGGTCTGACCGCGAAACAGCAGGAAGAGGTGGAAGAAGAAGAAAGCGGACACCAGCAGGAAACCCACCACGCACGTGTCGGCGATGAAGGCGAACGCAAAGGCGCGTGCCGACACCTGGCCTACAGAGGAACAAAGGAGTGGATAAGAGTGGAAACATTTACTGGACTTTCAATTCAAAGTTTATTTATATAGCACATTTAAAAACAACCACAGCTGCAATTTCCCAAAAACTTGAATCTATCAGGTACTAATTTAGAAATAATAATTGATTATATAATTTTGAATATTTGGGACAGACACATGGAAACAGCAAGGTGAAACTAACAGAATATGACCAGAGAAACAACAACATTAGTAAAGATTATTATTTGTATGCCAATTAATTACCCATAAACTCTAATATAATGAATATGAACAGCCCAGTTGATCAAAATACATCAATTTGGACAATGCATTAAAATATACAGAAAGCTAACGATAGTTATCACAGATTGTGCAGTTAAATGGAAGTTTGTGTAATTTCATAGTTATTTTATAGTTGCATATTTAATTTGATCTAATTAAACTTTTTCTCCCTAAATTCGCATTTACTCCTCCTATAGTTGTGCTCTTTGTGTTATCTTGGAGCAGAAAATGAAGAACTTCACAGCTTGTTTTTAAAACTGAGCAGGTTTGAATTTGTCTTTAAGATTTGATAAGACGACATGACGAATTGCTTGTCTACATGCAGAGGTGACCAAATTCTGTTTACCTTATTTTGCATATCTTGGTCAAATTATGTACAGTAGTCCCTCGCTACTTTGCGATTCGTATCTCACGGACTCGCTCCATCGCGGTTTTTCAAAATAAGATTGGACATGATGCAAAATAAATTGGCTGATTGATGGATGAGCCGCACGATGGGCATGGAATTTGTATTTAAAATAAATTATTTAGCACCTGTGTGCAGCCCACAGCTGCAGGAGAAGCTTCCTCCTGCAGCATGTCATGATCTTCGCTCTGCAGCGGAGAAGTGGGCGTGGCCGAGAGAGCAGCTGGAGGCAGAGAGCTGAGCTCATGACAAGCTGTGCTCGTTTAGAGCGCTTAGAGTTTAGAAAATTGTTAGGGACATTGCAAGAGTGTGGGAAGGCTTTAAAATGCCTTAATACACACCTGTATATAAATACTAAAGTAAACTATTATTTACTACTACTACTATTACTTCTGTACACAATTTCGTTCCATCTCTTGTACCACTTGAACTTGGACAACTGCTTCGCAGCTCTTATCGCACGAGGGGTGTTGGTGGTGGGGGGTCCAAACCCCTGTGATAAATGAGGGACTACTGTATAACTAAACTTCTCAAAGTCCTATAGGCAGATTGACCACAAGGTGAAAATCCAGGAGGTCACCACTCAACAATTCTGTTTTTTATGGTTCGCTGAGATTTCTGATACACAAACCTAAGATCTAAAACTTTAATTATCTAATCAACAGATCAATTACTGGAATTAGCTCTAAATATTATTGTAAGACTGTCGCTTATATTTTATTAGCCTCTTCAAAAGAAGGATCTGATTTAGTCATGTTTAGCTTCACTGCACAAAACGTTTCAGGTTGTAAAACATCACAAGTTGGATGAAACCTTTCAACATGCTTTTTGTAAAGGGGCTCACCATATTTAAAAACGGACGCTGAGTCTAGTTCGCGTGACCAAATCTAGTTGACGGCTTTAAAGCTGCGTAAGAAATACAACAAAATGGACAGCGGAGGTGTGTGATTGTACCAGAAACGAGCATGATCCAGGGGATGAGCAGCAGCAGAATGCTGTGCAGCGTCACGCCCTCCTTCAGTATGACGATGAAGACCTCTGCGTTCATCACCATGGCATAGAGGAGCCCCGACCACATGAACAACAAGCAACTCAGGAAGTAGCGGTAGTTGCGGAAGCCGACGCACTGGCCGAAGAAGACGCAGTGGTGGTCCCTCCGCAGCACGCACACCTTGCAGTCGAAGCAGTGGGAGCAGCGCGGGGGAGTGTGCGTCTCGCAGGTGTAACAGTATCTGCGTTACGAGAGAAAAAAAATTAATCTGAGAAATGCTTCTAGGCAACATGAAGGATTATATTGCTGTTTAATTCATCACTTTATGGACTTTTAGATTAGGATATGGAGGCTCTACTTTTTATATGGCTTTAAACTAAAATGTGAAGTCGTGTTCGCCTTTTCAATAAATCTATAATGAGCGTATCAGTAAATGACCCTTGAAAATCAGCCCATCGAATACGGGAAGTGAAAACAAAAGAAAAGACACGATGGCATTATTAGAAATATCACATTTTTGTTTTATTTAGACATTAAAAAAATATGGATCTAACCAAAGTGATTCACTTAGTTTACACAATTCATTTTTCTTCAGAAATGTAGCGTTATTTATTATTTTAAGCATTATTTTCTCAATTTAAAACATCAAACTTAAACTTTCACATTTCTGTTTTGAGTGGAATGAAAAATTTATAAAAAAAAAAAAAAATCTGTTTAAAATACTAAAAAAATAGTACTGTACTGCAGCTTCCATGCTTTAAATGTGACAATAAAACAATAAATATTAAATTGTTAATTCAGTAATTATTTCTTGGTGACGTCTGTGTAAGCTACAAAAACTTGAGTAAAACTTTCATCAAATCTACTGATTTACACTCTTGCGCAAAGAAATTAGGTTAATGTCGAAACATCAAGTAATTATGTTCATTTTTATACACAATCAATGTCAAACACGACCATTTGAGGAAGTTATTTCTAAAAACTGGGACAAATATGGCTAATATTATCTGGGATTTCAAATGAATTTTCCATTTTTCATACCTTATTTTTTTCTTTCAATAACATTTAAGTCCATTTTTACCACTTTGATGAAAAATTAAAAAAAAAATTAAATTAAAAAACAATCCTCTAAGCCATAATAAAGAGTGTGAATGTGTTAAAAAGCATTTACACTACTGAGATCTATTTTTCCTCTGTACATTTTTTGTCACGCAACTTGTTTCGCAATAATTTGTGCTATTTCAACAGTTCATTTATCAAAACATTCAGCTCATTCGGGACATTCCTGCTATGACTTTTGGTGTTTGGGAAATTTTTTCTTTTTGAAATGTTTAGCCTTTTCTGCCATGTTTTCCCCAGTGAAAATAAATGGAGCTCTAGTCACATCCCTCAAACCCTTTGCGCTGTTTAAAACAGTTTGCTGCTCATTTCACATTTTGTTCTGCCCTTTTCAACTTATTTCTGCTTCTTCTGGCAATTTCATCTTTTACTGTGCTCTCTTTCAGCTACTTTCTGGTACTTTTTATTCCATTTTTTAACATTTTCTGCTACTTTTCATCTAATTTCAGCTTTTTGTTCTTATTTAATCTTAATTATGCTTAGGTAAACTTGTACTCTTTCAGGCTCTTACTAATAATTTAAACTGTTTTGCTCTTTCAGCTAATTTCAACTTTTTTTGGCTACTTTTCAACTCATTTTATCTTTCTGGGCTCTTTTAAATCTATTTTAGTTTATTTTAGCTTGTTTGTACTCTTTCAGCCTTTTTCAGCCAAATTCATCTATTTGTGCTCCTTTCAGCTTCTGTTTTCAACTTTTCACCTGTTGATGTTTTTCAAGTTTGTCTGACAGTTTTCTGAACATTCATCCAGCAACAAGCAATCTCTGTATTTTTACAGAAAATGCAAATTGATCTATGAGATATCTCAATCATACACAGATGATATTTATTAAAAGTGGCAGAAATAGGCTTCCACACTATTTCATGATTCAAGTGAGCAAACAAATGCATTATTGTTATACTTTTCAAGGCTCTGTAGGGACCTTGTGGAAACTTTGGCCACACACACGTTTTTTTTTTTTTTTTTACCTCCAGCCCTGCCCCAGGCCGTCTCCTCCCAAGAACACCCCCTTGATGCTGGGGTTCGTTTTTAAAAAGAGAAGCGCGTTCCAGCAGATGTTCCCCAGCATGAAGTACTGGGCCAGCAGGTGCACCGTCTTCCACCAGGCGGACCACTCCGTCTTCTTCTGCGCCGCCTCCAGAGGCGCCTCGACCAGCACCAGGTAGTTCACCTCCCCGGTGATGGAGAACACCAGGAAGGTGTTGAGGAGAACGGGAAGGTGTTGACAAACCTTCTCAGCTCTGCAGAGCAAAGTGCTGGAGAAACCCGTCATGTTTCGAGCTCGTCTACCTCCTCGGTGTAGAGGATGAAGGAATGATTTTGCCGACGCACAGCTAGCTGGGTGGCTAATCAAATACAAATAAATAAATACAAAACACCAGCTACGTTCTAGTGACCTTAAAGCAACTTTATGAAGCAACTAAAACTTCACGGATATTTTGAAAGAATCATATAGTTAAAAAAATAATAGAGAGATGTTACTCTTTGTAAAAGAAACAATTTGGTCTTCCATTCTGTGATTGCGAATCACGGAAATCATATCCGCGATTCGGTGTTGCATGATAATACAACCGGCGTGCAACAAGACAAGGTTCCGTCTCTGAAATCGCTTTAAGAAAATATTATTTTTTGCTTGGACTAAATTTTTTACAGAAGAGGATCACAGCCACGGTAAAAAAAAAAAAAAAAAAAAAAAAAAAGTATTAATTTAGATAATTAAAATTCTGAATGTTATCCCAAAATTTTGACTTTAATCTCAGAATTCTGCAGAAAAAAGTAAGAATTCTGAGAATAAAGTCAGATTTCCGAAATAAATTCCATAATTTTGTAATTTTCCTCAGAATTTTGACTTTAATTTTGTAATTCTGAGAAAAAAGTCAGACTTAAGAAAAATAATGCACCTAGGCCCTAATCCTCTTTGATAATATTTATGTAATTTCTTTATGCATTTGCTGATGCAATGTACCCATGTCATGTCACTTTCAGGTTTTTTTTTTCTCCTCCAAATTATTGTCCCATTCTGGGTTTGTTCAACCATTTATAATAATTTTGGTGGTAAAGAAAAAGCAGTTATTCATAAGTAAATATGCCATGATCTGGTCTTGATTAAATAAATCCTAAATAATTTGTTTTATAATCTGTTTGTGTTTGTCACACAGTAAACTTATTTTTTTTTAATCTTCTATAAGATTGTAGCTCAGGTGGATATGTCTTCCTCATGAAATAAATTAAGGATTTTAGATGGTGAGGTGCTGTTGAACTTCAGAGTCAGAGTTTCTTTATTGTCATTCGCACCTCATGTGGTACATGTGGTGGAGCGAAATTAAGTACACAAGGTCCCAGTTACATCCAACAATAAAATGTATAAGAAAAACAGTAATGACATCTAAGATATGAACTAAGAAAAATATCAACTAAATATACACTAAGCACTCATAACATAAAAACATTGAACATCAGCACAAACATGAACATGAGTCTGTGAGCAGATGTGCACGCATGAACACATCAACATTGAAACAGATCAGCAGCAACATGAAACAGATCAGCAGCAGCATGATATGGTTTTTCACAGTGATTATTCTAGTTAGAGATTCATGAGTCTAACAGCCTCAGGGTAGAAGCTGTTCCTCAGTCTAGTGGTTCTACACTTAATGCTCCTTAACCTCCTTCCTGAGGGGAGTGGGGCAAAAAGTGTGTGTGCTGGGTGAGTGGGGTCCTTCATGATGCAGGTGGCCCTCTTCCTGCATCTGGAGGTGTAGATGTCTGTGATGGTGGGGAGGCTGATTCCGACAGATTTCTGTGCAGCCTTCACCACTCTCTGCAAAGCTTTTCTTTCTGCAGCTGTGCAGCCTCCATGCCACACATTGATGCTCGAGCACAGGATGCTCTCCACTGCACACCTGTAGAAGGAGGTGAGGACTGAGCTTCCCAGACCAGCTCGCCTCAGCTGTCTGAGGAAGTAGAGTCTCTGATGAGCTTTCTTGATCAGGCTGGTGGTGTTGTTGCTCCAGCTGAGGTTGTCATTCATGTGTACACCCAAGTACTTGTAGCTGGAGACCACTTCCACTGCAGATCCTCTTATGTTCAGGGGGGTGTAGATGTTTTTGTTCCTTCTGAAGTCTACAATCATCTCCTTTGTCTTCTTCACATTGTGTGACCTCTTTGCGCCAGCTCTCCAGGTGTTCCACCTCTTGCCTGTAGCTGGACTCATCATTGTTTGTGATGCATCCCACCACCGCTGTATCATCTGCAAACTTTACAATGTGACAGCCTGGATGGGTAGCTGCACAATCATACGTGAGCAGAGTAAACAGGAGGGGACTCAACACACATCCCTGAGGAGAGCCAGTGCTGAGGGTTATGGTGGAGGAGGAGAGGTTGTGGATCCTCACTAACTGTGGTCTGTTTGTTAAAAAGTCTAGTACCCAGTTGCAAATGGAGGGGCTTAGTCCTAGTGTGGATAGTTTGTCCATCAGGGTTTGGGGGATCATGGTGTTGAAGGCGGATGTGAAGTCCACAAAGAGCATACGGACGTAAGAGTTTTTCTGCTCCAGGTGGTTGAGCACAGTGTGGACCACAGAGGAGATGGCAGCTTCTGTTGATCGGTTCTCACGGTATGCATACTGATGAGGGTCCTCGTTGATGTTGATGGTTGTTTTGATGCGAGTCATGACAAGTTTTTCAAAGCATTTAGCGACTATCGGGGTGAGGGCCACTGGCCGATAGTCATTCAGACCAATCACTGTAGAGCTTTTTGGGACTGGGATGATGGTGGCAGTCTTCAGGCAGGTAGGAACTGTCTCCAGGGTAAGTGAGGTGTTAAAGATGTCTGCCAGCACCTCACAGAGCTGATCAGCACATTCCTTCAACACTTTTCCGGGGATGTTTTCTGGGCCAGTTGCCTTATGCGGATTAATCCTCCTGAAGGTACTCCTTACTTCTGCTGAGGTCACGCTGAGATGCTCTTCATCCGGTGGTGAGGTGAGTCTGGTGCTGGGTGGTCTGTTCGGGTCTTCAAAGCGTGCATAGAATTTGTTGAGGGCATCAGGCAGAGATGGGTCTTTGGGGCATTGTTCACTCCTTCCTTTATAATCTGTTATGCACTTAATGCCCCTCCACATGCTCCGAGGGTCTTGTGAGATGAGTTGACCCTCGATCCTCTGTGCATATGTGCCCTTGGCCCTCTTAATACCAGCAACCAGCTCTTTTCTTGTCCTACTCGGCTCCTCTGAGTTTCCAGACCTATTCAGAAGAAACCAGGCAAGTATTTTGTGGTCAAGTTCCATTTTTGTGTATGTAAATAAATACTTTATTAGGTTAAGTTTGTGGAAGTAAAACGATAATACTGTACCTAGTTTGGTAAGCAAATTGGCCGCATGCACAATCCCTCCCCCGTGGGCTTTAATCCCTGATAATCTCTTCATCCAAAGAAAGCTGACAGTCATGGCTGCACCAGCAGATAATTTACAGTCTCTTGGGCATCTGACCAGCAACGACGAGAGTAAATTCACCAAACAACTTCATGGTGTAAAAAAGAGGTAAGACACAATGCTGTCAAACTGATCCATGTGAGGTCTGTGCACGAGTGGAAGTGTTTTCTCTTCACTTGTTAAGATTTAACAATAAAAAACGTGTACACAGTTTTCTCATTATCAGTTAAACGTCAAATATTTAAAATTTCAGTTTTCTAGTAAATAAACTACTTTTCAGTTAAACTGTTTCCTATAATGTAAAAATAAAAAGCTGGATTTACTGTAAAATCAGGCTGTGGAAGCTCACTTAGGCCAAACTAAGTGCACTTTTTATTTTTACACATTGAAATTAAGGATTTTAAAACACAGATAAGCAGTGTGTGTATCCATACATACTTGTTTTGTTTTAGGGGTCTAAAATGAGAAGAAAATAAAAATCTGTCCACAGGCTGTTTTATAACAATGTTCTTATGAATAAAGATTTTGGTTGTTGCCAGTTTTGGCTTCAGTAATAAGGTTTACAAAAATAAATCAACTGTTACTTTAGTTGCTTTTAGGCATGTTTACCATACTTTTTCTTGTCTTTTTATAATAATCCATAAAATAAAACAAATACTTGTCAATTTAAAACAGATAAAAAAAAAAAAAAAGGTGATTCAGTCTTAAATGTATTTTTAGACTGGACATGTGCATTCTGTTGGTTTATTGTCAGAAATGTTTAGTTTAGACTCTGTAGAATAAATCAAGCTCAGTTTGAGACTTTGAGCCACGTTTTGTTAATGGTTTTACCTCCTTATGTCCTGTAGCAGAGCGATGCACCTCCAGCTGTGTCTGCAGGAGCTGAAGGGCAGAGAACGCCGAGCTCAAGAGCACAACAAGCAGCTGCTGCAGCAGTTTGAGAAAGCCCAGGACTCCCTGAAGGAGATGTTGTCCCGCATTGCTGCCATGAAAACTATCAGGGTGCACAATTAGAGATTACACACACAACAGACTGAATGTTTTTTTTAATGAAGTTATTCAGAAATCTATTCAGACGTCTCCTTAGTGAGGCTCCGGTGCTGAAACACTTTGACATTTTGCAGATGGAGTATGAGAGGTATCTGGAGGAGAACTTCCCCCGCTGGCAGCAGCAACTCCAGGAGAAAACACAGGCCGCTCAACACAAGGTGCAATTGTAGAACTGTATGTGTTCACAAATGAACAAGATGTGACCAAAGTCGTGTATTTCTTCAACAGAGGATGGAAGACTGTCAGAGGGCTTATCTAACGAAAACAGAAGAAAACCAGATGTTGGCCTCTGCAGTGGACAAAGCGTGGCTATCACAAGGTTTCCTTTTTGTTGTTATTGTGTGATTTCAGCAATCCTTTTTATTTTTCCATACATGTTTTGGTACCACTTTACAATAAGGCTCCCCTTATAGATGCTAATAGTTTATAGATACGTTGGTAATCCCTCTATAAACACTTTATAAAGCATTAATAACTGCTTATTATGCATTAAGGGTGACAGAGAGAAAACTGAGGTTTCTTGCCAAATAGTGAGCCAAATCTGTTCATCTATGTATTTCATTTAGAGTTGTTATATTAAACATTTCAGACTAAGTTACTACCTTGTAAGCATTTGTAAACCTATTTCTTTAGCATGTAATATTGTACTTGATCACTGCATTATAAGTACCAACAATTAATATTATATCCTAAAAATATTAGGTTTACAAATGCTTATTGTGCTCACAAGGTCAACTTAGTCTGAAATGTTTAATATAACAACACTAGATGAAATATATAGGTGAACAGATTTGGATCACTATTTGGCAAGAAACTGTTCAGTTTTGTCTCTTTCTCACCCTTAATTAATGCATAATAAACAGTTATTAATGATTTATAAAGTGTTTCTAGTGGAATTAACAACATATCTACAAACTGGATTTCAAAAAATTTGGGACACTAAACAAATCGTGAATAAAAACTGAATGCAATGATGTGGAGGTGCCAACATCTAATATTTTATTCAGAATAGAACACAAATCACAGATCAAAAGTTTAAACTGAGAGAATGTATCATTTTAAGGGAAAAATCTGTCGTTTCCAAATTTCATGGCGTCAACAAATCCCAAAAAAGTTGGGACAAGTCCATCTTTACCACTGTGTGGCATCCCCCCTTCTTCTTACAACACTCAACAGACGTCTGGGGACAGAGGAGACCAGTTTCTCAAGTTTAGAAATAGGAATGCTCTCCCATTCATGTCTAATACAGGCCTCTAACTGTTCAATGGTCTTGGGCCTTCTTTGTCGCACCTTCCTCTTTATGATGCGCCAAATGTTCCGTGTAGGTGAAAGATCTGGACTGCAGGCTGGACATTTCAGTACCCGGATCCTTCTCCTATGTAACCATGATGTTGTGATTGCTGCAGAATGTGGTCTGGCATTATCGTGTTGAAAAATGCAGGGTCTTCCCTGAAAGAGATGACATCTAGATGGGAGCATATGTTGTTCTAGAACCTGAACATAGTTCTCTGCATTAATGGTGCCTTTCCAGACATGCAAGCTGTCCATGCCACAAGCGCTCAAGCAACCCCATACCATCAGTGATGCAGGCTTCTGAACGGAGCGTTGATAACAACTTGGGCTATCCTTGTTCTCTCTGGTCCAGATGACTTGGCGTCCCAGTGTTCCATAAAGAACTTCAAATCATGACTCATCTGACCACAGAACAGTCTTCCATTTTGCCACACTCCATTTTAAATGATCCCTGGCCCAGTGCAAACGTCTGAGCTTGTGGAGCTTGCTTAGAAATGGCTTCCTCTTTGCACTGTAGAGTTTCAGCTGGCAACGGCGGATGGCACGGTGGATTGTGTTCACTGCCAATGCTTTCTGGAAGTATTCCTGAGCCCATTCTGTTATTTCCTTGACAGTGGCATTCCTGTTTGAGGTGCAGTGACGTTTAAGGACCCTGAGATCACGAGCATCCAGTAGAGTTTTACGGACTTGACCCTTACACACAGCGATTGTTCCAGATTCTCTGAATCTTTTGATGATGTTATGCACGGTTGATGATGATAACTTAAAAGTCTTTGCTATTTTACGCTGGGTAACACCATTCTGGTGTTGCTGCACTATCTTTCTGCACAACAATGGTGGAATTGGTGATCCTCTTACCATCTTGGCTTCTGAGAGACACTGACACTCTGAGAAGCTCTTTTTATACCCAAGCATGTTGTCAATTGACCTAGTTAGTGTTAATTGGTCTTCCAGCTATTCGTTATATGCTCAATTTCCTTTTTCCAGCCACTTATTGCTACTTGTCCCAACTTTTTTGGGATTTGTTGACACTGTGAAATTTTGAATCAACATATTTTTTCCTTTAAAATGTTACATTTACTCAGATTAAACTTTTGATCCGTCATCTATGTTATATTACGAATAAAATATGGACATTTGCCATCTCCACATCATTGCATTCAGTTTTTATTCACAATTTGTTTAGTGTCCCAACTTTTTTGGAATCCGGTTTGTATAAACGATTTACAGCCATCTTTAAGGGGAGCCTTATTGTAAACTGTACCCATGTTCTGTAATCAAACTACTTATGCGTTATTTTAAACCTTCATGAATAAATTTTAGCTCATTCAGGTGATGGAAGCTGTTTTTACATTGTTGTAATTTTAATACTTTTCAAAATATTTAACTTTATTTATTTTTCCCATAGGAATAGATCAGAATCTCTTCAATTCCCTCAAAACCAAACTGCGAACATTCTGCTACTTTAAATTATAGACTTGTATTACCTTTAGCTTCTAGATGGCTTTTGAAATGCAGCTAGCATTTTGATACTTTTACGTTTCGGCCAGTGTTTTACAACTCTTCTCTTTTAGCCAGTGGTTGGGTTATTTTAGCTTTAACAGTTCAGTTTCAACGTCTTCAGCATCCAATGTGCTGTTTAGCAGAAAATGCAGTTTTAAACGTTCTGCTCCAGCCACACACGCAGGGTTCCACCTGAGCCATGTGTCATTATAACAAAGTCTATGCTCAATAATCCAGGTGTACAATCCAACATGTGTCATTATTTGCAGGTCCTCAGAAATCTGTAGCTCCTCGAGTGTTTCCCGCTCCAGAAAAGTCTGATTACGTCCAAGATAATTCCTCCTATGACCTCCACGCTCAGTCCTGGTTGACCCACACAGGCAGGTTTCCAGATTCCCTCAGAGCACCTCATCAACCCCACAAATCATTCCTCTTCCCTCCATCCGCCTACTTATATCCTCCCTCACTTCTGCCCCAACACCTCACACCCATGTTCGATCGTCAGCCGTGGTCCAGGCAGGACCACACAGATGTGGATCTTGGGCCGTTTGCTGCTGGGATCCCCCCAGTATCTTTGGGCCATCTCTACACAGAAGAGCCTCCTGCATCGAGGACTCCTCAAACTGTAGAGGAGCATGAGATGAGCAGAGTACCAAGCTCCAACGGGAAGAAAGATGGTGGAAGCAGGAGCTGTTCATCTCCTGATCTGGACATTAAACCAGGTGAGAAAACAAAAAATAAAAATAAACCGTCAGCACTGTATGCATTCATCACCGCTCTGCATGCAGTTCGTCTGTCCAGCAGTCCTGCAGAGAGCAGTGAGAGTGACCGAGGTTCACGTCTGGCCAGCAGGGAAAAGGCAAGGAGGGAGAAGAGAGGACGAACGCAGCATCCATCCTCAGAAAGACGCACGGCTGCAAAGTAAGAATCAAGAACACACATCTGAGTAAAATAAACCGGGTCCAGTTTAAGATCAACTTCCATGAACCTCTTAGAAAGTTGGTTTTACATCTTCAACTGTTTGGTCATCCAGGAGTTTCAATAAACCAGATGTCACTGCCTCAGTTTTGCTGCCACGAAGCTCAGAAAGCAGCGCCTCCTCTGAGGAAGGCAGCATCAACGTTCCTGTCGTTTCCCGTCAGTCGGTGGAAGGAGCCACGGAGCAAACCAAGACAGACGTCGAAGAGGAGAGTCAGAGTACGCAGGAGGAAGAGAGTTCAAACGAAGAGTGTCCGAGTGAGAAGGTGGGCACCCAAAGTCACGCTGGCAGTTCAGAGAGCTGCGGTGCCGAGCAGGAACCAGGAAAGAACGTCATAAAAACTGAAACTAGAGCTGAAGAGGAAACAGACGATCAGGAGGGCAGCAGCCAAGAAAAAGATGAAGGAGGAAGACTGAAGAACCTGGGAGATCAAGAAGAAACAAGTGAGGAACAGAGCAGTGATATGGAGGAGGGTGACCACGACGATTCAACAAGAATAACAGAGGAGGAAGCCCAGGATAGGATGGAGGATCAGGGAGGGGCTGAAGAGGAAACAGACGATCAGGACAGCAGCCAAGAAAAAGATGGAGAAAGACTGAAGAACCCGGGAGATCAAGAAGAAACAAGTGAGGAACAGAGCAGTGACGTGGAGGAGGGTGACCACGACGATTCAACAAGGATCCCAGAGGAAGCCCAGGATATGATGGAGGATCAGGGAGAGGCTGAAGAGCAGCCAAATGTGCTGAAGAGCAAAGATACGGAGATACAAAAGCAAGGACCTGTCTCCTCACAGGACGAAGATGAGGACGAAGATGAGGATGAGATGGAACAGGACGAGGAGGAGTCAAGTGAAGATCAGGGTGAGGAAACGGAAGAGAGTGGAGATTCAGAGGACGTTATCATCACTCCGCAGATTAAAGGGTAAGATTTTAGGATTAAATAACAGAGGGAATGTTAATGAAGCATTCACACTATTGTGATCCATTTTTCTTCTGTATGTTTTTGGCTCGATTTTCGTCCTCCAGTTTTTAAGCTATTTCAACAAATCATAAATCAAAATGTTCAGCTCTTTCAGGACAGTCCTGCTATGACTTTTGTATCTGTATTGCAACTTTAGCTTTTTGAAATATTTAGCCTTTTCGGACATTTTTTGTCTCATAGAAAATGAATTGAGCTCATTTTACATCCTTAAAATCTTTAGATCTGTTTACAACCTTTTACTGTTCCTTTCACATTTTGTTCTGCTTCAGCTTCTTTCAGCTTCCTTGTGCAAATTTAAGGCTTTTTTCAGCTTTGTGCTCATTTCACTTTTATTCTACTAACTACAACTTTTTTGTGCTTCTTCTAACTTATTTCTGCTCCTTTCATTTTATTTCTGCACGTTTCAGCTATTTCACCAACTATTTAGCTGTTTTTGTGCTAATTCAAGCTTGTTCTACCTTTTTATTTATTTTTAGCTAATTTCAGCTCTTTTCAGATAAATTCAAAATTTGTTGAACTGGTAATTTTTGCATGGTGGCACAACTGGTAGAGCTGCTGCCTCTCAGCGAACAGGTCCCTGGTTTTAATCTGGGGGCCCTTCTGGGTGGAGTTTGCATGTTCTCTCCGTGCATGCATGGTTTTTCTCCTGGTACTCCGGTTTCCTCCCACAGACCAAAAACATGCATGTTAGGCTGATTGGGAACTCTAAATTGTCCCTAGGTGTGAGAGTGAATGGTTGTTTGTCTCGTTTGTCTCTGTGTCCCTGTGATGGACTGGAGACCTGTCCAGGGTGTACCCCGCCCCTCGCACAGTGATTGCTGGACACAGGCGACCCCCGTGACCTAAAATAGAAGAAGCGTGTAAAAGATATGGATGGATGGTAATTTTTACTACTTTCAGCCTAATTAATTTATTTCTAATTTCAGCTTGTTTCTGCCTTTTTTTTTAAGCTCACTTCCTTCTGGTAGTTTATTTCTTCCTTTACAGCTTTTTTTTTTTTTTTTTTTACAAATTTCAACATCGTTAGATAATTTCCTAATTTTTGTGCTCATTTAAACCTAATTCAGCAAATGTGTTCTTTCTTCTAACTTTGACTTGTTCTTTCATTTCAGCTGTTCTTCAGCCATGAGCTTTCACACTGCATTTTTGCAGGAAATGCAACTTCTCTTGTTATCTTTATTAATGATGCAATCTGAATATTAGGGTTTCTTTTTTTTCCAGGTCTAAGCAAATCCAGATTATTTCTGAAGAAGTTGAGGAGAATAAAAGCCAATCCTCAAATGAAGTCAGTGATGAAGACATCGAGGATCTCCTCGCACCTTTAAAAGCCGATGAGAAGCCCAAAGGTACGATCTCATCACAAGATCACAAAACTGTAGAATTTGTAGATTTTCATTTTGATTTCTCTTCAATTTATTTTTCAGTGATTTGTCGCAACATGGATATCTTTCAAGCGGCGAAGGAGAATCCAAAGATGGACGAGGAAAGTGACTCTGATGATCATTTTTACGACTAATGTACGTGGACAAAAACAAAAAAACTAATTTTTTAAAAAAAGCTAATTTTGTTAAATGTTGCAACAACAAAAAAAGTTAAATTTACTGTTAAGTTATATAACAAGAAAACAAGAAATAGGTGGGAAAATAAACTTTAATTGAATGAAATATTTGAATAAATCGTGATAATTTATTACTGCCTCTGTATGACTGACAACCCATCAGAGACACGCCCCAACATGTTTGGAATATAAAAAGGAACTAATATTATAGTTAAAAAACAAAAACCAGTGACTTATCGGTATGAGCAAAGACAACAAACTGGTTGTAATTCATTTTTAGGCACGTTTCTTCCTGTCAGACTTTCACCACCTGAGCAGCCAAACAAGGACTCGCTCTCTGTCCACCCTCTGAGGCGGCGCCGCGTCTGATGAGCAGCCGGCTGTACGTCCCTCCCACCTGACCTTTGGTCAGCCGCCCAGGATTTACACACACACAGCCGACCACGTCCTGAGGACAGAGATGATTAAAGATTTTAAAAATCTGTGAAATTTCTGGGGAGTTTTTAATTTAACGCTTCAACTGTTCTGTACCTTTACAAAGTACCGCAGTTCAGAAGGAACGATAAGAACGTCAGGAGTGAGCGGCATCTGCCCAAAGGCCTGGAACTTCTCGTAATCCATGTTCACCTCCTCCACGGGCGGGTACAGAGGGTAGTAACTGCGAGCAGAGTCAGACATGCAGGAGCCATTAAAACCGCACGCCTTCAAATTAAAAAAGGAATTCATCTGAAGGAGTTTTAGGATTTTTACCTCCTCTGGGTCAGCATGTGCTTCAGGATGCGTGTGAATCTGTCCGAGCTGGCGCCGCTACAACACAAAACGTTTTCAGGTTAAATTCTGGAACGTGCTGGGAACTACTCATAAGATCAAGATCAGTGCTGCACTTTAATATCAATATATTTAAACGTTCACACCGTTAAATGTTCATGTCTGTACTAAAACTTGCCATCAATTTTAAGTTAATCATTAGTTCTGCTTCTTTTTGAACCTGAATTCTGCGACCTGGAAGCAGAGGTTTATCGCGGGGTCTTCCTCACCTGCTGATCTCCTCGGCGCTCATGTGGAACAGGATGTCAGTGGACGTCAAGCCGAAGGTCACGCCATCGATCAGCAGGGAGCAGGGGTCAGGAACCAGGGTGACACGCTGCAGAGAAACATACAAATGTGACAAACTGTTAAAATGAGTAATCAACAGTGACTACACAAACAACTTTCTGAGCTCAGATGGATTAATTATGACTCTTAAGACATCTTTATATAAAAAGATATATCTGTGTTGATGTATTTACTGTTATATTCACAATAAAGCTGGTTATAATAACTCAAACCTGCTGCATGCTTTTATCACTTAGCGATGTGTAGTTTATCAAGTTTAGATGTAGTTTTGTGTGTGACCTGGATCTGGTCTTTGCCGAGGTTAGGCAGGGTGAAGGGCGGCTGAGGGTAGATGAAATGGTGGTGGATGTCTCTCTGGGAGGGCACAAACACCAGGTGGCAACCAACACTGGGTGTAAAATTAAAACAATTCACAGTTAATTTCAAATTTGGAACATAAGAACATTTTCATTTGAACATAGGAGGTGGAATATTATTATTATTAAGGACATTTGATCATTTCTTTGTTGTAACAATGCTTGTTGGCAATAAATCTTACATAGTTGGAAAGTCTGTTTATTTCTCTTTAAGTGGTGATACATTTGCGAGGAAAAATAATTTGTGGGTCGAGCAGCAGAGTTAGGGATGTGGTACAGAAACGGCAAATTTTCTCTGCCGAACAGCTCACGACTCATTTGGTGTTTTATTTCTGGATTGGATGATTCAGGTCTGATAAAAATAAGATATATTGGCAATTTAACAATTTATTCATAGGCTGTGGTAGCTCAGTGGTCAGTGTCGTCGTCTCGTAATCCTGAGGTTGCGAGTTCGAGCCCAGGTTGTGTCAGGAAGGGCATCTAGTGGGCAAACAGGTCTCACTTGTAAATGAGCCTCAATGTGATTCATCTGTATAAATAAAGGTTGAATGAATGACGTAAACCAATTGCTGAATCTTTCATGTGACTTTGCTCGCTGTGGCGACCCCTGAAGAAGGGAGCAGCCGAAAGAAACTAACTAACAGGACCCTTTGCAGCATGTGGAAGAACCATATACAGCCACAACATCCTGACACCTCCTCCTCATGTTGCTCACTAGTTTCGTCACTCTCGCTGCTGTAATTCTCTTCCTCAACCAGCAGTTGTCATTAGTCAGCCTATATGTTTGTGTGAGTCCTGCTGGAACAAACAGAACAGGTGTTCAGTGGGATTGAGGTCAGGACTGCAGGCAGGCCATTCCAGCCTCTCTACTCCCAAATTATGAAGGTAGTCTCAGATAAACCCTGCACTGTGGGGTGAGTGTTGTCATCCTGGAGGACAAGTCTAATCCCAGACTGTGGAGACATGAGATTACCAATGGCTGCTTACAAATGCTGACAATCAGGCACCTATTACCAGCTGTAGAGATTTTGCTAACAAATGTGGCACCAGTTAACGTGAGATAAAATGGCTTTTCAACGTTAGAGGATTTATTGCCAAGAATCATCGTTACAATACTGAAATAAATGCCCAAACACAGACGTCCCCACCTTTTGTCTTCTGTTTTATAATGTGATCTAACCACAGAGTTAAAAT
The DNA here is from genome assembly GCF_014905685.2 of Nematolebias whitei. Classification (NCBI taxonomy): domain Eukaryota; kingdom Metazoa; phylum Chordata; class Actinopteri; order Cyprinodontiformes; family Rivulidae; genus Nematolebias; species Nematolebias whitei. The sequence continues at coordinate 17,344,568 of NC_056501.1, forward strand.
TATTTTATACTCTGTGTAGGAGATATAACGTACTTTTTGGTGCCATCCACGATGCTTTTAATACATCTTGAGAAAATGCTTTCAAACGTTTCTTTCACCTGAGCTTTCTGTCAGAGAAACAGGTGGAGACAGACGTGATGATACACATTCACAAATAATAAACAGCCTCACGGAAGTGTACATACAAGTTCACTGCTCTTAAAGGAAAACAAAGATGGAGCAAATGAAACTGTACCTCAATTTTCTCATGTTTCGAATCCACAAATGGGCCCAACTGCAAGAAATTATTTTTAAATATTGAAGCATTTTCAGACAAAACCACAAAGTGTTTAACATTACAATAATAAACAGACACAAAAGAGGAGAAAAGATCCTAAAGCATAAAAGCTGGTCTGAACAAGAAGAAAAAAATTTAACTAAATTGCTGCTTTTTAAATAAATCAACTTTCAATTCAAAATAACTCAAGTCAAGTTGAGACCGCTTTAAAAGAGTCTGAAGACCCACTAATGTTCTCAGGTTGGACAAGTGAAAGATTCAGACCGATGTGAAAAACTTTATTCAGCTTTATAACAAGCTGTTTGAGAATGTAAAGCCCTAAAAGATAACATTAAGATTTAAAATGATTTGTAGCAACAAAGAAGCAAAGCTGTCACACAATCTTCTACCATGAAGTCGTATGAAGATCGATGTTGGAAGACGTTTACCAGCAAGCAGACATCAGGTCGATCCCTGACAATCACAGCGATCAGGTCCAGCAGAGGGTCAAAGTTCAGGCTGTCAGAGGGCGTGTACGGTCCACAGGCCACAAGTACACTCAGTGGCTCTGGGAGCGAAGGAGACCATGTGCAGATTTAAGAAAAAACTTTGACAAACAACTGAACAAATGCTTCTCATTTATTAATTAAAAGAAAATTATTTCATAATAACACATTACCTTTAAATATCCAATTAAATTTTATTAAAAGAGAAAGTTGTTATAATCTTAAGGGGACAGAGATACTTGTGAAACCTAAATTTAGAACTAGTTTGAAGGGACGGTTTTACTTCAATCCAAGGAATTAGATTATGGAATAATCTGGAGAGTGATGTTAAAAATGCCAGATCAATGTCTATGTTTGAGAGAATGATCAAAGTTGATTTGTTAAAAAAATATGAAATAGCTTAAAGTGTGTTTGTATGAGTTGTTGCTCGAGAAGCAGTTATTTATTTTGTTTTTGTTATTTGAAGATTGTAACTGTTTTAATTAATTTTTTGGTAAAAAGGGGCGGATATGAGATTTTTTCTTCTTTCTGCTGTCTTTCATTTTGTTATTGTATTTCTTATTGTATAAAGAATTGTTTTGTTTAATGAATAAAACTTTATAACAATAAAAAAAGAACATTATTTAAACAGGAATGGCCAACATGCTACTACTCTACAAAGTTTTAACAGTCATTTACCTTCGTCAGGCTCCAGTTTTACATTTGAGGTGTAAAAAGGAAGAGGAACTCCCTGAGTGAAGACAACGATGAAAAACACCACAATAATCAGGTTCTATGTTCCACTCCAAACTTGAAAAAAATAAAAAACTTGTAGCTCACCTCATAAAGTTTAGAAGCCACAAGTTTTCTTCCTGTAGCGTTCATCCCTTCCATCACCACCACCTGAGAAAAAAGGTGTTTAGTTTAAATTTAAAACGTGAATCAAGTCCATCTAAAGCAGAAACATTTGGTTTGTGGCAGGATGCCTTTAAATACTCGTTCGTGGTTGTCAGAGTTCTCGGTCGGACGCCGAGCTAGTCTCCGGCCAACGTCCTTGGCATGCTCTGTTTCTCTTGGTGGCCATATAACCTGCTGCACACTAACCTCAGTGCACAGGCAAAGGAGAGAACCACCAGCCTCAACATGCTCATCAGTACCACTTTGCACTCCAATACAGCAACTTACGGTATAAAAACATTTAACAGAAACGTCAGGAATGGCTGGAGTGGAATGGATCTCACAGTGGTGCATAAAAATGAACAAGTTATTACATAAACAGGATGTAGGAACAAACCCTCTGTGACTTTGACCTTTACATCAAGTTTTATTACCTGACCAGGGAAGAGAGAATACTCTGTAAGCTCAGACAGGTCAACAGGAACGTGCTGACCACCCTGTTCTATTCCAGCTTCCAGGAGGACCGACTGTGCGTTCAGTTTGCCGTTACTGTCACAGCAAATCTGACCCAACACAGTTACACTGTCCTGCAGATGAGAACATCACAATAAACACTTAGGTCATTATTTATTGTACAAATTACAAAACTTCGTTGCACATCATTGCTCATGATAAGGTAGTCTGGCTGCAAATTAAACAGCCAGAGCTTCAACTTCTGCAAGTGCCTGGATTCACTTTTATAAACGTCAACTACAAGCAGGGCTGTTTAGCACAGTATGACAAAATTAGCAGCGATGGCTCAGTGGTTAGCACTGTTGCCTCACAGAAAGAAGGTCCTGGGGTTCAATCCCCAGTTGGACCTGGGGTCTTTCTGTGTGGAGTTTGCATGTTCTTCTCGATCTTGCGTGGGTTTTCTCCGGGTACTCCGGTTTCCTCCCATAGACCAAAAACATGTGTTAGTCTGCCTTGCAAAAAAGATCTGTGATCTCAATGGGATTTGACTGGTTAAATAAAAGGTTAATAAAATAATTAATAAGTTAAAATCAGCAACACCATCTTATTTATTGTTACAACTAGGGATGAACAATATTGTATTTTTGGCTGATATCTGCTATGCCAATGTGTTTAAACTTATTTGGCTGATAACCGATACCAGTACCGATATTTTCCCCCATAGACCCAGAGAGACTACATATAGCTTTCTCTGCTGTGGTATTAAAATACTACATTATTCTGCATGATCTTAGTTTGACCTGCTACCAAATGGTGGATGCTAGAAAGGCGGCTGAAAATGATGTAACACTTCAACTTGGATTATGTTTACTGTCTAATTTATTCATGACATTTACTCTCTCCAACACAATGACAACACTCGAACAATGCACATTTGTAAATTTTCACAAATCTAAACTCAACCTGTTCACAAGCGACAAGTGAAAAGCGCATAAGTAGTAGTGCATTAATAAATATACTTGACAGTTTCTTAATTTAAAAATTAACTTAAAACAGAAGCCTTTTATATCGGTGTTATTTTGACGGAATGGCCGATGTCCGATATTAAAATTTATCGCTAATATCGGCCGATAACGATGCCATGCCGATAATATTGTGCATCTTTAGCTACAACACAGGGCAAAGTTGGAATGAACGAGTTTACTTTGGTTGCATCAAGTGTCTTTGAAAAATGGTCAAGTGAAAGGACATAACTGAAAGTTTGTGAACAGAAGCTCAAATCTTCAGAGAAACTTGAAATACTTCCAAAAGGGTCTAGAAGATTATGAAGACCAACAAGAAGATCTCATTGGAAGCAAAACGCACTAAAAGGTATGAAGACCTTTGCAGAGAACAGGGTACAGCTTATTTAAAGTGTTGGATAATGCAACATTAAATCATTGTTTTACAAGATCCTGACCTGAGCAGGCAGAGAGACACAAGAGAACTCTTCAATGTTGAAGTGAGACTTCAGGTTTTGTCCCAAATCCTCAATCTTCTCCGTCAACACTAGACAATAAATAAGCACAAAATAATTTAGATGTAGATTTATTTATACAAGCTCGATATATAAATTTTAACAGATTTATAAACCTAACTTTAAAACCTTAACCTCACACTACTTTAAAAGTGAAACTTACCATTTCGAACATCCCTGAGTCTCTGGAACATGAATTTGTAGCTGCAGCTAAGGCAATCTTCAGGTCTTTCCAGAAGCTCCACCTGGACGCCTGCACCGGGATCCTTCCTGCCCACCCAACGGGTCCCCTGAACGGCCCCGAACGTCACCACCACTTCCCCTTTCCCTCCTCGCTGGCTGTACTTTGGTGAGGGCGTAGAACTTCCATAAAGAAATAAACCCAGTTAAATCAAACGCGTTCTTTATCATACACAAACATATTTAAAAACATTTCAGATAATTTGTGATAATAAAGTGAAACAGTTTATAATGCACCAAATAGTAAAATTTAACCTGCAACAAGTAAGTCATATTAACAAATGACAAATAAAAAAATATTCAGTGTGAACAGCTCTTTCTGCAGCCTGTGTCCTACCTGGGGGAGAAGCTGGCTGGAGACAGCAGCAGGGTGGGGCTGGCCAGCAGAGCTGCACTCCGTTTAGACCGAGGATGTTCTGGAGTGGTCAGTGCTCGTTTCTGAGAGCCCTACAAGCATGGTTGCAAATGCCAAACAAATACAGATATTATGAGACTTGGCATCATGGCTAATTTATACAGCAATATTGTTTAACAGTAACCACACGCATCATACAGTCAAATACAATTTGCAACCAATACGTGATCAACACACTGATTGTAGAATAATAAAGTGTATAATAACTGTTAACTGTGAGAAAATAAAAGTTGTGCTAAGCCTGAATGACAGCTTACCTTTCCAGGGGTAGAATAAGAGTCTAAAAGATCCTCCTCAAATTCTTCTTCTTTTATTCTAGAAAATAACTGTGTCAAGGCCACAAATCACTCGCCACAGAAATCCTTGATAATAATTGTGCGGTGAAGGTAAATTTAAGTCTGCTCTGAAAGATACATTTCTTGTAATGACTGAAAGTCCATGGGTCTGTTATAAGAATCTTCTTTTCTGAAGTTTGGTTTAGATTTGTTCTTCTTGTGTAAGATCTGCAAAAAAAAATAAAAAATCAGAATAGAAAAGGAGTGAAAGAGGTTTTAAGTGTGATGATAACACAAGCAATGCCAACAAATGGAAACCCAATCCAGGATACATGTGACACAATGCTAAAACATGAAGACACATATGTGAATTAAAAAAAAACTTTGTTAGTACGAAACTGCTTAAACTGACTAAATATTTGACATTCTAAGATATTCATCATTTGATACAGATTATTAAGACATGCAATGTGTATAACCTATAAACAACTTCAAGTTTCTTTATTGTCAATCACATCACATGTGGTACATGAGGTGGAACGAAACTGTGTACTCAAGGTCTCAGTTACACTCAAAAGATATTAAAATATTAAGTATAAAAATAAACTTATAAATATTATCAACACTAGCTTTAAATAAAACACATCCTTCACCAGTCCATACGAGCTGTATTTATAAAGCCCTTTAAACAACCACAGGAAGTGCTATATACCAGTAGTTAGTCAATAAGTAAATAAAGCACAACAGTCACAACACATATTAGCTCCAAAAGCAAAGCAGCAAACAAATAACAAAAAAAAACAACATAAAATTAAGTAAACATCAACATCTTAGATTGTGTCAAAAGCCATTAATTTTTTTACCTCGTGTTCAAATTGCTCCCAGGTGTCCAAGGTGAGTTGCTGAATGTTTTTTGTGGAAGTGTAGGCCACCCACTCATTTGCCATCTCAGTTGCTTGTAACCTGAGACAGATGCACTGTTCAACCACTGTGGACCACCAGAAAGAAGGAAAGCAGATATTATTGGATAAGTAGCAACAAATGAGACACAGACAAAGTAAGAGCAGTAAATTCAAAACCATGTACACCTGCTTAGTACACGGGCAAATAATACATAACCACAACAAATGAAATCTAAATAAGCTGAACTAATACCAAAGTTAGGTAAAATACTCACTTTTATCGATGACTTCATCCTCGCAGGGAAAACCAAACACCTCCAGTTCTGCCTTTAAGCTTTCTGCAGTAGACACTGCCATGGTTTCGGATAAAAAAAACCAAGTCTACCTCCACACGATCCTGTTATGCTGATACTTTAGCGGCTAACGTTAGCTTAGTCTTCGCTTCATAACAAGATTATTCCTAAAACGTAATCTCAAAAAGTTAGCTACACCTAAATACTATTTGTCAATTGTCTCATGCAAGAACAATGAAAGAATATGGTCCACATAAAAGCTCATTTCATTTTACCGCGTAAAAAGACGGTCGGTGTTGGCGGCCGGAACTTACGTCATTTTTTTTTGAGCGCGGAAGTCTGCGGAGCTTCAAAATAAAAGCTTCCAATTAAACTGATCAAAAAAGGTTAATCTTAAAAAAAAAACAAAACAAGTTAAGTAATCTAAAAAAGTAAAAGTTAAGTAAAAAGTTAAGTTTTTGAACCCGTCTAGAGGATCTGATTTAACTTTTTTAGACTTCCAAACAACAACAAAGTTCATGCTCAATCATCCAGGTACCAATTCCAATAATTCTCAGTCGGGTCATCTGAACAGTTTCTTTTTTTATAGAAACGTTTCGCCCTCTATCTGGAGGGCTTCATCAGTCAGAGGATTTCTAGTAAATTGTTTCCCCACCAAGCAGTAAACTTCCAAATAACGTTGGTCTGATTTGTACAACACTGAAATATTTTTTATACAGGTACTTTCAATACACAAACAAGGTTACAAAAAACCCACACACAAAAAATCAATAACAAAAACAAACAAACAAAAAAACAACAACAGTAGACAGTATATTCATACCAATCAGTTTATTTCCTTTTTTTATGTTAAAAAAACAAACAAAAAAAAAACAACCAAGATGGGATATATAAAATATTTGGAGCATTTAAACCTTAAATCTATTTTAGACATATCCAAGAATTGTGTTAAATCACAGTCATGTAAGTTAGAGGTATATATTTTTAAATTTCATAACAGTACATCTGAGATAAGAGTTACATTATATAAACCAAACCCTTCACTGTGTAAATAAAATTAAACTCTGAACCACCTTCACAGTCAGGGGAAAAACAACAAAGTGGCATCATCAGATTTCCACTCTGGTAGGCTCATTATGCTCAGGTTGTTCGTCCACCTGTTAAAAGAATAATGTAACTGTAGATTTAAGCTGAAAAACAGATGCATATCAATGTGTGGTGGAAAACAAATACCGCAGTAACCTCAGAGGAATAGCACTTTCCACTGTGGACAAATTTCCATGAAGTCACCCTCCACAGAGAGTCTCGAAGAGAGACAGACAACGCATGAGTGTCGTGCACCTGACAAACACCAAGTGTGTACACGTCAGATTGTTTTTGTTTGTTAATAATAAAGCATATTCAAAGAAGTGTTTAAATGACAGTTTTCTCACACCTTCATGCGGTTCAGACAGGCATTTCTGAAGTCCTTGTTACTGCTGCTGCTCACAATACTGATGGTGGAAAAGAGAATCACGTCTGCAGCCGACTGCAGCTTTTCTTGTTGCTTTAATCAAAACATGTTGCATAATAATTAACGCTTGTTTTCTTTGTGAGTTATTTTTTTAACAAGTGGCTGTTGAGAATTGCTTTTCTACAGTGTTTTTAGAAACATGTTGCTTGTCTTGCCTCTCCAAACTCACACTTGCATATAACTTCTCTTACGTTACAAAGATATTTAAAGCGACAAGTTGGATATTCAAATATTTCCACATCATTTTCTTTTTGTTATTCTTGGCAGCTAATTCATCAAATTACTGTTTTACTATGAATAATGTTTAACGAATAAAAGGTCTTTGTGTATGTATTCATGTTTTACCCTTTTTCTGTGATTTCTTGCTTTCAGAGTGTTGCAGAGTTCAGCCTGCAGAGATGAGGAGATGGCCTGCCTGTTGTTACACAGAATGTCCTCCAGGTGGTGCTCTAACAACATCTCAGCAGCTGTGAGAAGATCACAGTTGCACCCCTTCAAAGACAGTATTGTTACTATCCTGGTTAAGCTGAACTAAATGTGGCCCAGGCTTGAAGGGAGTGGATTTATAAGACAAGACAACACAAATGAAAATATTCCTAATAAAATATATTTACAGCACTTACTGCTAGACAGGCCAGATAAAGAAACTCGTATCAGGACTAAAAACTAAATAAGACTGGTAAGAAGAATATGTTTCTGCCTGGTGTTCTGTGATTACACATACTGAAGTGGTTTCTCACCAATAATATCAGTGACCTCAGAGGTGAAGGGGTCACTATGTTGTAAGAAGAGGAAGAGTAGGAGACTCTGCTGCACCGGGACATGACTTGGTGTCTGCTCAGGATCCTCCCAGTTTTCTTGCTCCACAGAGTACACAATGTCACCGCTGTGCACAAAATCTGCATGAGACGAGTGTAAAATAAAATTAAAAAAATAAGATGATAATTAACCAGTAATGGAAAATTTCAAGATATTAAAATTTAGGGCACATTAATAGGGTTGTAATCACAAAATCTAACTTAAAAAATTGTTAACGGAAACTCCTTTGGGTTGGGAAAATAACTAAACAGTTAATTTAATTGCTCCGTTTCTGAGCTATTTGTCCCTGTTTCCGCACCGCTGCCTCCTTGTTTTGCTCAAGTCTAATTTCAGTAAACAAATGGGATGCAAATTCTCTGGAATACAGAAACTTCAACTGTCATGATTCAGTGTTGCAGTTTAGAAACAAACTATTGCTAGATTACACACACCTGGAGTTTTGCTTTTGCTTTACAGCATATTCTACTTCTGGAAAAATGTAATTTAGAAGTCAGTTTATGAGAAACAAGACTATTCTTCTTGCCGCTAAATGAAAACATTGAATTAGCTTTGCTGGACTAAATTGTACTTAGAGATTGATGAAGCGTTCAGTGTTGAGTTTGCTGAGTCTGTTCACATTTATGTATATGAATGTTTCTGTCCAATGCCCTGTGATGAATTCTGCTGTGAATTAGTGTCATAAATAAACTGAACTCAGTTGAATATCTAAAAGTTGTTTCCTTAACATGATTTAAAGATGTTTCCTAAACTTGTTAAAAAAATAAAAGGCTGTACTGCATTGTTTCCAATTGAACAACTTGTTGAGAATATTTGTTTCAGTAACTGTGGCGATGTTTGCGTCAAGGCATGAGGCATGCTTGGATGTTATGCAAAAATAAGTTGTGTGTGTGTGTGTGTGACAGAGAGAGCACAAAAGACATGGAGGAGACCAGTATGGCATTCAAAATCTGTGTGTAAAATTATCATTAGGCAGAATTCTAAATATTAAGAGAAAATTATCACTAATTGTTTGGATGTATTTCTTGTCGTAGACAATCCTAATCATATCCAGCCTGATAACACCGTTAGTTTTTGTATTGCTACTTTTAAAACATAAATGTAACTAGATTTTTGTAAACCAAGTTTATTTTATTAACGCAAGCCTGTATAGCTGTGGGAGCACGGTGGCGCAGTTGCCTCTCAGCGAGGTCGTTGAATCAAATCCCGGCTAGGGGCCTTTCTGGGTGGAGTTTGCATGTTCTCTCCGTGCATGCGTGGGTTTTCTCCGAGTACTCCGGTTTCCTCCCACAGACCAAAAACATGCATGTTAGACTACTCTGAATTGTAATTTGAAGGCGAATGGTTGTTTTGTTGATCTCTGAGACGGACTGGTGACTGTTCAGGGGTTACCCTTTTGCCCAGTGACTCATGAAACAGGGACCCTGTGACTCTGAACACAAACAAATGGGTAAAGGAAACATGTTTATATTTTAGATCGCGTTTAGATTTTTCCCTCAACTGTCATTTTGGTCTAAATGGCCTCAGTATTCCTCCAACTTTGGACTTGCACTGTACAAAATACTTTGCTTCATGGCTAAATACCCACAAGTCTAATAAAACACTACAGTGAATGTAGAGCACATCTGTCAACATCAGCATCTGAGCGTTTTATTGTGATGATGTAGTTACACTAACATTACCAGTGAGCCAAGGGAAACACCACGTCCTCCCAAATTACAGCAATAACACGACTACACACACAAATGGAGTATTAGCGAGTGCTGGGAAGTAAGTGTGCAGAGATCCGTGGCTTCATTTCACACCCTAAAGGTGACCAACGCTGCAAAAATATGATATGGCAGATGTACACATTTTTCTGGAGCCAGATTATCACACGGTTAGACAGCAATGCACACACTCTACTTAAGATCTACTGAATATGCAGAGGATACTTCCCAAACTGCGCATAAGCAGAATTTATACAGATGGATTTTCAAATTGAAATGAGACTTACAGTATAAAAGTAGATGTTGAACCACTGGCAACAAAAAGGAAAGCATACGTTTCTCTTCATTTGCTACCACTTTAGATATATTTGACATTCTTTACACGCCTGGTTTTTATTCTTTCATTTTAATTATGATCTTATGGGCTTCATTAGGTTTTCTACAGCCTGAGCTCTATTCACAGTCTCTCACAGATAAACATGTGGCTTTCTGTGGAATTTAACCCTCAAAAATTTAGACCCTCCAGTTGTTGGAGAACAAATCTGTGTTTTTAATTGTTTTAGAATGTTTTTACAAGATAGAATTAAATGTCCAGAACATCCATCCTACCCAATTTCCACATTTTTATTAGGAAACCAAGCCCTGGAGCTACAGACCTACAGCGCATGTTGGCCATCAGTGCGTGTTGTTCCCAGCAGTGCTTGTTGTTTACCTTTGAATGAGGAGCAGTAGATTCTGTCCAGACCCAGCTGTTGACAGTCCAGAGCAGCAGGAAGGCCTTTGAAGAAGTTAAATGGACCTGGCACAGGAATATTACTGGGGCTGTATGTTAACACGTGAAAACATGTTAAGTGAAGGATGAATAATTAAAAACAGACGGTCAAATCAACTCGGTCACCAATGAGAAGCAGCAGGTCGACCGTTATATCTCATTTAGTACCAAGCTCCTCATGCATTTCTATCAGCGTCCTTTGTATGATTTACAATTAGTTTTTTTTAAATACCATTTTATTTTTGGTTGTTCTAAAGCTCCACAGCTGAGGTTTTCTAAAATATATTTGTATTTTATATTTGCAGTCACTTTTAACTCAGAAACAAACCAACACTGTCAGTTCTTAATAGACCTGTCTAGGTTCAAAAATATCTTATTCAGAGAGCAAAAAAGTTGCCCAAGGAAAAAATAATCAGAAACCCACGTCACAGTAAAATTGTAAATCTTCCCCTTCTAGACTTTAAACTATGCTGCGTTCAATTCAGCTCAGGCGTGGGAAGTTAAAACTCTTCTGCGTTTGCATTTAGTTCTGTTGCCAAAAGCAAATAGTCACCAATAATCATTTCAGGTCAACAAACTTCAGCAAGACATGAGCTGATCAACCAGAGCTTTTACTGCTTTGTATTCAAGAAATCTGACTTTTCATTGCTGGTCTTTCATTTTATTTTTCAGATTCAGAAGTTGGAAATTCTAACTGGTTTCTCCCAAACTGGGTTAGTTTAACAAAAGACTGGAAACAAGATTAAATCAGTTCAGGGATTCATGACATCTTTATATATTATTATAAAAGAGTCGACGAGTCTGCTGGCTTCTTTAGATAGAGGACTTTACTTATGGGCTTTTCTATGTATGTGAATGTTCCTGTAAAGTGCCCTGAGACAACTTTGCTGTGATTTGGTGCTATAAAAATAAACTTAATTGAACTGAATATTATCGATAGGCAATAACTTGCTGAAGCTCCTGTGAAAAATAAAAATCAGCAACAGCTTATGTGATTCTTGAAGGGCGTTGTATTTTTGAGTGGAAAATTTTAACCACAATTCATTCTGACTTCAAATTCAAAGCCCAGGGGACATTTCAAATCCAGGCGTAGGATACCACCATGAAATATGATTCAGAAACTAAGAGACTCTGAAACTAAGAGCTAAAAAGAGCTGTTCAGTTATGATTGAAAAGGCTGCTGTTGCTCATTGTTTTCGTGTCATTTTGACCGAAGCATGTCATAAACATTTCTTAAGACCTCAAGGATTTGGAAACATCACAAAAAGAGTCTTATTTAAGCATGTAACGGTCCGATGCACCCCAGCTGTTAAACCGGCTTTCCAGCTGTGTTGTTAAAGATAGGCACTCCTTTCACATTGTGTGAACCGCTGTGGCAAACAATGAAAATTTTATAACCGTTATTGTGTGTCAAAATGTGTGTAACACTTTGATTTACTTGTAGTAATCTGTATTTTTCACTATAACTTTAATGTACCTGTACCTGTGTTCTTTATATAGAACAGGTCTCTCTTGCGAATGAGTCAAAGCTGTAAAAATAAAGGTCAAATGAATGAAAAATAAATAATTAGGTAATCGGGACATGTTATTAATATGCTTGACTGTAAATGTGGTTGGATGACAATGTTTCATAAACTAGGTTTGTGTAAGCATGACTCAGCGATTTCTCTGACACGTGATCCCGAACCAGAATAGTTGAACCCTTTGAGACGGGACCCAAAGGGAGCCAGTCACCACTTTCTGGCAGGGAGCCAAGGCTTTAGGCTCTGAGGTGTCTGCTCTCGTCTCTGTTTTCCTATTTAAGACAGAAGCCACTTCACCGGAAGTCTCCATGCGGTTAAAGCAGCTGAGCAACGGCAAATTTAGAAAGCAAAAAAAGCAATAATGACTCCATCTTTTAAGTTATTTCCTACAACTCATGTCTACATGACATATACAACAGAATTATAGTAAAACGATAAAAAGGATATATGTATGCGTGTCAGCTCTGTGAGCAGGTTGGGGTACTGCAGCACACACGGCCTCAGGAGTGTAACAAACTGGACACTGAGCTCCCCGAACAGGCCTTGATCCATGACTTGTGGTGGGATGCTGAGTGGCAACCTTCCTCCAACAACAGGATGTCCTCCCTGACACCAACATCCTTTCCTAACACACCACGAAGGCCTTTAAAGACAGACAACACTGTTCTTACAGTATATTATGTACAGTTGGTATTCTAATGCTCTTTTATTCAAGTGAAAATGTATATAACCAGTATTATACAACATAAACAGTATTGAAACACAATTACTGACCGTGCAGAACAAGTGACATCCAAGATCAGAGGCAGCTGGTCTGCCTGTGCAACTTTACTCTTGATTTTGGCTCTGCAGAAATAAAGACAAAATATTAACACTTCTGAAAACAATGCGGTGGAACAGATCTGTGAATCACACCTGCCTTTCAATTCAACACATTTAACTTAGTTATTTGTGTATAAACCATTAAATTCAAATTCATAAAAACAAAAATTCTGCAATAAAAAAATAAAAAAAACACTTAATTGTCGAGACCTTTTTTTTGGTTGATTTTATTTATTTATTTATTATTATTATTGTGGATTCAGTTTAGGGGTAGCATGCTGGAACAGTGATTACAGCTGCCACCTCACAGCAAGAAGGTCACAGGTTTGCCCCCCCAGTCTGGAGCCTTTCTGAGCAGAGTTTGCATTTTATACTCTTGCACTCCAGTTTCCTCCCACAGAACAAAACCATGCATGTTAGGTTAAATAATAACTTTAAATTGTCCCTAAGTATGGGTGAGAGCATGAATGGGTGCTTGTCTTGTTTGTCCCTGCGATGGACTTTTTAACTGTCCAGGTTGAACCTCGCTTCTTTCACAGTGACAGCAGGAGCTAGACAACAGCCGCTCGTGACACGGAAAGGAGAAGCGGGTAAAGAAGCTGGATGGATGGATTCAGTTAAATTTTTTGTCATGCGTTTCCTTATTTTACTCTGTAAGCATTTAGCTTCTCCCCTGTGTCATTTAAACAACTTTTACCCTTCATCTCACACCTGGTCCTCATTATCATTAGCCCCAGCTGTAGCCATTTATTTTACCGCTCACAGGACATTTAAAATTCTTTTTTGTTCAGTCAGACTGGTTGGTTCTCCATTTACTCCTCATATACTCCTTGTGATTTTATTTTTCAGTGTATTTTTTTTGCTGCTACATCAGTCTTTATTTTTTTTTTATATTATAATTACTAAATTATTTCACTCAAATCCTATCTAATAAGTCCTTGGGTGTTATCTCAGCTACAAAAGTTTACAATAATAGTTTTTGTCAGAAGTCAACTATGAACATTTTTACGTTAACTATATTCTAAAGCACCAAACGCAAAATATGTAAATTCTGATAACTCTGGCACAAAAGAGTGTGCCAGTAAAATAATCTCACTTTTGTGAAATAATTTAACAAGAAGCTGTGAAACGATAAACTATGACTGTTTCCTGTGAGGTTTACCTGAGATCATGTTTTACAGTCTGCTGAGCAAATCTGAATTTGAGATGAATCTTTATCTGTAAAAAAATCACAATGCAAATCAGATTTTCTCATTGTCATTACAGATGACTGAACAGTGACGCAAATCTTTACATACCCCTGCATTAGTCAAACTGAAAGTCCGAAGAAATGCCTCAATGTGAGATTGCCACTTTGACACACAACAGCCTGCATCTTTCATCTGCGAAAAAGGAAACATTTGTTACAGGCAAAACTTTGATTTGTGAAGTAAAAGAAAACAAAAATTAATGTCATTTTGCACTCCTTAAAAACAGTTGTCTAATACAAAATAGGTATTACTATGTCTAATAAAACGTAAGATTGGAATTACCTGAAAAGTCTGTAGTAATCTGAGCACCCCATACAGATCTAAAAAGACACTCAGTTCTTCAGGGTCCAGCTCAGGACACGGCCACACATGAGAATGCAGGCTGTTCTTCAAATCTGTGAAGCGCAACATGAGATTATGCAGCAAATAAAGCTGTTCATGACTGCTTGTTTACATTATTGCGTGAACACATACCAGGATGAAGTGCTTTCACTTTAACTCCTGCACACCAAGGACCAGCAGCTGCAACTACATCACAAAAGACATGACAAATGCTGGGCACAGTTAGTTACTCTTTAAAACTTGTTATAATGATAAAAACTGGATGCCATCTTCCAAAACGACCTGGAAATTATGACATTTAAAATAAAATCATGTCATTGTTCAAATTTTACCAGATACTATGAACGAGGAATGTTGTCATTGAACATTGAATGGTTTTCATCTACATTTTTTTGATTCAAACAATGTTGTTTAAATATTTTCTAAAGGTAAGGAAGACTGAAGTTGTCAATTTTTTTCTATGAAAATACTTAAATTTTGCTTGTTTTTTAAAAGTGTACAACAAAAAAGAAAAACAAAAGTCTTGTTTCTAACAATGCAAACTTTGTTTCATGAAAATTTCGAATTGAGAGATTAGGAAGACACAATTGAACCACCTAGCAATGCTAGTAGCATTACTTTGCTAATCTGAGTGCATAGCTAACATAAGAATATTTTCTCGGATGTTTTATTATATCTTACCAGTGCAGTTTAACCTTTGAGACCCCGTGTCAGTCCACAGAAGCACCAAAAGCCCCCCAGAGGCCTTTAAACCACGTTGTTTTCTTTGCCTGCTCATTAGCATAATCACCCGGAACGCCTGTAGAAAAAAGCAAACTCCTAGCTTAGCGAGCTAATGCTAATTTATCTTAAAAATTAGCTTTTTGTCAATGTTAGCTTTTTTTAAAACAGGTTAGGAACGGTTTAAATACTTTATACACACCAAATAGGTTTTATTTTAATTTTAGAACAAAGTAATTCAAACCACCTGTCGTATTTCTCGCAGCATTTTTATTTTTCTACTTTAACACAAGCCGTCATAATGGTGAGCGTGAGCTCCGCTCATGACGTCACGCACATCGTTTACATAGATAAACCACGTGCACTGTCCCCTCTCGCAGTAACCCGGATGTTAATAGTACAACAACATGGCTTCAACAAGATTCAACCAAAAAGAGATTCCCGACAAAAAGTTGGACATGTCTGACTTCAGTAAATACACAAATGTAAGTTGAAGTGTTGTCTGGAGTGTTGAGGTCTTCAACAGACTGGAAAATGGGCAGAATTCATAAAAAAAAGTGGGGATTTTGGTAATTGTCTTAACTGTTTTTGCATCTTTAAGAAGTTTAGACCATGATATCTAAAATTTGTGTACGCAGTTATTATCACAGAATGTGTGACCGACTCATGTCTGTGCCTGGACAAATCCAGCCAGCTTGTTCCATTGCTCTAATCCAGTGATCATTTTGGCTTTTATGTTTGAAAAGTGACAGAAAATACTCCTTCCATGTGAGGAAGATGGCAGTGCCATGAGTCACTGTTATGGTACGCATAATATTTTGGTGATCCTTGCTTAATTCACCAATCCACAGTGTCATTTTATCGATTTTCTTCAAGTTTAAATCCAGCTGAAAAGCACTGCCATTGAAACATATACCTGTTTGGTGTTGCGCAATCTTAGTCACGTGACTAGTGCTCTAAAATAACTAAGTTCATGCTCAATAATCCAGGTATACAATCCAACATTTTTCAGTCCGGTCATCTGGACAGTTTCTTCTTTTTTTTTTGTGCTGAAACGTTTCGCCTTCGGTTCGGAAGGCTTCATCAGTCAAGGAAACACACAACAAAACTGATTCTTCCCCCAACAGCTTACTCCAAAGTGGAACAAACCAGTTCTGCTTGTGATAAGATGGTCTCTTTGGTACGCCCCCTCCTCCATTGCCGGCCCTCTTCCTTGCTCTAAAATAAGTTGAACGGCGGGCGCTGCGCATGCGCTCTGAAGAGGATCTGCTGTTGTAGTAGGGTTATAGACACCTTACCCCCCCAATTCTATTTATTCACTCATCAACAATTTACAATTGACAGATGGTTAAATAAATAATTATTGAGCTTAAAAATTGACCTTTTATTTTTATTTCCAAAAACTGTTGTCTATTGTGAACTTCAAAGCAGAGTAATAATCAAAAATTTAAACGCCATCCTCAGCTTTATGTGTGTTTTTAAAAAAATTAACTAATCTTGTTTGTTGTATTTCCTAAAATACCAAGCAAATAATTATTATGGGTATTTACATAGCTTTAAAAATGCTCATTCAATTTTTTGCATACATAATATTTTTAGATTCAAATACACAATAGACCAATTTTCATTAATGTCACATTTAAGTACAATACAACCAAATTGCTTTTTCTTCAGCAACACAGTCATTTATAACCAATGCAATCTGATGAAACAAAAAACAACATAACACAAGAAAGATTTTCAAAACTTAATTGAGGTTAAATGAGATTATTTGTTACATTTGTCATATAAATTGGGTTTAGGTCAGGGTGTCTATAAAATTTTTAAATGAAAATCCTATATTGTTTGCTTGCTCTGGCTTGAGCTAATACTTTTTATAAATGATAATAAACTTACTATTACTCTGTATTTTCTATTCTGTCAGTGGCAGATGAGTCAAAAGCTTGTCTTGAAAGTGTGTAATTTAAACACTGTCATAGGTGGAGTTGTTCTCACCTTTGCCTGTGTAGAAAATACATTCTCAAAAATAATCTCAGCACAGAGGTTTATGAGAATAAATAGCATAATTTATTACATGTGTGTGCCATTTTCATCATCAGTATTCAATACAATGTATGCAAACCAACTAAATAAAAAAAAATTCACTGTTGCATGTGTATGTTCAAAATGCTTTATGAGACAGGATCCTTTCTTTCATACACCACTCACTGTATCCACCAGGATAATTACGTGCTCTGAAAAAGAAGGCGCAGATCATCATATAAAGCATTGTCTCATACACGTTAAAACAGAATATTAAAACAGTAAACCACTTTTTTACTTCTCGTATCCTAGTTTATGGGCTATGTCCACGGCTGATTCGCCTCTCCGGCCTGACTGACAGTGAAACACCAGCTCAGGTGCATCTGTTGCAGGTTTAAGCCTCCCATACTTGGCCTTGAACTCCTCAGGGGTCATTTGCAGAGCGGTCCCTATCAAATGAACTGTTGGAACAAAAGGAAGACAAGATAAAAGATCACTCACACAGAAAATATGAAATGGAGACAAGCAACTAAGCACAGCACAGAGAACCTGTTTAACCGGACTTGCACTTGCACACCGCAGTACATTCATTATGTAAAACAGTGCTTTCCTACTACGCCAACATCATTACGTTTTTGTTTCCTTGTTGTGCACGTGAAGTAAATAAAAAAAAAAAAAATGTCTCACGTGGAATGTTAATGGACCTAGGAATGCTTCCTCTTGCCACCTCTCCTTCAGTTCGTACGTCAATCAAAACTAGATCCTGGCTCTTTTCCACGAGTTCCTTCAAGTCGCTGTAGGAGACTGACAGTAACAGAGAAAAAGAACATGACGATTCCCTTTGATGAGTACTGAAAGGAAACTGCAGCAGCTGGATTACATGTTTCCCTTGCAGTCATTGTCAGAGGGAGGCAACGACTGCACGATGGGTTGGGTGCAACATGACACCAACGACCTATAGATTTCATTCTTACACGTGTGCGTGCAAGCATAGGTTTTATTACTGAACATGCACCTATCCATTAGAGCAAAGCCATTTTAGTGACTCTATGAGCACATTTAAATAAAAACTATCTACATACTATGAGATGTTTTATAATATTGCTTTAAAGTTGCTGAACGACATGCGTTTGCATGTGCATAACAAGCTGAAAACACTCATAAATCATAGTGATGGTAGCAGAAGTTATTAATCCACCTTCACTGTGAGCAATCAATTCCTTGCCATATTGGTAACCCTTAAATACATACTAGATTAATGGTAAAAGAGCTGGCATGAGCTGCTCTTTCAGGAAACATGGAACTGTGTGTATTAGGTGTGAAGCTACAACCGTTGCAAAGATCATACATATTTTACGTGGTTTGTTTTGTGACGCTCGGGTAACAAAGCGCGTTTTACATGGAGCTTCTTGTTTGGCTCCATATCGACTGCCGAGATACTCTGACATATAAAGATAAAGAAACAAACCATGATCTGTGCATGTAACTGCTTTTGTCTGGATACTGTCCAGATAATCTTTTCATATAGGCAACGTTTTAAAAAAATACACATTATTTACTTTAATTGTAAACAATTGTAACAGTATTATATACGCTACTTATTATAAATAATATAAACTGCTACAGGTAATTTTTATCTTTTGAATTCAGATGCTTAGGAATCCTTTCAAGTTAAATTATTCCTGTTAAAATCAGTGCAATGAACTCACCTGAGCAGTCCATCCTGGTTCCTAGTAGTGGAGATGTGAGTTTGAACTGTAATCCTCTCCTAATAAGGATACTGTGCACCTTTTTCCTCAAAATGCTTGGTACATAATTGGCTTGTGTACAGTGAGTGGGCGTGGCTTAGGGAGTGAGCCAATCAGGTCACTAGACGGTTGTTGTTGGAGGCTTTTCAAAATAAAAGCAGGTTTTTACATGGGTTCACTGTCACAGAAGTCTAACAATGTGGTCAGATTATGTCAGGATATAATAACTTTATTAAACATATTTATTCATATAATTTTTTTATTCAAAACAAATAAAACAGAACATCCAGTTGGTTTATATCAAAATATTTTTATTAGATTTAGGTCAGACACCTAAACTCTATGACTTCACATGTACAATTAAAAGGAGGTTTTGACAAAAAATACAACCCCCCCCCCCCCCCCCCCAAAACTACACAAACTCTACAGAAATTAATTTGCCAGCAAATGAACCTGTAGTTATAACCCATTAATTGACATATTTAGACACGTGTTAGTACTCCTTGAAACAGGAGTTTAAACAACTTTTTTCTGTTTGTAAAGAAAATGCACCTTTGTCTTACAGATTAAGCTGCTTGTTCTGTAAGACTGGGTTAAATTGGTGATCCCTTAAGACGGGTTTCCTTCGGTCCTTTGCTGCTCGGGGGTTTTTCTGTGTCTCTTAGCCTTTTGATTCTTTTGACATTTGCAGAGAATCACAGCCACAATAATGAGAAGAAGAATGAAGGCCACACCTCCACCTATGATCAAGGCCAGCAGTAAATAGTCTTTAGTGGGGTTGTACCTCCTGCAGGAGAACTCTGTGGGACTGCTTTCTCCTGCATCATTCACTGCTTGCACACACACCTTCGTCCCAACCTCCAAAGATCCCGCCAAACCTCGCCGTGAAGCATCCCCAAACTCCAGAGTGTCATCACCTCTCCCCTCAACAATCACCCTGTAAGAAGACACCACAGAGGATGGAGCACACCACTGTACCTCCACCTTCCCTACGTTCTCCCCTTCAGTGATTGGTGACAACGCTTGGATGCGTGGAGCGTGGGGAGGCACGTCCCCTCCAGTCATCCCAGGACAGAGGCACCCAGTGTCAGCTGCGAGACGCTCGCAGGGCCCCTGACACTCCAAGCAGGGGTCGTACTGACACAGCTTGGGCCTGGTGGCAAAAAGAGAAGTCTTCACCGAGGAGGACACTAATTTAGGAGGAGAGCTGTAGTTATCCTCATATTCATTTTCATAGTCATCATACAAGCCCCCGATGGTCAGGAATTTGATCCGTCGACGAGTCGTGGGTGGGGAAGTGGTGGCAGCATGAGCGAAGAGGTGGGAGTGAATGAGAGGCAAGGCAAACAAGAAAAGTGCAGTCAGGTTCCTGTGTAGTGACGCCATTTCTGTGGAGTGAGCAAAAACACATCACTCACACAGTTATATCTGCTGTCATTCCTCGTAAGAAAATCCTGATTTTTCAGTTTCTTTAGATAATTTGTTCTGTTTATCTCATCATTGGCAATACCAATTACAATATCAATACCAACTTAAACACAGATACTTTCGCTTTTCAACCAAATATTGAGCTAGCTTAGATGCGTAACAGATATAATTTAGTTTTCTATTGCAGGATCAATAAAGTTTTATCTTATCTTATACACACAACTGAAAACAGCTGATGAAAGACAAACAAAACAAAAAAGTTGACACTTTTTCAGTTAAAAAAGGGTATTTGTAAGAAATCTCATAAGAGACTTCAGAAATATGGTTTACCTGTGAGAGCCTAACACAGGACTGATAAATTAAAAGATACCAAAACTCTTCATGTTGAACTGCAGAAATTATTATTATTATTTTTGTTTTATTTCCTTGAGACAAAGAGTTAAATGAAAAACTCCCAACAATATAGTTTTCGACCCTTTTTCTGTCTTTGTTAAAATCCCATTTAAGTCACTGATTTATTTTCACGTAATTTTTTTAACCACGCTTTCCAGCTAAGAAATGGCTTTGGACAACTAAACATTTACAACGTTCTAGTTTCCATCCCGTAAACACTAAGATAAATAAATCTGAGCGCTGAAAGCCTTTTTGAGGTGACCCCGAACAGCACTTCCATTTTCTCCTGGCTCTAAACCAAACGAGTTCTGTGGGAGCCCAAAACTTGAAGAGCAAAAACACCAAAAAGCTTTGGACGCTAGTTGATTTTGAAACGAACTCTAATCCACAGAAATATTGTCTCACGCCCTTAAAAGCTGTTTATTTCTGCAAGCGTTTCTGCAGATGTTCAACATGTGGTAATATCAGTGAATGAAAAGTAGTGAAAATCAGCTGTACCTGCGTGATTTTTGATGGATTCGTCTCTTCTTTCTGCTCTTTGTTCCAGCTCTGGCTGCTGTTTCCATGTGCTCACAAACGCCTGCAGTTCTCACCGTTTTAAAACTCTTTCTCAGACTCCCTCCTCCTCTGCAACACCTCCTCTTTTTCTCCTCTCTGTGCCTCTCTCTCCACTTTTTTTTTCTGTCTTGCTCTGTTTTTTTTCTCTCCCCATGCTGCCTTGTCTTTCTCAGCCAAACTTTCAATGTTTTTTTTTTTGCCTTTTGGAATTTGTGGGTGAGTGTGGGTGTTAATTAAATTGGTGGTGGTGGTGGGGGAGTTACCATGAGTCTGAGTGTTGTTCAGCATATTAATTTGCTGAGCTGCAGCAGGAGGCAGGCTTGTGCTTGTTGCAGCTTTTGTGCATGATCTCTGTTGTAGATAGGCTGTTTTAAAAGTTCCTGCATTCTGTGCAGGTGCTTTTTTTTTCTGGAATAAGGGTCACTTTGCTGTGTGTTTATGAGAGATTTTCATGGTAGGGGGTGAGGAATGCATGCATGTTTATTATAGACCCCCTCCACCTTGTGTGTGACGATCCCGTTGTGACAGAGGAATGAAACGATTGATGCGTTCTCTTCTCTAGTCCTTTTATGGGTAACGCTGGTTTAGTGGGCATGTTGTTTTCTATCTCAAGAGCAACTGTGGCACAATGAGAGGAGAAGTACCAGGCAATAAGCTTTCTTTAAGCTTTAAATACATGTATACAGGTATAAGTATTCCAGGTTTTAGGCTGAAGGGTGAAAAAGTGATCAAATAAATAGGACAAGTTATTTGATTTATCAATTTTACACAAACTCTAAAATTTTTACCAATAGTTTAATTTGGTTATAAATTTAGAATTTATTTGATGAAGATTTTGCCACTAGTAACAATGTGGAGTTAACGCTGCCTGTCTGTTAGTAAAATATGTCAAGAACCACTGGATGGATTTTAGCAAAACACTTAGAAAGTAATCATTGCATGTCCAAAGTTGACTGACTGTGCATAACATTGTTATCAATGTTTAACCAATACAGTCATAAGATGATCCATTGGAAATCTTTGGCATAAAAGGAGGGGGGGGGGGGTGGCGATATGCATTGCTTCAAGGCACGATAGACCTTTTATTCTTATCAGATTGTTGTATCCTCTAAAGACGTAATCCAGACCAAATCCTCCAGATGTTCTAATATACTTGTATGTATACCCAAAATTTACTTCCATATTTAAGGGTATTTCTCATAGATCACATAAGCCATATTTTCCCAAAGTACACCTAAATCTGGAAAGAGACGCTTCGTATCTTCTACTGATTATCCTGGAGGGAAACTCAGACATCCCTCTCCTCAGCAACACTCTCCATCTCCTCCTGGGTGACCCAAAGGTGCTTTCAGGCCAGGGAAGATGTACCATCCTGTGAATTCTGGGTCTTCCCCGGGGCCTCTTCCCAGTGGGATGTACCTGGAAAAACTCCAGACAGAGGCGTCCAGGAGGCATCTTAATGGTGGTGATATGAGTCTTTGTACTCACATCCTCTTGGTGTCAGTGTCTTCACCTGTTACTTACCTGGACCTATATAAAATGATGGAGTACTGAGTACTTAAATAAAGTGGACTGAGTTTGTCAAACACAAAAGTGCTCTACAGTTTCACTGAGACGTAACACTAATAATCAGATGCCTGAACCACCTCACCTGACTCCGTTTGATGCGAATGAGCAGTGGCTCTACTCTGAGCTCCTCACCCTCCATCTCTAAGGCTGAGCCCAGCCTCCTTACGAAGGAAGTCCATTTTGGCTGCTTGCATACGTGATCTTGTTCTTTCGGTCATGATCCAAACCTCATAACCACAGGTGATGGTTGGGACGTAGACAGACCAGTCACTTGTGAGCTTTGCCTTTCCACTCAACATTTTCTTCACCACGACTGACTGAAGCAACATCCTCATTACTGAGGACGAGACCCGACCCATTGGTCCATCTCCCGCTCCAGCCTACCATCACTCATGAACAAGACATCCGAATACCTTTATGCTGTTGTCAAATTATACATTACAAGGGGATTAAATGCTTTTTAGTAACAGGAGCAGAAATGTGTTGCACTTCTGGAGCGTCCAGAGGCCAGGTTTGGCAGAATTTAAACAATATTTTTGTCCAAATAAATTTAAAAAAAAAAAATCCCAAACTGATGGCAGTGTAATTGCTTAAATATTAGCATTTGCATCAACTGGAGTGAAATTTCTAAGACTGGAGCTGTTTTATGACGGCAAAATCCACTTTGCCGAACGTGAACCTCCAGACGCCGCGAAGTACACGTCCATGTTGCTGTTCATGTTTAAATAAATGTAAATAAATTTAAATAACCATACAACACTGAAATGATAAAATGACGAAGATGTAAAGCTTTGTTTGAAGGAATGGCCATGAAACTTTGGAGACTGAGTTGTATAACGGTGTTGGTCTGAGACGTGTTCAGACTAGCCTTCAGCTCATCAGTCCGGTCACACTTACACTCAATTTTCCCCAAATTGAGGCAATTCACGAAGCTGTACAACAGGTAAGAAATTAATCATTCGTAGCTTTTACACTGAAACGTACTCCACATTGACCAGACTATTTCCTTTTAATGCTTTGTTCTTCAGCAAAGCTACATTTATGATGTGTTTACATAAAGAAATCTTTTTTTTTTTTATCTTTAGATTGCTAAAACTTTATTTTAGCACAAACAGGCGTAGCATTACAGTTATGATAACATATGGAATTTTGCACGGATTTAAAAAATGTATTTGGCACCTAATTTTTGAAGATTTCTTCATTAACCGGACTGTTAAAGGTGCCAAAATGAAACCCTTTTATAAAACATCCTTTGTCAAAGTGATTCTTGTGAGGAGGAGCACATTCTTTGGCATTTTGCTTGGATTAGTGTTCAGAAACGGTGGCGCCTGGATACAATGTAACCTCATCTCATTGTTGTGAAACGAATCATAATCTTTTCTTTGGACTAGATGACACATGCCCGGTTCTCTGGGGGTGTTTTCTGTCCGAGCCACACATCTGTAAAATAACTAAATACATCCTCAACATCGCACTGTCACAGAAAACATGGCTTAAATAATAATAACATTATTTTAATAGCAGATGAACGTGAATTATCTTTATGACATTTTATTTACTTTTTACTAACTTTAAAATTAGGGAAGAAAAAAGCTGATCTAATGGGTGAACTGGGCGGTACGATTTTAGCGTTGTCACACAAATCGCACACTTCTGATCAGAAACCATAAGAAAAACTTTTTTTCGTTTGTCTTTTCTGGATGAAAAAAAAATATATATCCATGTGTATTATGCAGGTAGAATAGTTTAACCATTTTGTAATCAGTTTTAATACTTTATTTTAATCATAAACTGTGCAACAATAAGTACACACAGATTTTCTTTGTTTCTTTCTGTTTTCAGTCTATATAATGATGCGTTACTGTTTGTGTGGGTCATACTTATAACTGACACATTGGCTAACAGGTTGTTTAGGTGCTGTAGAAATAAACGTTAAGCTATCTAGTAGGGATGCAAGATATTGGATTTTTGGCCGATATCTGATATGCTGATATGTTAAAACTTATTTGGCCGATAATCAATACCAATACCAATATTTTTTTCCTAGACCTACTTACAGAGACTACTTCTCTGCTGTGGAATTAAAACACTACATTATACTGTACGGTCTTTGTCAGTTTGGCCTGCTACCTAATGCAGATGCCAAAAAGTGGCTGAAAATGATGTAACACTTCAACTTGGAATATGCTTAATGTCAAATTTATTCATGACATTTACTCTCTAACACAATAACAACAATCGAATAGTGCACAATGGTCAATTTTCACAAATCTAAACTCAACCTGTTCACAAGCGACAAGTGAAAAGTGCATAAGTAGAGTGCATGTATAAATATACTTGACAGTTTCTTAAATTAAAATCTAACTTAAAACAGAAGCTTTTTATATCGGTAAGTTATTTTGATTTAATGGCTGATGTCTGATATTTTACTTTATTGCTAATATCGGCTGATACCGATACCACACTGATAATATTGTGCATCTATACTATCTAGCATTAGACATCTCTATTTTTTCTTTTTCAGTTCAGAGGAACAACTAATCAGTCACAATACCCTCAAGATGAGCTGTAACGATAACACAAATGTTAATTTCCCCAATCTTTAGTTTATGAACAAACCCCTGCTTAAACCAGCTTAGTCTCAGCAGTTTAAAAACTAATTAGCAATAATAATAAAAAAATGCTTACTGTTTAAAATAATAAACAGACCAGATTGGTAACTTTAGCATTTAGTTCAAAGTATCACTCTGTAGTCAGTCAGTCAGTTCTGGTACAACAAACCACCATGGAAAAAATATGAAATATTCCTGAATGCGTCTCTTATCGCTGCTGTTTACTCAGCTTTGAGCTTCATTTTATTTTGACTACAGGAGACAGCCATCTGCTCCATATCCCTCCTATCTGCCCTCCTGTTTTCAGTATCAGTGACTGATAACATCAGCACTAGGACAGCAACACCAGCAACAGGTTTCTTGTTAACTTGCTTGGATCAGGATGTTGTGATACTGCAGAACATCAGTCATACAGTTCTGAATGACACACTTTATTACCAGACAATAAGCACCCCCCCCCCCCCCCCTCCCCAAATTAAAGCCTTTTGGAACAGACTGGGACATGCATGTAGCCTGCAGACATGAGTTAATACTATTTTAGCATGCTTGTAAATTATAAAATGTAAAAAAACCAAAAACAAACAAACACAAGTTCAAGGTTTTTATTTATTTATTATTTTATTTTTCACATGTGGTACATGAGGTGGAGCAAAATTGTGTACTCAAGGTCCCAGTTACACCCCAAAATAGAAAAAATATAAAGTATAAAAAAGAAACAGTATATAAGGATCTAAGATATACGCCAAACGGTAATAATGTAATATAACACGGTGTATTAAACTGCAGCCTGAACACGAGTCTGTTATGAGCAGATGGGTATGAATACAGCAGTTAAAGGCAAGCGATCAGCAGCATGGATAATCAGCAGACACATCACTATTAAATTGGCATTACAGTGATTATTCTAGTTAGGGATTCATGAGTCTAATGTTTCAGGGAAGAAGCTGTTCCTCACTCCAGTGGTTCTACACTTAATGCTCTGCAATCTTCTGCCTGAGGGGAGCGGGGCAAGAAGTGTGTGTGCTGGGTGAGTGGGGTCCTTCATGATTCAGGTGGCTCTCTTCCTGCATCTGGAGGTGTAGATGTCTGTGATGATGGGAAGGCTGACTCCAACAGTCTTCTGTGCAGCCTTCATCACTCTCTGCAAAGCTTTTCTTTCGGCAGCTGTGCAGCCCCCGTGCCACATGTTGATGATGGAGCACAGGATGCTGTCAATCAGCGATTTGAGGAATTCTTAATTTTAGTAGTTTTTTTGTTTTTAGATGATTTGTAAATCCTTTGTGGGGTAATTTGACAAGCATTTCTTGGACACTATTGCATCATTGGTGGATTTTGTTCTGCATCACCCGTGATCATTCCCGGACCAACGGCTTAACTCACCTCTCAGGTGAAACCAGGTATGACACAGGATGTAGACACATAAGCATGCACTGGTTCAATCTCTGATACACATCAGTGTTTTGTCTTTGTTGCTTTTCCAACCTGTATTCATAAAAGCATTCATATCAGTGAACTGTTGAATAGCTTTATTTAAAAAGAGCTCCAAAGCGATGGGAGTTTATTTTTGATTTTTTTTTCTGACATGCCAGTGTGTTAAGGTTTTAAGCCAGCTGTGCTTCTTGAGTCCCTGCAGAATAAAGGAAGCTATGAAGCGTGAGTCATACGTCTCGAGATAATGATTTGCCTTCCAAAGCAGATTCCTCTCCCACCATCCTACAAGTCTGAGCAAGAAATTAGACATGTCGGAAACCGTGTATCTCCAACGCAACAGACTCAAGGGAAATTTTCAGAAGTCTTCATTGGAACCTTCATTCATTTTCAATAAAATCAGACTCATTTAAAGCAGAGGTTCATCATTCAGTCACTCAGTCGAGCTCCAGCAGACCTAATCAAAGTGAAAAATGTGTGAGCCTCATTCCCCTCCTGCCCACACCTCTCTGAGGATTTAAACTATTTCCCTTGAAACAGAAAGCACTTCTGTTGGCTGGATCCGAGTCACCTTTGACCTCGAGGTCATTCAAAAAGAATCCTTGGGTAGTTTTTATAACCACACTGTTTGTGATTGAGTGAGCTGCTAATTTTATCCTAAAGACCCTGTGGAGACGGAGTGGCTACGAAATCCACCGGATCCTCAAGAGGCTAATTGAAAACAGGCGTGAGATGATGCAGCAGCTTGAGATCATCACAGGAACATGTATCACTTCTGTAGCATTAGGAGCTACTTTTATTTCAAACATTACAGTATTTATAACTTTTTAACAAAGTATCAGATTCTTGATACAAAATTGTATTGTTAGGCTTTAAAAAAAAATTAATTTTTCTTGCATGAAAGTTGTTCCTGTGGATATTTATGACTGGTGTCAGAAACAGAGCTTACAAACACGGAGAAGTTTTACTCCCTGAAGGTCAAAATGAATCATATTTCTCATGTTGACAAAAAAAAAAACTACTAAAGATACATAAATTGTTATGTTTTTAAATAATATTGTAATGTTGTATCATATAGGCCACGGGTGGACAGCAGACATCTGGTTTCAGGAAACAACACAGCACAATGATTACTTCGCTGAAGGTTTTTAATGATGTTGTTCACGCTTTGGATGCTAAGGATTATTGTGCTTTACTTTACTTAGAACTGTCTAAAGCTTTTGACACTGTGGACCATGACAACTTGTGTCATAAGCTCTCAGAAAATGGTTTCTCAGATCACACTATCAGTTGGTTTTCTAATTACCTCTCAGATCAAAAGAAATGTGTTCAACATAATGGTACTTCTTCAAGCTATTTAAACTGTCAACAATGGTGTACCACAAGGCTCAGACTTAAGACCCACCCTCTTCACAATCTACATATGTAGGTCAGAGCATCTCTGATGCATCTTTACATTTCTATGCTGATGATACATTTGTTTATTGTCGAACTAGAACAGTCGCTAAGGCTTTCCAGTGTTTACAGTCTGCATTCGACATCATCCAGTCAGATCTGTTCCGTCTCAAACTGGTGTTAATCGCTGATAAAACCAAAGGGATGTTGTTTTCAAACAGGAAATTGGTACCAGCAGTCCTTCCTCCTATTTTATTTTCAAACGGTGTTCCTATTGAGTTTGTCGATTCTTACAAATACTTGGGAATCTTGGTTGATTCACATCTCTTTTAAGCCTCATGTTGCAAACTTGGCTTAAAAATTGATAGTAAAATTGTGTTTCTTTTCAGAAATAGATCCCGTCTAACTCTGAATGCTAGGAAACACCTTTTAACTGCTACTTTCCTTCCCTCCTTTGACTATGGTGACATTATTTACATGAACGCTCCTACAAGCACCCTGCAGATGTTGGACGCTGTCTATCATGGTGTGAAAGATTCACAACTGGCTGTACCGTTCCCATCACTGCCCCCTGTTAACTGGTCATCATTAACTTTACTTTCATCTTTAAATCACTCCTTGGTCTATTGCCTTCATATATCTCCTCCTGTATGTCCCTTCGTCAGTGCAGTACAGCGTGCGCTCTCAAGACATCATAACCTGCAGTGTCCCCTCAGTGTGGACTGAATTTGGCAAAAGGGCCTTCTCTTACTCCGCTCCTGTAATCTGGAATATCTTGCAAAAAGATCTGAAGCTCTTGACGTTGACCCCCTAAGGTATTTCGAACAACTGTTAAGTTCAATACAAAAATCAAAGCAAAGACGTTCCTGTTTTTAGAATTTTACACCGTTTTCTAATCTAGCATGTTTTTTATTTAGTTTAATATCACTTATTTTATTTACTTTCATTTTATATGCTTTTATGTGACCGTTTATTATTGTGTGTACCTCATCTGTGGTTTTTGTTTAAAACAGGTCTCTCTTGTAAATGAGTCCTCGTGACTCAATGAGACTAACCTGTATAAATAAAGGTTGAATGGAGGGGGGGGGGGGGGGGGAGCAAAGCTTTTGCTGAGTAAAAACTTTTAATTTTTATTATTACAATAGGAAAATCACACCTAAAGCATTAGAGACAAAGAAACTACGACAAAAAAAAAAAAAAAAAAGCAGCCATCAGTTTTATTTTTATGATTTATTCTTATCCTCTTGTCTCAAGTATGGCTGTTTTAGATAGATTTTTGCTTTTAGAAATTATAATTTTTTTAAACTGGAGCAAATAAAGTTGGCTAAGTTGAACTGTAACATAGAGAAAGACAATCTGTCAGTCATTTCTGATTTGATGGAGCCAGATTTGACTCTTTCTCTTTGTTTAGTTCGTTTCAATCACCCCCTCACACATGGTTGTAGCTCCCCTCAGTGGATGATACACGTTGTTACTTTAAATAGACGACGCCATAAAACAGAATCTGCCACATTTCACACCATCAGTCAGTTGTTTTTAACTTTTTTAAGGTGGTTTGATTGATGAACAGACAGATGAACAATTGTTTATGGTCACTATGGATATATGAAGAAAAAATAAATACTTTGAAAGATTTTCAAAGAGCATTTAAATTATTATTTTTAATTTATGGGGAAAATTATATCATATTCAAAGTTCCTCACACACTTGCATTACAATTCCTAACATATGTATCTTTTATGGCTCAACATGTAGCAGCTCATCAGAGCTGTTGAACCTGGGATCCTCTTTGCACATGGGTTCTTGGCAAAAACACCGAATTTCACACTTCTCCTGACAAACCACATGTGCACATCTGTGTGTGTGTGCTGAAATACTCTTTAAAGCAACAGTTACTGACTTTAAGAACAAGAAAATCCTCAGAACGAGCAGCTTTCTTTACAGACAGTTGAGAAACAGTGGACAACAATCACCAAAATTAGACAAATGCAAGAAATGTGGCTCAATTCTCAATAACTCAGATTTTGTTTTAGATGGCAGGAAGGAAAGGATGATGCTCAAATAGTACAAGTTATAACTGTAAGATGAGGCACATAAGTAAACAAAGTCAGATATTGTTCTGGTATACAGTTACATATACATGTTAGCACAATATTTAAAGAACAAAAACTCTTCTTCTGTTGAGGAATATGAATAAAGGTCAAGATCAGACTATTCAATATGGAGGTATGTTACTGTTATTTTGCAGCATTTAGAACCCAAATTAGATCAATAAAGGCATATTTAAGAGTTTAGGGTATAGAAAGGTGCACTAATTATAAACTCCTTTAACAATGACGTGTCTTCCTGGATGAAAGTGTCCTCATCTGAATAAAACAACATGCCACTGAATGTTTTGAAGAGCAGAAAATGATGTGATCTTTGCTGTCTTTACAACTGAAAACCTATATTTTGACAATTCTTAATCATTGTTATATATACTGGTACATATATATATATATATAACTGATATTTTTTAAATCTGGTAGGGCTTGCACATTAACTTAAAGCCCTGCTCAAGTGATAAATCCTCTCGGTTTGGCCATCTCTGTCTAAACGCCCACTCCCCCTTGTCTCTGTGCTCACAGGGATGAATGAATGAGGACAGACAGAGCATCTTTTGTTTGAAAGTTGTGCGACTGACCTACATGCCTTAAGACAGAATTATCCCCGCCTGAATTCAGTCCATGTTTCCGGTATTTGACAGCATTGCAAAAAGTGTTCAAATGTTTTCTGTGAATGGAAGATGACTGTGAGGGTGGGGAAAAAAAAACATTTATCATAAAATACAACTGTGTGTATTATAGTGAACAGGCCTGAGCACTGTCCCATACTTTAATGCTGACATTTAAACAGCATTTGACTATAACATTAGCTTTTTCCACTTCCAAATATATTAAAGGTATTCTTGCAAATTATGAAATCATACATAAAAATGTCATTCTTAATTATATTAAATGGTTTGAAGTAGAAAAAGAGTTTACTTCAGCAGTTTTCTTAATTTATTGATATGAAATTCCTGAATGCAGGTATGCACTCAATGTAGACAAAGCACTTTTATCTACACATTTGAGTAAAATTATGTACAAATTTATCTAAATTGTCAGACTTGTCGATCCCAAACGGCTCTTCCATGGACGCCGCCACTCTTGAGCTAATTTCAGCCATTTCGGCAGTTTCCGTAGGTAAAAAAATACAAAGTAGTTGACTTGAGGAACCATAAGAGGAGCAAAAATACTGTGTATTTTGTTTCTTCCCCTTTGAATGTTGTTTTTGATGGGTCTTCACGACTTCGCAATGAGTACCTTTAAATTTTAGTTGCAAATAACATGCTTCAAGCCAAATAAGTCGAAGAAATAAATAAGAAAATTTTTAAAAAGTTTGTATAATTTAAGCTAGTAATAAAATTAACATCACAATTCAATATAAATATATTATTTGAACATACAAGCAATCATTAAAAAACATGAAAGATTCATAAATAATAACATGGGGTGGAAATAAAATGTACAGGATTGAGAATTTTTGAGTAAATGTTTTCAAAGTATTTTGATTCTTAGATGAAGTAGCAGTCCTTCAATATCAATTTTTTTTCTAGTTAAACACAAGAAAATGAGGTTTAGTTAGGGCAAACGATAATTGTTTTCAAGCTCTTTCCATCCATCCATTATCTTTACCAGCTTCCTCCTTTTTGGGTTGCGGGGGTCACTGGTGCCCATGACCAGTCATCACTGTGCGAAAGGCAGAGGACACCCTGGAGAGGTATCAAGTCCATCACAGAGCCATCAGGCTATTTCAACAAATCATAAATCCAAATGTTCAACTCTTTCAGGACAATCCTGCTATGACTTTTGATATTGGTGCAACTTTAGCTTTTTGAAATATTTGGCCTTTTCTGTCAATTTTTCCTCATAGAAAATGAACTGAGCTCATTTTCCATTCTTCAAATCTTTAGATCTGTTTACAATCTTTTACTGCTCCTTTCACATTTTGTTCTGGTTTAGCTTCTTTCAGCTTATTTGTGCAAATTTAAATAGTTTTTTTTCAGCTGTTTTGCACTCCTTTCAGATTATTTCTGCTAACTACATTTTTGTGCTTCTTCTAACTTATTTCTGCTCATTTCAGCTTGTTATGCTCCTTAGCTTATTTCTGCAAGTTTAACCTTTTTCTACAATTTCAGCTACTATAACATTTGTAAGCTAATTTAAGCTTTTTCAGCTAATTCCAATTCCATTTTTTACACTTTTGCACTCATTGCAACATTTTTTCAGCCTAATTCAGCCAAAAAAAAAAAAAAAGTGCTCCCTCCACCTCCTCCTTATAATTTTAGCTTCTTTCTGCCTTTTAGCTAGTTTTTAAGTGTTTTTGTGCGTGCTAATTTCAGCTTTTTTCAGATAATTTCCACTTTCTGTGCTCGTTTGCTTCTTTCAGCATAATTGGGCAAACATGTTCTTTCTGCTTTCTTATGCTAATTTAAGCTTGTTCTCACTTTTCAGCTACCTTGTTTGCATTTATGTAGCTAATTTCAGCTGTTTTTAGATAAATTCAAGTTTTCATGGTGATATCAGTTAGTTTCAGCCTAATTAACATATGTAATTTCAGCTTGTTATGTTCCTTTCAGCTTTTTTCTGCTAGTTTCAGCTTTTTTTTGCTCTTTCAGCTACTATTTAGCTCTTCTGATGCCATTTTTAGTTTTTTTTCCCCACATTTTTTTTAGCTCATTTCAGCTTTTTCCACTTTCTTCTGGTAGTTTAACTTCTTTCTGCCGTTTCAGCTACTTTTCAGCTATTTTTTTGTTGTTGCTAACTTCAGCTTTTTTTTTTAGCCAATTTCCTAATTTTTGTGCTGCTAATTTAAACCTGATTCAGAAAATGTGTCCTTCTTGCTTTCTTCTGCTAAATTAGGCTTGTTCTTCCATTTCAGCTACGTTTC
Source organism: Nematolebias whitei (assembly GCF_014905685.2). Taxonomy (NCBI): domain Eukaryota; kingdom Metazoa; phylum Chordata; class Actinopteri; order Cyprinodontiformes; family Rivulidae; genus Nematolebias; species Nematolebias whitei. Next base: position 17,377,891 of record NC_056501.1, read on the forward strand.
AGAATTTTTGTTAGCTAATTTCAGCTGTTTTTCAGCAAGATCTTCTGCAATAATCAATCACACTGCATTTTCGCCGGAAGTGAGAAATGTATCATTTCACTGATATAAATTACCAAGCCAAACACCTAAAATTTAATTAATAAAATTACTTCCCACGTAGCCTATAGCAAACAAATGCTTAAAGTGTCAGACGAAGCTCAAATCAACGGATTATACTGATTAAAACGAAACGTTAAGATTAGCTATTAGTTTATCTGCTGGTGTTATGCCGAAAAAAGGACCCCCGTCGTGAAAGGCACCCAGTTCGGCGCCGTTGGCACTCGGGTATTTCCGTGAAAGGACACGAAGTTCTAACTCGTCCAGCTACCGGATCGAAATGGAGCCCCGCCATTGGTCCCAACCGTTTGTCCGCCGGCGGGGAGAGGAGGCGGGGGCGAGCAATGACGGGCTAAACCCGTGCGGACAGTTTGGATGGAACACGACACAACCCACGGCTGGGACACACACGGGCCTACCTGAACGTTACCGTGCGAAAATGTCTCGGGAAAGAGGAGGAGGAGGAGCAGGAAATAATTTCTGCTAATACACCGCCCGCGCGAGATGTCACGGCGCGGCGGACTGCGTGACAGGAGGCTGGCGGAGTGGACGCACCGAGCGCGACGGAGCCAGCACAAGTAAATAAACGGTTTAAGTCTGTACAGGTAGTTCCCGGGAACTTGTGTTATAAAAAGGAGGGATTCGGCCGGTGAATTCCTGGAAACGCGGAGCTCCGACTGGAATGACAAATGCAGCCTCTGCGTGAGGGGGGGCTCATTCTCCGAAGTTGACGCTCAGACTTTGGCTTCAGAGGCTCGTGTGCCATTAAAAGACCGTCCGTCCAGCACGTTTGACAGATAGCCAATCAAAATCAGGTATTCAAATCGCTGCTCGTGTGTCACTGACCTATATCCCATGCGTGGACGTCAAAACCCCACGGGAACCTCTCCTCCACACCAGTCAGCATGGGGACCAACGGGTTAGACAGTCCAACGCAGCCGTCCAGCGAGGCGTCCCGCACGGAGCAGCAGCCGGCTGCAGAGCCCCGCATGGAGCCGAGATGTGCTCCACTTCACGCAGACGGCGGTAAGGATGGGCAGCCGGTGCAGCCGACAGAGGACGGGTCCAAGCCCCCCCTCTCTCCTGGTGCAGAAGAAGAAGCTGGGGTCCAGGTGAAGATGCACGACCACGGAGCCGGATTCGTGCCCCCCGAGGGAGGTTGGGGCTGGCTTGTGGTTTTTGCGGCCACCTGGTGCAATGGATCCATCTTCGGGATTCAGAACTCTTTTGGCATTTTGCATTTGATGCTGATGAAGGAGCACTCTGACCCAGAGGACCACTCCCAGTTTAAAGTGGGTGAGTAAAGTCTAACAAGTGGACCAGGGTGCAGCTCACAAAATGGGTGTTTAGGTTGAAAGAAAAATAGTTTTACCTGCAGTATATTTATTAAACTCACTATGTGGGTCATCTCAGAATCCAGGGGACTAAAAGGGACCTCTATGTAGTTACAGTAAATTAAAGCTTCATTAATATATTACATGCAGTTCACGTTGCTTTTTATTTTTCTGTAAGTTTTCTTTTACTCTACTTCTGCCAGCTTTGTTATTTTTGCCATTCATAAATGAAAACATTCATGTCTGTCAGGAGATGGCAGCTGTAACTTTTGTTGTTGTAAGTTTATACTTTTTTAAAAGGTTTAGGGTTGTGCACAGAAATGCATTATAATCTCTTCAGTTACTTAATCTACAGTATAACTTTTTAAAATCTGCTTCGGCATACTTGGACTGTTTTGTCTTTTTTTTCTACCAGCTTTTTAGCTATCATTCTGCCACTTTTAGCTTTTTGCTGATATTCTGCCGCTTTGACCTTCTGCTATTTTTAATTTTAGTTAGCTTTCAATACTTTGGCTTATAGCTATTATTCTCTTCTTTAAACTTTAACCTACCATTCCGCCATTCTCAGCTCTTAGCTACTATTCGGCATCTTTAACTTTAAGCTACCATTCTGCCACTCTATTCTAATTTTAACTTTAAGCTACCATTCTGCCACTCTTAGCTCTTAGCACTTAGCTACTATTTGGCGACTTAACTTTAAGCTACAATTCTGCCACTCTTTGCTCTTAGCTGCGATTCTTCTACTGTTAACTTTAAGCTACCATTCTGCCACTCTTAGCTACTATTCGGCTACTTTTAACTTTAACCTACCATTCTGCCACTCTTAGCTCTTAGCTACTATTCGGCTACTTTTAACTTTAA
>NC_056501.1:17380191-17380471 GCF_014905685.2 Nematolebias whitei
CTGCCACTCTTAGCTCTTAGCTACTATTCGGCTACTTTTAACTTTAAACTACCATTCTGCCACTCTTAGCTCTTAGCTACTATTCGTCTACTTTTAACTTTAACCTACCATTCTGCCTCTCTTATCTACTATTCGGCTACTTTTAACTTTAACCTACCATTCTGCCTCTCTAAGCTACTCTTCGGCTACTTTTAAGTTTAACCTACCATTCTGCTACTCTTAGCTACTATTCAGCTACTTTTAACTTTAATCTGCCACTCTGAGCTCTTATCTACTATTC
>NC_056501.1:17380481-17382898 GCF_014905685.2 Nematolebias whitei
CTTTAAGCTACTGTTCTCCCACTCTTAGGTCTTAGCTACTATTCGTCTACTTTTAACTTTAAGCTGCCACTCTGAGCTCTTATCTACTATTCTTCTACTTTTAACTTTAAGCTTCTATTCTCCCCTCTTAGGTCTTAGCTACTTTTCGACTACTATTAACTTTTACATACCATTCTGCCACTCTTCGCTACTATTCTGCTACTTTTTAACTTTAAGCTATCATTCTGACACTCTTAGCTACTATTCTGCTACTTTTAGCTTTTCACTGACAGTTTGCCTCTCTTTACTTTAACCTTTTGCTACTTTTAACGTTAGTTAGCCTGTAAATACTTTAGTTTTTAGCTACTTTTTAAATCAGTGGTTCCCAACCCTGGTCCCTGAGGAACACCATCGCACATGTTTTAGTTGTTCCTCTGCTCCAACACACCTGATTTGAATGAAAGGTGATTAACAGGCTTCTGCCGAACTTAAGGAAGTAATTAAACCACTGAATCAGGTGTGCTGCAGCAGGGAAACATCTAAAACATGCTGGATGGTGTTCCTCAAGGACCAGGGTTTGGAACCACTGCTTTAAATAAATGAAGGACTTTTAGTTAACCATGTGCTGCTTTTAGCCTCTTGCTGCTGTTTTGCTTCTTTTAGCTTTAACAACTCACTTTCAGCTTCATCAGCTGTTTTCTGTGCTCAGCATTTAGTTTCTCTAGTTAGAAAATAAATAGCTTTTTAGTCGCTCATGCATATTTCTGTCTAATCTTTTTTGTTTTTCGGTGAAATAATTGAGAGAAGAACATTGCACTTGGCAGAGATCTGCTATAGATTTATGTTCAAAACCTTACTGTAACGTATAGTAACATTTATAACAGACTCTTAAAGCTCTTGTGACAGGTTCCCCCAGGATTTGACCCCATGTGTCACAAAGAAACTGCTCTTGATTATCAGCATTTTCCTGAATGCATCTGCAGGATTGTTGGTAATATTTTACAGGTTTTCACAAGTAAAAGTTCAGATCATTTGTCCTCGTGTGGTTTAAAAATGTGCTATTGTATATATGTTGTACTATAGTAAATTAGCCGTTATGGGAACTTCTGTTTGGGATGGGCTTCCTTCCTTCATGCTTTGTTCCCCTTCCCATTCAATAACAGGAGTGGGTATTTTTATTGTTCATGTTCCAAAATCATCGGCAAAGGTTAAGGCCAGTGTGTGGGAAGAGATCAATCTGCTGTCTGGAACAAATTCACCTGCTTATTATTATAATAAATGCAAGATGCTGGAGGGAAAACATGTAACCAGAGCTTCTTATGTGTATATTAAAAAAAAACTGTTTGTTTTTTAGTAAATTCTAGAGATAATCAGGTTTTGTACAGTGAAAATCACGAGCCTGCAAACAGATTATTTATTGATTACTTTTCAAAAAGCTATCTGAATGTAGTTATTCCTAAATTGATGTTAAGGTCCTTTTGTTCTTTAAAAAAAAACATCAAATATGAGCGTAGTAGCCACAATGCAGGTTCCAGCTGAAGCTATATTTTATAAAAGTTTAATCCACATAAGAACGTGTTTTGAAACTGGTTCATTAGTTATAAAAAAAAAAGAATGTGATCATAAGGAGAGCTGTTGAAAAGACCCGTGCCAAATATTTAATAAGCCTTCAGGGGTAAACAAAGAATGTGGACGTTACCACAAAACACTCTTTGTTTTTACAGTAAAATAATTTATAGTGTGTAAGGTGAGTGAGTTTGTGAGCCACATGCGCTGGTGTTTTGCTCTGTTATGTATCAAGATGTTGAGTTCACTACAGGGGCCTTATTTTTTATGTAAAGCCAAAAAAAAAAAAAGCTTTCATGATCCGTGTGAAGTGAACTCCTCGGCGATGACTGAACGAGAGAAGCTGCAAACGCAGCTCGCTGTCAGCTGCGAGCCGAGTTTGCAAATCAGGGTATCTGCGTGGAGGGGGTGCAGAAAAGGAGTAAGGGATTAATTTATCCTTTTTATTACTGCGTGAAATCGTTTTCATCTGCAGGATATAAAACGGAGCAGGAAGAGGATCACAACAAGACAAAACAAATCAAAAGTGGAGGAAAGAATGTATACAGGCCTCGTTCTACGTCAAAATGTAATTATTATCAGGTTGTTTCGTCCGTAGTCCAGCGGTGGTGAACTCACGTGAAAGAAATCGAGATTGAGCAATTTTTCCACAATTGCTTAAGTTTCAGCCCCAAATATTTGATTACACCACTGTTGTCTTTGTGTGGCCTTGACCTTTGTTCTTTGGCTTGACCTTTGTTAGCGTTTTGGACAAAATGTAACTTTTGAGAATCAGCTGAAAATAAATTCAAGGTGTTTTGCACAACGTCTCTTGCACTGTTACGTTGTGTGTGTGTGTGTGTGTGTGTGTGTGTGTGTGTGTGTGTGTGTGT
>NC_056501.1:17382908-17406177 GCF_014905685.2 Nematolebias whitei
GTGTGTGTGTGTGTGTGTGTGTGTGTGTGTGTGTGTGTGTGTGTGTGGTGCAGCCTGGTCAGAGAAGAAGTGCGTCGTTAATCTGGCTTGTATTTTAGTTTATTGGCAGCGGTGTCCAAACTTTTTCATATGCGAGCCAAAACTATCCAGATGAAAGGAGTTGTGGGCCAGAAAAATGCAAATTGAACTCTCAACGTGAACAATATTTTAGAGGAAGGACAGAAGTTTACTGGTTTTGGTGGAGAAAGAGTTTTAAATTGTTGTAGATCCAAAACATTAAAAGCTTAATCTATTTTTTTCAATAGAAAATAAGTCGATTTATTTGATTTGTGGGGTCTATGTTTGTTGTTTTCTTGTGTTTGGAAAGTTCATTTTAGTATGATCTCAGCAACAAAGTGTAATATGAGGAAGTTTCCTTTTAAAAGGGGGTCGATTCAGATTCATAGAAGGTTTGATACAATTGATCAACTCGTATGTAGATGATACCACGTTATATTTATTTAAAAATGTCCAATTTCCCTCTTGATTATTTTATCAACCAATATTTAGATAAGTTTTATGACTCATTATCCAAAAGTCTCATTTCTTTTCTTTCTTTCTTTATTCATTCATTTAAAAGAAACAAAATAAAACAAGTTCATCAAAAAGAAAAAGAAAACATTGAATGAAAAGGGTGCAGAAAGAAAATAATAATCTTATAATATCTGCCCTTTATTTAAAATAATATAAATTAAGTACAAAACAAACAACAACCTACGCTTGAACAACCTCCAAAGTGAAAACAAAAATTTTAGGCATCCATCACTTGGCACCATACCTTCTCAAAAACTTTACCTTAATCATCTTTTTAAACATATAAATTGTTTTAGACATTTTTATGTTGATATCGACGCAATTCCACAATCCTATTCCCGGAATCAACGCAGCTCCTTCAGACTAGTTCTAAATGGAGGTTTTACAAACATTTCCATTCCCTTGAGGTTATAATGACTCTTTTTAAACAAATTTTAATTGAATATTTGGGGGTACTATTTTTATGAGCTTTATACATGACTTGTAAAATACTATATTCAACCAAATCGTATAATTTTAATCATGTCAACTGATGAAATAATATATTTGTTGCGTGACCATAGCACTTCTTACTAATAATTCTTATAGCTCTTTTTTGTAAAATGAAAATGGGGTTTGTAATTGTTTTGCATGCTTTTCCCAAAACTTCAATAAGGAACAATCATTGCATTATACAATATATACAAAGCTTTTTATACATGTATTTCTGGTAGAACTCAGTAAAGGTTTTTGATGCTTTGTACCATGAAGTGAAAACAAAAAGTATTATAGCCAAAGGTTTGTATTTTGTTTAATATTGCTCATTTTGAGAAGATTGTTTTTCACCTGTTTTGCTGTTAAACCTAAAAATTATATAAAAGAGAATTACCAACAAATGTGCGGAAAGTCTGCATCGACCTCTTCATCCTGCTGGTCAAAATGATACCGTTCTTAAACTGCAGCTGTGGGCCGCACAAAATCACTCCATGGGCCGCAAATGGCCCTCGGGCCGCATTTTGGACGCCTGCGCTGTAAGGCAATCGGGAAATGCAGATGAGTCATTCTGCCAGGAGCGCATTCAAAATTTGCGTGAGGTCACAAAACTAACGAGAACCTAGAATGATTTTTATTTAAATTTTATCCAAGGGTGCAAATACACACCCTTTAGCTGGGAGAAGAAGAGAGTTCCTAATTGGAAAATCTCCGTCAGTAGTCGGATCTGTTTTTGTATTTATTAACGCTGGTGATTGTTCAAGAAGAGCAAGGATTCAGAGTTTCCAGGCTGCCGCGAGAACTTTTCCAGCCACTGGCACGTCGTTGCACTCTTGTGTTGAATTGCGTCTCTGCTGCCCGAGATCTCTGCAGCATCTCCGGGGCAGCTTCAAATCTCAAGTTGGCAGATTTTTAGAGCCCTGTAGATTTTTGGCATTCCAGAGGGCAGGGGAATGGGTTCAGTTTGGATCAAAGACACGAGAGCCTCCACACACTTGATACATGCAGATAAGCAGAGACGTGTAGTTTATGGTACTTTGCCTAATATGGAATAATACGGGAAACAAAAAGAAATAGCTTTTGCTATAACAGGAGGAGAAACGCATGCAACAAATGCACACTTGACTACAGAGACGATTATATAGCTGAGGAAAGGAAGCACGTCATGTGGTATAATCTTTACAGCCTGTGTGCTGTGATGAAACCATTAGATGTAAACATATAGAAATAAAATGCTGTATGCGGCGCACTAAGCTTTAAGAGCTGAATAACCGCAGGTCGAGCATTTCTAGTTGTCAGAAGCAGCCGTTTGCGTGCACTGACGGTTCAGAGTGTGTGTTGGTGTGTAAACATCAAAAAGAGTTCCTGGGTAATTGGTGTGTGGCAACAAGAAAAACGAGTCGCTGAAGATGTCTGCTGTCCAAACGGGTTTGTGAGCCGAGACTGTTATAAGATGTTCCCTCTGCTCGTAACAGATGGTTCCCCGACTGTTTTCCTCAGTCTGTCTCCACATCCTGACCCAATGATCTGCACGTTGATCAGTTAGTGACATAACTGGTTCTCAAACAGGAAAGTACACTCAGGTCATGAAATGCTCTCATTTTTGTAGCGCAGATTTATCAGTTCACCACAGTTCATAATGTTTTTGCTTATTTTTTTTGTCTGCTTGTGTGTGTTTATATGTTTGCCAGTCAAAAAAAAAAAAATCTCATGAAACAACGGAGGACGTTTAATGAAATGTTCAGAATGCAGTCACTGGGTGCACATCTTGAACTGCTTACGTTAATGCTTCAGCTGTGCTGCAGTCATTCCAACATTGCAAAAAATGACAGTCAATAAAAAGCAGGTGTAAAAGACCAAAAGACTGGAGTTGAATGCCAACCGTGAATACCAAAAATAGCTTTGAATGTATTTGTGGTGTGGCGCGTGGTTTAGTAACTGTAAAAAGGTCAATTAGAGAATACAAGAGGAGCTAAAACATAGTTTATTTTACAGATATTGAGCCAAAGCTAATGTGGTAGTAGCTGGCACTCATCCCTAACATGTATTCTGACGTCTGGTGATATTTCATGATTCAACTTGGACATGAAGTAAGTAAACTTTATTTATGTCAAAGTTTCTGCACACAGGGTCCCAGTTACATCCAACAAAAGTATAAATTATATAGATAAAATCTCAGTGCTATACAGAATACAGGCTTTAAATGAAAGAAAAACAGTAAGAACAGGTGATAAAAGAACAGAAAGTAAAACATTTAACTAAAAGCTTGTCTGAATAAAAATGTCTGAAGCTGCTTTTTAGAGGAATCAACAGAGACATGAAGAGACAGGGGCGGGGCATTCCACAGTCTGGGGGCTACGGCCTGAAATGATAAGTCACCCCGAGTTTTAAACCGGGTCTTAGGGACCTTTAGAAGGTTCTGCACCTAAGACCAAAGGGTGCGGGCTGAAAAATCCACAAGGCAGTTGTTGATGTGCCTACACCTTTAGAAATGCATGACCTTTAATTGATCTATTTTAACACTCCAATAACTTAATTTATAGCTAAGCAACAATTTACAAATAAATCATCCATCCATCTATTATCTTTACCTGCGTCATCCTTTTGGGGTTACAGGGGTCACTGGTGCCTATATCCAGCAGTCGCTGTGCAAAAGGCGGGGTACACCCTGGACAGGTCTCCAGCCCATCACAGGGACACACAGAGACAAACGAGACAAACAGCCATTCACTCTCTCACTCACACCTAGGGACAATTTAGAGTTACCAATCAGCCTAACATGCATGTTTTTAGTCTGTGGGAAGAAACCGGAGTACCTGGAGAAAACCCACACATGCACGGAGAGAACATGCAAACTCCACCCAGAAAGGCCCCCGGCCGGGATTCGATCCGGTGACCTCCACGCTGAGAGGCGGCGGCTCTACCAACCGCGCCACCGTGCTGCACAACGAAAAGTGAATGTGAACATGGAACATTTAGTTTTATGACGTGAAAAAGAAAAGCAGGAGTAATGGATTTCCAGCCTGAAGGAGCATAAGAGGAGAAGATGAGTTCAACAATTGTTCAAATGAAATTTTCAAACCTTGGCTTTCAGGCTCAAAAACACCATGCCATTAATAATTGCTCTTTTTCTTGGTAAAAAAAAAAAAGGGGGTTGCTACACTCTAACAGCACATTATGGCAGTAGCTAAAGCTTCCTCTGTTTTGTTTGTTGGTACATTAACAATCATTAAATTGGCTAAAATATTTTTACTAAGTTAGTTTCATTACTTCATCGTATTGGGACTGTTAGTACCTGTAGTTTTCTACAAAAATAACATGTACGTCATGTATGTTCCAGCTCTGCCACCTGCTAGTGGCTTTTTATTGTGTCTTGAGGAAATTGCTTCCTATATCAAGCCTTTGGGCCCCTAAATCCTTGTTTCCATTAATAGGGGTAAATATGTATGCGTATTGTTTTCTTTTACACTGAGAACCCCAGACAGTGCCAACAACAATCCGGTACATTGTTTCTTGAAGGGAAAAAAAGTTTCCTCTCGAGTTTGTCTTGGCCCCAAACAGTGTCGTCAGTGAGCTTTTAGACAATGATTGTTTTGCTACCTTGGGCTTGAAATTAAACAGTGATTAGGAGTTTAAAGCGGATAATATTGTTTTATAGGCCCCGCAGTAGCATTTATCAGAATAAGGTTGTGTTGGCACAACTCGATGGAATCAAAACAAAGTCGGCAACAACTCCTCTTTCCAGTAACAGAGTGTATTATCCTGTTTTATTCGCTGATCACACTTTGAACTGTTTCCTGTAAAACGTACGCTCTGCTTTACAAATTGAGTAAATGAAAAGTTGCTAATTCAAAGGTACAACGTCATGAAAAACAATAAAAAAAAAAAAAGCTTCACAAAGTTAAAAAGCAAAATTAGCTTTTTGCCTCATCTTGATGATTAATGTGCCGACAAACTAAATTGTTGCAAGCAAAATTTATATTCATTCAACCTTTATTTATACAGGTTAGTCCCATTGAGTCATGAGGACTCATTTTCAAGAGAGACCCGTTTTAGACAAACCACCGATAAGGTACACACAACAATAAACAGCCAATAAAATGCATATAAAATAAAAAGTAAATAGAAGTAGTGATATAAAACAAAATAAAATCAAACTAATATGAAACGAGTTAAAATACTAAAAACAGGGACGTCTGCATTGATTTTTGATTGTTTAAAATCCCTTAGAGCAGGGGTGTCCAGTCTTGGTCCTGGAAGGCTACTGTCACGTTTTAGAGGCTTCTCTGCTCCAACACACCTGATCTGAACAAATGGGTGATTAATAGCCTTCTGAAAAACATGACGAGGTAATTGAACCAATAAATCAAGTGTGTTGGAGCAGGAAAACAAGTAAAACATGCAGAAAAGTGGCCCCCCAGGACCAGGATTGGACACCCCTGCCTTAAAGAGATCAAAGTTGACAGCTTCAGACCTTTTTGCAAGGTGCTCCAGGTTACAGGAGCCGAGTAAGAGAAGGTCGTTTTGCTGAGTTCAGTCTGCACAGAGGGAACACTGCAGGTAATGATGTCTTGAGAGTGCACACATTTTTGGGGGGAAATTAGCTGTTCCTCTTCCTCCTGGACCAAATCTGCCGCTGCTGTTGCCGCTTCAACATTCGAAATTTCCTCCATTTTCTCAACCGCACTGTCTCTTTCACTTCTTGTTACAGACTGGATGGGGTGGAGTCACGTGACTACAGATTGCACGTAGCGCAGCGTCTTAAAGGGACATGAGCATAGCTTAGCTATACATAGCCCAAAGACAAAACGACTTTTCTGAAAATACTGACATGGGCAAAATGACGTCGATCACTGTTATAAATTTCGGTGTCGGTAAATTTTCGGTCTATTGCCCAGCCCTAAACTCAACAGGAGCAACATTCGTAGATAAGATGGAAGGAAGGAAGAACTGCTGGTACCAATTTCCTGTTTGAAAGCAACATCCCTTTGGTTTTGTCAGCATTTAGCACCAGTTTGAGACAGAACAAGTCTGACTGGATTATGTCAAATGTAGATTGTAAAAGCTGTAAAACCTTAGCAACTGTTTTAGCACGACAATAAACAACGGTATCGTCGGCATAGAAATGCAAGGATGCATCTGGAATGTTCCGACCTGCATTACTTATGTAGATTGTAAAGAGAGTGGGTCCTAAGACCGAACCTTGTGGTACACCATTGTTGACAGTTAAATAATAATAATAAGTACCATTGTGTTGGTATGAAACATGTGCAGCTGTCATGTATCACATGCTTTTGTTTACTTACGGAAATAGCCGATGTGACTAAAAAAAGCTCTGCAATACCAATGTTCATGGAGCATTTAGGATAGAAAAGTCTGTCAACTTTGATGCATTCGTACATACTTAGGCTCAGTTTTGCTGAGTAAAGTGTGCAGACATAAGTGCTTTGTTTACATTGAGTGTGTACCTGCATTTCAGAATTATATATCAATATATCTGGAAAACTACCACGGTCATATTTTTCAAAATGCATCTTCTGAGAAACATTTATTTTATGTTTAATATACCGTAGTTTGCAGCAGGTACCTTTTAAAAAAGACAGTTTATACTCTTGCATCAAACTGAAAATTGACACCTTAACCTTATTTTTTTAAGTCTACAAATACTTTGTTCTTCACTTGATTGCAAACAGGTTTGGCCTTATTTATTTGTCTTACTTATTTTGTCGTTGGAATACATCAAAAATGTTTCTAAATGGATCAGAGCACTCTGGGCACAGAGATGACTCAGTTTGTGCGCTCTTACAGCAGTTGAGGTTGATTTGTTTGGCACGTAAAATACTCTTGAAAAGACAGCTGTGCGTCTGCCTAGATTACATACCGGTAGATCAAAGAAGTCACATTTGTGTGTGCATGCAAATAAATCACGTTCAGATTATTTGGTCGTTCTGTGTTTTTGGAGAACACGGCAAAAGCAGCTTCACCTAAAAAAAAAAGGAGAAATTTACACAAGTCACAAGATGTTAAGAGCTCTGTAGGAACTTGTTGTCTACGAGCATTTTAATATAAAGAAAAGAAGCTTGTTAAACCAACTACACACACACCTCTTCCTTTTGCTCCTCCTGTCCACTTCACTGCATTCTTTCCCTCAATGTTTTGACCTCTCTAATGAGAGCGTTGCTCTCTTTTCCCAGACCTTTTGCCTGTGCTTGAGTGGGATGTTGTTGTGTTGAGAGTCTAATGGGATTACTGAAGTCAACCAAAACAAATGAGCCGTTGATTCGAAGTTCAAGAGCACACCGCGCTGATCACCCGTTAAGCTTCACGTTCAAATCTGCGTCTCTCTTTTTAAAAGGATAAACGGAGACCGCCGCCACAATGACTGAAACCTGTGTTTATTTTCCAAACAATAAGTGTTGATGGTCGTGCTCATTTAAGTTGCATCAAGTGAAGTTGAATTTATGGACATATCAGCAGAAGCTAAAACAACATTAGTAGCAGAAGCTTTTAAGGATGTTGGCATACGTTGTGATGTTAGGCAGCTCCTCAGAACCGTGTTTGCTGTAACCAGCAGTGACTGCTCATAAAATCACACGGCTTCACCGAGCACAATTCTGTTTGTAGAACTGGGCTGTTAACTAATTTATGGTGCGTTTATATTGATCTGGGTGCCTGTGGACTCCTGTAGACACTTACCTATTAGGTTCAGATTCTTCTTAGTGAATTTGCCCCCCACTTATTCTATGAAACAGCTGCAAGCAGAGATGAGATCATTAACTGTCCGGTTAAAAAAAGCAGGTTGTTTCAACATTTTCAGAATCTAAAGCCAAAGTCTGCAGGAAATAGTTCACAAAGACGATCTGTAGATCATCACAGGAGTGGTTGATGAGCAGATGTGTACTTGCAATGTGCAGAATTTTTAAATCTAGCTCGACAACAATGCCTTTGCTGAGCTGCAGTGCTCGTGTTGCAGAGTGTGTGTGATTGTGTGTATCCAGAGCTTTCTACTCGAACCGTTGGAGGAGTGCGAGCCACAGCCAGGACACCACAACACAGACATGAAAGCTACCTTTGCTCCCCCTGAGACCACACTGAAGCACATTTGTTTGTCCTACAGGGTACACTGTGGCCCTATTTGTCTCGTTATACTTCAACACTCTAAATACTCAAATACAGCCCCCTCAAAACATCCACTTTATTCTTCCTCTTGTTCTGCTTGTATACATTTAAAAAAGCTCTTGACCTCATTTCTTTTTGTATGACAGTGAAGCATTTGTTGTCTCGGTTAAGTACTGCCTGCAAGCTGAAGTGCAAGAGTCGACATGAGGCGTGGGTCTCCCCCTTTAGCCGCTGCTCCCACCAGGATCACAAGCGGCGCATGTGCAAACAGCTAATAAACAGAAAAATGTAGGTCACATAGATGGATTTGAATACACGTACAGGAACAAACAAAGGGCCACTGATGTCTTGATTTTATGCAACAACAGCCACAGGCAAAAAAAAAAAAAAAAAAGATTAATTTTGCATGAGTTTCAATTTCTACTCCCCCCCCCACCACTTCATTTCAATAAGGCATTCAAACACCAGACTTGCTTTTATTAGTTATGAAGCTGTTTTATGGAATTATTTTTGACTCTATATGGCATGAATGGATGTTATTGCAAAATGTTTTGCCCCCTTATATCCACAGAATATATATTCAATTTTTGTTGTTGTTGTTCTATAGACTCAGCTTTTCGCTGGCCTTTATTTGTAATGTATATTTCCAGTTGATTGACAGCATTCAGTGTATTTCATGTTGCAAGAACTCCGATCTTTGTTCTGTACACAAATGGTTTCTTATTTACTTTAGGGGATTGCCACAACAGTTTCCACATGTTTTTTTTTTTTTGATACATTTTTTTTTTTTTTTTCTGCCTTCTTTGCAGCCTGGGTGGGGGCCCTGGCCATGGGCATGATCTTCCTCTGCTCCCCTGTGGTCAGCATGTTCACTGACCACTTCGGCTGTAGGAAGACGGCCGTCAGCGGGGCGGCGCTGGCTTTTATAGGACTGCTCAGTACATCATTTGCAAAGTAAGACACTTTGGCTAAAGACATTGCAAAAACAGCGCTCCAGTAGAAATTAATTTATTAAATTTAAAGTTAAGTTAAAGTAATTTCAGCTTTATATAATGAAATCGCTTTTCTCTTGGCCATAAGTGGAAAAGAAACAGAAAGACAAAAAAACAAAAGAAGGAAAGGAATTTGATGCAAAGATGAGTCTAAAACCCCTCAAACTAATAGTTCGGCTCTTTTGAAGCGAGCTTTAGTGAAAAGATAATAAACAATATCTTTTTGTAGATTGCTCTTAACAAGCTCAGGTTGAAGCAATACTGACTGAACTGAGGAGCTGAAGGCTAGTCCAAGTGGGGCCAAGACCAAAGTAAATTGCTGCCACCATAAAAAACATTGTAGCCATACTCCAAAAGACTTATGTACTTTTTAACTTTAATGACTTTTTATAATTGTTTATTGTGGTTGCTGTTGTCCATTGTTGTCATCTTTCTTTGTTGAAATCAGGTCTCTCTTGTAAATGAGTCCTCGAGGCTCAATGAGATTTACCTGTCTAAATAAAGGTTGATGGATCAAATCTTTAACAATTTATTCAAAGTGAGGAAGGTATATTCAGCCACATTAAAAGCGCTACGAACTAACTTTCTCTGTCATTTGAAAACAAGCAAAACGGCTGTAAATTACTAAACTAAATTCTTTAATAATGGTGAAATAGCTTAATTTTAGTCTAGTTACGTGAAACGGTTGAAATCAAGCTGGTAATTTTTGCAATAATTTTCCAGTAATAGTGATGCAACAACAAACCAACTGGTTTCTATAGTCAATAAACAACTGTGTATTTTCTGGTCTTACATTTTGAAATGTCCCTTTTTTTGCAGGTCTTTGGTCCTTCGCTACTTCACATATGGGATAGTGTTTGGTTGCGGCTCCTCGTTTGCCTTCCAGCCCTCGTTGGTAATCCTCGGGCACTACTTCCGGCAGCGCCTGGGCCTGGCCAATGGCGTGGTGACGGCCGGGGCCAGCCTCTTCACCATAGGCCTGCCGGTCTTTCTGGACAAAGTCCGCGAGCCTCTGGGTCTCAGCGGAACCTTCCAGATTCTCAGCCTCTTTATGCTGGTCCAGGCCCTGCTTGCCTTGACATTCAAACCTTTGCTTCCCGCTGGTGGAGGCATGGGCCCACCAGGCATGGGGCCTGGTCCTGCTGAATCCCGAACCCAGGCTACAGGGAGCACGAGTAAATGGAGCAAGGCCATGACCAGGGTTAGGAAGTACTTCAACCTGCGTGTGTTTCACATTGTGACGTACCGGGTGTGGGCGTTCGGAGTAGCAACAGCCATGTTGGGATACTTTGTTCCCTATATCCACCTGGTAAGAACATCTGACTGTTTTTTGTTTTGTTTTTGTTCTTCGTCAATAAGTTTAAGAAACCTCTTTGTATATAAAGTTTCAAGATGCATTATTTTTAATTCTATTCGTTGTACAAAATCAGCTTAAAATTCTAATTGAAGTGTACAAATATAAATCAGAGATGAGGCATAGAATCAGTACTTTGGGTACCATGTTAAGAAGGACAGATTTGGTTTGCTTGTTTCAGCTACAGTAGTCCCCCACTTATCGCAAGTGTTACGTGCCAGACACGCGATAGGTGAAAATCCGCATACTAGGGACCTTATATTTATTTTAGTATTTATATATATATATATGTATGTATATGTATATATGTATATATGTGTATATATATATATATATATATATATATATATATATATATATATATATTAAGGCTTTATAAACCCTTCCCACACGCTTGCAATGTTTTTAACAATATTCTAAACTTGCTAAATGCTTTAAAAGAGCACAGTGAAAGAGAGCAGACAGACTGATACTACAGTTACTTAGCCAGGCATGGGGGTGGACTGGCCATCATGAGCACCGGTACATTTCCCGGTGGCCTGGCCCGCTCAGTGATCACCAAGGGGCTGGACCAAAGGCTCAGTTGGAATCACACTTGATTATTTTAAACAAATAATCCATGCCGCTCACTCTGGTATCCGCACAACAAGTTATGCACCTGCCTGTTGTGCACCTGCCTGTTGTGTGTCTCTACTCTGCTGTGACAGACAGCCTCAGAAAGAGAAAGGAGGGGTGGGGTCTGTCTTTCCCCATCGCTACTGCTCAAGGATCTTCAGTGAGGCGGATACCTGAGTGAGCAGTATGGATTGTTCATTTAAAATAATCAAGCGCGACCCAAACTGAACCTTTGGTCCAGCCCCTTGGCGATCCCTGAGCGGGCCAGGCCACCAGGAAATGTCCTGGTACTCCCAATGGCCAGTCCGCCCCTCAGCACATTGCTCTGGTTGATCGCCTTCCATCAATCAGCCGATTGTGTGTCGTGTAAAATCTTATGTTGAAAAACTGTGAAAGAATGAGTCCACAAAAGTCGAACCGCAAAGTATCGACGGACTACTGTACATGACATGGTTTGCTTGAATAGGTGCTATGTTTGTACTTTTCTAAGCGTTTTCCTATAGCACATATCTATGCTTTAGGATTTAAAAGTATTCATTAAAGGGAAAAAAAGTAAAACTTATAAAGATAAATATTAAAAAAATATTCAATACAAAAACAAAAAAAGATAATACAAAATACAAAAAAAAAATACAAAAAAAGATAAATATAGTTACTATTTTTGGAATAGTATACTGCTTGATTTGTTAAACCATGTTACCATACATTTATAAATTCTTGACTCTTTTTTTTCCCAGACATCACAGATTTGTTTTATTTCTCTCGTTCCCATGATGTAGCTTAGATTTCCAGCTGACTTCCAGTGCCATGTTTTTTTTTCTCATTAATAGAACATGACATTATTTTTCATTAAAGATAATTATTTTCTTCTTCAACTGACCTTTAATAATGTAATGATGAAAGAAGTCCAGTCATTCTGTCAAACAGATCCACAATTCCGCCTTTTGTAATTGGTAGAAAATTCAAGTTTTGCACAAAGTTCACTTGACATATGAGTGACACTGAAGTGGGATAGTTCAGAATAAGAATGAAGACAGCTGGAACACTGAGTTGTGAAGTTGATTTCTCTCCATCCAGATGTCAGCTGTTCCAGCTCCGGCCTCCCTCTGGCCAGCCTGTTGTTTCAGGCCCGAGTCCAGATGTAAACACAGCCCCGGCCTTTGTATCGGCTCCACCACCTCAGGAAACTTCTCCTGTATGGCCTCTCCGTATCCCCAAACATGCTTATCTTATAGCCACTGATGGATGTAGAGCTCTTCAAAGCAGAGCAAATATTTCACAAGAACTAGGTGGTTCAGGAAAGACTTCAGAGGGCGGTCTTATGTTTTGGGTCTGGTTTGAGGGGGTGGTGGCTAAAGGGAACGGGAGAATCTGATCTATACGCGTTGGGTCTTCCTGTCCTGCGGCTCCAAAGGCCTGTTGATGAAGACATGTCAATGTTGTTGTACGCCCTTGATTTAGGGTTCTGGGTGAACAGTTCCTCCTTTCAACCACATTGATTTTGCAGGTGTGGAGCAGAAAAAATGTTGAAAAGTAGCCGATCAAAACATCACGTGGCAAAGCCACGTTGTCCACCTTTACAAAAATAAGCACTTTGAATTTGCTTTTGCTTTACTGTTTTTGTACAACTGTTGTTTTGCATTTCAGATGAACTTTGTGAAGGAGACGTTCGGAGAACTTCAAAAGGAGTGGGTGCTGCTGGTTTGCATTGGAGCTTCGTCTGGCGTTGGACGCCTTGCTTTTGGGAAAATTGGTGACCTCATTCCTGGTTTGCAGAAGATCTACATGCAGGTGAGGGAATGACAAATACTTTGCTTGTGACAGGTCAGATTTTTTTCCCCCCAATGGCTGGCCTATTTTTTGCAACAAAAAAAAATGTCATTGTGCGATTTTTTTCATTCATGTCCTAGACCAGTTGTTTCCCAAATCAGTGGTTCCCAACCCTGGTCCCTGAGGAACACCATCTTGCATGTTTTAGTTGTTTCCTCTTTGACACACCTGATCTGAATGAATGGGTGAGCAACAGGCTTCTGCAGAAATTGATGAAGTAATTCAATCACTGAATCAGGTGGGTTCGTGCAGGGAAACAACTAAAACATGCAGGAAAGTGTTCCTCGAGGATCAGGGTTGGGGTCCACTGCCCTAAGTTGTGCTCTGAACCTCACTTTAGGTCATGAAGCATCAAGTGAGATGAAGATCTTCACAAATCCCAAAAGATATATAAAAACAGGTTTCTCATGGTATATTTTCACCATGATTGGTACAGAGAATAGATACAATATTCATAAATTATTAAAAACAGTGTAGTAGTGGGTAAAGCTGTTTGTTGTCATTATGTTGATATTGTTTAATAGGATTATTATAAACATTTAAGTGTTACAGTTTGAGACTGTTGTGCTCTGGTCTCAAGTAGAGGTTTGGGTTTCCTATAAGTGACTTTTTGACTGATCAGGATTTGTCTTCTTTAAGTTGGTCCAAAATGCTGCTGCCAGAGTCTTAACTGGAGTTGGTGGGAGAGATCATATCTCTCCAGTTTTGGCTTCTCTCCACTGGCTCCCTGTCAAGTTCAGAATTGAAGTCAAAATCTTACTTCTAACCTACAAAGCTCTCAACAACCTAGCTCCATCTTATATTGCAGATCTTATTGTTCCATATTTTTCTAAAAGAGAACTTCGCTCTCAGACTGCAGGCTTACTTGCGGTTCCTAGAGTTTCCAAAAGCAGAATGGGAGGAAGATATTTCAGTTCTCAGGCTGCTTGTGGAACCAACTTCCAGTTTCTGTCCATAAGGCTCACTCATTGTCCAGTTTTAAGACTGGTCTTAAGACTTTCCTTTCTGATAAATCCTATAGTTAGGGTTGGCTTGTTATGCTGTCAAAGGCTTAGACTACTGGAGGACAAATTAACCTTGTTTCCTTAAATTAATTGTTAGAATAGAATATTTTTCATTTGATAATATTACTATCTTTACATGATTCTCGACCTGCCATTGTGTATCTGTTCCTCCTTCCTGTTCCTCTCAAACTCAGCCAGACGAAGCAGATGGCCGCTTGTGGTTCTGCTAAAGGTTTCTTCTTCACGAGGGAGTTTTTCCTTTCCACTGTTGCCTTCATGCTTGCTCAAGATGAGAGTCTGCGATGAAGCTAAACTCAAAGCAGTCTGCTCCTCAAATAAATAACGTCATTAAATTACTTTTAATGTTTATGGATGTTTCTGTTCAGTGCCCTGAGATGGCTTCTGTTGTGACTTGGCGCTATATAAATAAACTGAATTGAATTCATCTTTGTTGCTTTAAGTCAGCGTGAAAGCATGCGTTATTTCAAAATTATTTTTTCTATTTTAAAAATGGAACATCATAAGTATATATTTTTTTCTGACTGCCTTGCAGAAGAACTAAAGTGACCATATACAGTGTGTGGAATTGATTTGATGTTTCTAGATGTGTCCTGGAAGGAAATGGAGCGTTGCAGGATTGGACTTAATATGAGCAGATTTTATGTCTTCAATGACTTGAATATGTATTAATAACAATAAAAAAACTTTGATCCCTTGCACTTAAATAATGTTTTTTTGCAGAAGCATAATATCCAATACCAGGGATCTTCAACTAAATTTGCTCAAGGGCCAGATTGTTTCTAAGCGGTGTCTGACTAAATTTGTTCTAAAAGGGAAAGTTTTGTAGATGTGTAAACGTTGTGGTGGTTGTCAAATACAAATCTAAGATTTATCTGAGACTATCAAAGACAAAACAAAGTCTGGATTTGAACTTATGTCATCTCACCATTTTCTGCCTGCCGAGCCGACCGGCCACAAATTTTCAAAACACTAAACTGTCCGACCTCCTGCTGCTTTATTTGAGTGTCTGAGTCTGGCTCTGATCACATGCACTGAGTGAGCGCTCTGATAGGCTAAGGCATGATCATATTTATCCTTTTCTAAGCTTGTAGTAGAACTGCTTCATAGATCATCTAGTTATTATTATTTTTTTATTGGTTTGCAGGCTGGATTGACTACCACAGCTTTAATTTGATCCGTGTGTATACTGATATTTTCCTTAGTGATGAGAGGATTTTATTTCAAACTAATCACGATCATTAAACATGATTTACGTGTTAATCTCTCACAAACATATTGTT
Organism: Nematolebias whitei; assembly: GCF_014905685.2. Taxonomy (NCBI): domain Eukaryota; kingdom Metazoa; phylum Chordata; class Actinopteri; order Cyprinodontiformes; family Rivulidae; genus Nematolebias; species Nematolebias whitei. The sequence goes on from NC_056501.1 coordinate 17,398,168, forward strand.
CCAGGATGAAAATCAGCTTTACTGTAGCCAAAAGATTATGTGGCTGATTATTGGCGCTTATTGTCCACTTCTAGTTTCACTCACGTGAAACTGGGTGACTTGTTCAAACAGCCTGTTCTTGTTATAAAAAAAACATAAAATCGTGAATAACTTTAGTGTTTCTTTGCGGTATTATTATTGTTACTAGTAGTAGTATTTATGCCTGGTTAAATAAAGGTGAAATTTAAAAAAGTATTAGCCATTTGGATTATGTATATGTTTGCAGTGTAGAAAATTGTTTTTTATATAAATGGAAAGCCTTCTGTCTTCATCTACCACTCAGATGTCGTAAGAGTTATTTCTTGTGAAGGCTTTTAGCTCATGGAGACGCCCCCCCCCCCTTCACAGTTCATAGTTTGGAGCTTATTGTAATTGGAAGATATTAGACGACTGGATATTTGAGCTCAAAGCACTGATATAAATACCACCCATCCTTTAGATGTGATTTGAATGTATCATATTCCAGTTTTATATTTCTTTATCTTTGACTCACAACTTGTACATCGTCAGCCATGGGGGTGGTGGGACGAGGACTAATCCACACAGCTTTTGGAATCATTTAGGCCACACACATGTATTACATTGTCGATTTGAATTAGATTTAGTTTGGCACTGAAAACGTCTGTGTGAACCCGGCTCACTGACTCTGTGCGGTGATTCTATTACAATAAATGAGATTAAACATAGTGAGTGATACTCCAAGAAAAGAGACGTTCCAGATGTTGAACATATGTTCTTCCTTCTGCTACAGGTGGTGTCCTTCATAGCTCTGGGTCTGATGTCCATATTGATTCCTCAGTGCTCGGCGTTTGAAGGTCTTGTGGCTGTGTGTGTGTTCTTGGGGCTTTGTGACGGATGCTTCCTCACCATGATGGCTCCCATCGCTTTTGAGCTGGTCGGGCCCATGCAGGCGTCGCAGGCTATAGGTTACCTTCTAGGCCTCATGGCTGTCCCTATGACTGCAGGTCCACCCATCGCCGGTAAGAATCACTTTGTTTTAATTTAATTTATTTAGATGATTGACAAACACACACACCAAAGCTTATGGATAATGACAGAACAGTAGAAAAGGGAAGAAAATGCGTTGACAGTAAAATCAGAGCGTCGGATCAATACACATCAGGATATTGGCGACTGCGTTTAAAGACGTTTGGGCTTGTGGCCAACTGCGTCTGTCTCCAGGGATTTGTGTTCAGGAAAACAGCACATATGAGGCCAGAAGTCACCACTCAGCTCCCATCAGAAGAGCTGCTTTTATCTTTGTCTCTCAAATAACAACCACAGAACACCAATTTGATGATTCAGACTTCGTTCAGCTCTCTCTTACCATAGATACAGTACCTGAATACCTTTTTGTTTAATTACACATCACTCTTTTTCTTCTTTCAAGCCTTTACAACCTCAACAAACACAGTAAATCTCTTAGAATCAAAATATTGTGTTTAACCTAGGCTCCTGTGTAAAGTACAGCACACAATACATTTAGTATAAAAAATTTTTTCAATAGTCTATTATTTTTATTACAAAAACTGCATTTTGCACAAAACACAAATAAATTGCTGTTTGAAGAGGAGCGCTCACTCCCTGCAGAGAATGTGTGGAAAATTTTCAAACAAAAAAAACATGCAAGAAAAAAGTCAAAATATCTCATAACAGTGAAACGTCTAAGGAAAATGATTGAAGAGATTGGAAATGCTTTATTGATTTGAAAGTTGCTTTCAAAGTAAAGAAAGTTCTTCAAATTGTTGTAGGAAATAAAAGCAACACAAATCAGTAAAAACTTGACTGTTAAAACTTTTTAAAGCCTTTAAACTAGCTGGGAACAAGTAAACTATAGAAATCACATTTCCTGTGAAAGTGCAGTGTGAATGCTTATTGCAGAAGAACTTGCTGAAAAACTTCTGAAATAGCAAAAAAAACATGCTGTAATATAGCTGAAATGAAAGAACAAGCATAAATTAACAGAAGAAAGCAGAAAGATCACATATTTGCTGAATTAGGTTTGAATAAGAAATGAGCACAAAAATTAGGAAATCAGCTAAAAAAAGCTAAAATTATCATAAAACATCTAAAAAGTAGCAGAAAAGGCAGAAAGAAGCTTAACTTACGAGAAAGAAGTGGAAAGAGCTGAAATGAGCTAAAAAATGTGGAATTAGTTGAAAAATCTAAAATGTGCACAAAAACAGCTAAACGGTAGCTGAAAAAGAAAAATCTGAAAAAAGCTGAAAGGAGCTAAACAAGCTGAAATTAGCAGAAAGAAGTTAATTATGCTGAAAGTAGCAGAAATAATCAAGAAAAACTTGAATTTGTCTGAAAACAGCTGAAATTAGCTAAAAAAATCTAAAAAGCTAGCTGAAATGGTAGAACAAGCTGAAATTAGCAGAAGAAAGCAGAAAGAACACATTTGCCGTTAGGCTGAAAGAAACAGAAATTAACACAAAAAGTAGAAATAATCTGATAAATGCTGAAATTAGCAAAAACAAGGGAAAAGTAGCTAAAAAAAATTCAGAAAGAAACTGAAATTACAGGAAGTGGAGAGAGCACATTTTTGCTAAATTAGGCTGAAACTAGTTGAAATGAGTGTGAAAAATGTGGAATTTGCTGAAAAGGCTTAAATTAGCATAAAACAGCTAGCATAAAATAGTAGCAGAAATAGTATTAAAAGCTGAAACTTGCATAAATAAGCTGAAAGGAGCAAAATGACTAAAAACAGCTGAAAATGAGCTGAAAGTAGCTGAAAAAAGTTTACATTTGCACAAGGAAGCTGAAAGAAGCTGAACCAGAACAAACTGTGAAAGGAGCAGTAACATGTTTAAACAGATCTAAAGATTTGAAGGATGTAAAATGAGCTCAATTCATTTTCTATGAGGAAAAAAATGGCAGAGAAGGCTAAATATTTCAAAAAGCTAAAGTTGCACCAATACCAAAAGTCATAGCAGGATTGTCCTGAAAGAGCTGAATGTTTTGATTTATGATTTGTTGAAATAGTTAGAAAACTGCAAGACAAGAATTGTGCAGAAAAATGCATGGAAGAAAAATGGATAGTGTGAACGCTTCATAAACATTCACACAAAAATGTTGATGAGGCAACGTTTAAAGTTAACAAGACAGAAAAACATACAAATGTCCTCCTCTGACTCCACAGGTATTCTTCGTGATTTCTTTGGCAACTACACAGTTGCGTTCTCCCTGGCGGGGGTCCCTCCTATGATTGGGGGCGTGGTGCTGTTCTTTGTGCCCCTGATACACTGCCGGCTCCAGCGAGGCCAGGCGCCGCCTGAAGAGACGTCCACGACCTCCCACATGTTGCCCAGTGCCCCACCAGCAGGGGAACCCAAGAGCTGCTTCAACGGAGACCTCCTGCCCGGCTACACGGACGTAGAGACCCACATCTGAGTCACATCTTCAAGGTTTCTCCCAGCTCTTGTGTTTATGACTGTAATAAAACTGCCAGTTCATTGATTCATAAATATTCCGTTTCCCTTTGCTTATTTTGCAGGGATTCAACCCACCAGCACTTTTCTCATCCTTTGATTGCCTGTTTCTCTAACTGAAGCCTCAGCTGGAGGCTTCCTGTTGGCTTACTTTAAAATCTCTCATCCTTCCAAATCCCTGCCGGCTGTTTTGCTTTTTTTCACGCAAGGAGAAGACGAGAAGCGGGCTCTGACTAAAAGCTTCAGGTGCATCAGCGTTGGATGATGAGGAGGATAAGCACATGTTCTCAACTCGAAGCATTTTATGATGACACAAAGGAAAAAAAACTGAATGGCCATCTATATTTGCATCATTTATCTTTCTATCAGCTCTGAAGCTGTAAAAAAAAGGACTTTTTATTTTATTCTGTACACGAACACATTAAGATGAAGTGAGAAGTAGTAAAAGGTTAAGTAGAAAATTCTTTATCCAGTACCTCATACATTTAGGGTTTTAACACGTTTTGTTTAGTCTCTGTGTTTCCAATACCCAGTCCTATCTTCTTTAATATGCAGGAATGTCAACTTTCTTCTACTGCCTGTTCTTTATGCTGTGACAGCTACAAGAGAACCTTGCACATCTTTTGTAAATGTCACAGGAATTAATTATTCCTCCAACAGGTGTGCCGACCACACGACGACCTCAGCTCATCTACACAAGTTTTAGCTCCTGGTTCAATTCTGCACTCAGAGTCGGGGTCGGTGCGACTTTGATCTCTTTGCCTGCGGGGCAGACAGGTGTGGTTGTAGTCGCTGTTAATTTCACAGATGTTGCATCGTTCCACTTCTGTCTTCTCAGTTTTGATTAGACAAAGTTTAAAACAGGTGACCTTTTGCCGCCTGAATAAGTGGAAAGCTGATTGACGGTTATTCTGCAGAGCAACGCCACAGTATTCTTAGCCCTTTAATGCATTTGAAGCATTTTAAACCAGTCTACTTTGCCTGCTTTTATACAGCTCTGAAAATGGTTATCAGTGCACTTGTGCTTTGTGAACACCAGTTTTAAGAAACAGAATGGCTGTCGCTACAGTGCAAGCAGTTTTGGTCAAACCGCGGGAAAATAATTTTCATATTTATGTTGAAACTTTCTCTTTGTTTAAATGTGTGCAATGTTATGTGTCTGCATCTACATTTGGAAACAGTTTGAGATGTTTGGCCGCAACAAATTACTGAAGGTCGGTGAAGAACTGGTTAGCGGGAGTGCGCTGGTGAAGATTCTCAGTCGTCCAGGACATGGTAAATTCAACAAAGCTCAAGACGAAAAACAAACAAACTGGACTTTATTTGTAGCAGAAGACGTTTCGCGTCTCATCCGAGGAGCTTTCTCAACTCAAAGAACAGAGTGTGTGGGGTTCGCGTTATAAAGCTGAGGTAAGATACATGCGTATGCAGATTGCCCTTTCAATCCTCACAATATGGGTTTGTTAGGGTCTTTGTTCTGACTCACAGAGGAGCCACTCTGGTCACGTGGATGAAATTTCTGATAGGAGTGAAAATGGCTGGGTATCAGGCGTAAAGTTGCATTGTAGGTTTTAGAGAGTTGAAATCCGAGTCCTCCTCCTCTGTTTAAAGATGGTTTCTTTCTTTTTACATAAATAGGTTCCTTCACCCCCCTTCTCAAACCCTCTGTCTTCTTGGTCCAAAATGTGAACATTAGGGTCCTCAAATGATTGTAGGTATAGGTGAACCACAGAGTCTTGTCCTGAAGACCCTAACAAACCCCTATTGTGAGGAGTGAAAGGGCAATCTGCATATGTATCTAGCTTAGCTCAGCTTTATAACTCGAACCCCACACACTCTGTTCTTTGAGTTGAGAAAGCTCCTCGGATGAGAAGCGAAACGTCTTCTGTTGCAAATAAAGTCCAGTTGTTCTTTGTCTTAGAACTTTTTTGAATTGTTTAGAGGGGGTTTTAAGGAATCTGGGGAAAAAAAGGCAGTCAGTTCTTAAAGCTTTTTATCAACTTTGAGATGGTTTCACAGCTGAGTCAGAGCTTTGCTGGTCCCAGTATGCAGTTAGAATGTGAAGCAGGCAAATAAAGAAAGTGAAAGGGTGGCTGGGTTATGGGTGCTGAAAGCTCTGATGCACAGAAGGAGCGAAGGCTGGCCATGGGGTGCACCGAAGAGCTACTGTATCATTTCATGCAGTGGTTCCCAACCCTAGTCCTTGAGGGACACCATCCTGCATTTTTTAGTTTCTCTGCTCCTACACACCTGATTCAGTGGTTTAATTACTTCATTAAGTTTGGCAGAAGCCTGTTAGTCACCCTTTCATTCAAAGCAGGTGTTGGAGCAGAGGAAAACTAAAACAAGCAGGGTGGTGTTCCTCAGGGACAGGGTTGGGAACCACTGAAATGTAATGATAAGTCAGCTCCAAAAGACGGAACGCACATGAAATTCAAGTTCAATGTTTTAGAACAGAGTTGCCATGCCGACTTCTATCCTCCACTGAGACAATGAGCAGACGTGACAATCAAACCTGTCCTGTCTGATGAATCTGTTGCTCCAATCCTTGTTAATCTGAGTCAAACATGGCAGCAGGAGACAGTTTAGGTCCTTGTCATTCTGTGGTCCAGCTGGGAAACAAGAGGATGCTGCGGTGATAGCTCACCTTACTGTGACACGTCCTGCTTCAAACAGTGGCCTCTCTTAAAGCGGGACAGTTCTCCTTGTCGCTTCGCCAGAATGTAAATGAATGTTGGATATACTTAACAAAATGGACGGCACAGGACTCATAGTTTGATGGGTTTTGTTTATCTGAGAGCGACATTTGCAATATTAATCAGGATATTAGTGTATGTGAATTGATGATGGGGCAACAACCAAGCAGAGAGCTGCCAAAAGCCCCCACTGAGCCCCCTGTTCGATAATCCAGTCAATCTGCTGCTTTTTGAGGGACCACTCACTGTTCCGACAGTAATGAAACAAAAACTATTGTAGCCTCGTTGACCTTAAGAGAAGAGTCTGAGTTATTTATTCTTTTTTTTTTTTTTTTTTTTTTGTAGAAACGTTTGGACCACTCACTCCTGCAGCCTTTCATTACAAGTTCTGAATGATGAGCTTTGATATGTAAAGCAGAGCTGCAGTAATTTACTGCATGAGTTATATTCTGGCTGACTGAACAACAAGTGGGAAGGTAGGACAAGAGAAGGAGCAGGTGCTCCTTTTTTCCTGCTCCTCTAGCATTGTTCAGTTTTGACACAGCAGCTCGGAGCCTGACGGCTGCACCACCAGCTCAGTGTAGCTGGGAGTTCTGCTATTCATTACGCAGTTCTAAGAAATTTATACCTCGGTGATCAACTATTCCCAGAAATCCAGTTACACATGTTCTACATTTTGCAACTTCTTTTGGTTTTGTTGTTGCTGTTTGGTGGTTTTTTTGGTTGTGATATTTGAGCTACAGCTTTGACAAATGCCTGTTGTCAGTCTGACTTGCTAACTCCTAAACCTTTTTTCAACCACTTCCCAACACATGGGGAAATGTTGCACACATCTATACCAGCACATATTTCTGTTCTGCTATTCTACCAGACTTTTTCTTCATTGCTGCTTCACCTCTTCTTATACGCTGAAGAGCTGTGGCTTTGTCGCCTGTCTTTTCAGAAAGCCTTTTCATGTTCGTACCTGGCGTGAAAAACAAACACTTGGTTAAATCTCTGATATCTTTGACTAAAGTTGGTGGAGGAACAAGATTACAAACAAATACATCGGCCTCTAGTTTGACTAAGTTTTGCTTAGGTTTTGCCAGCAATGCAGCAGGTGTTCAAGTTAGTAATAGCAAATAAAAATGTTTAAATTTACTTTTTGCCACCTAAATAGGCAATGCAATTAATATTTCAGATGACTGAGTTTAAAACGATAGATCAGGATTTTCAAACTGGTTTTTTTTTAAGTTATGTGCAATCAATATTTTACCTGCTGTATAGTTTTTCAGTTGGTCTCAGTTTGGAGAAATAAAGTTTAATTTTGACCATCTTGATGAGCTAATAGCTAGTTTGAGTGGGGCTGAGACCAAACTAGTCTCTTTAATTTTTTATTTTTTTTAATCAGCTTTAATTTCAAATGCTGCATAACTCATACAACTTTTTTTTTTTTACTTTTACATTGCTGTCAATGTTGCATAACTTTATTTTGATCGATTTCTATGATTTTTTTTTGCTGGTGCAAATGGCTGCAGTAGCAGCTGGTTGTAGTGCTTCTTGAAGCATTTCAGGTCAGGTCAGGTTTGGTTTATTTGTCATATGCAAAAATCAACACAAGGTCAACAATGCAATGAAATGCTGAGGACAAGAAGAACCATCTCGACTCACCAAAAAAACAACAAGAAAGACCAAAGCATACAGCAAAAATACTAAAACAATGCACCAAAAGTAAAAAAGAAATACATCTACAGTGTGGTTCGGTTAGCAGTGAGCGTCTTTCAGCAGCATGGTTCTGTTAGCGGCGTGGTCTTGTTAGCATGTCCCGTTAGCAGCTTGATGGTAATAAGGACCAGCAGCAG
>NC_056501.1:17406187-17411667 GCF_014905685.2 Nematolebias whitei
GTAATAAGGACCAGCAGCAGCTGCCCTCCCAGACTGCCCTCCAGAACTGGGTCTGATAGACGAAGAACATCCAAAGTTTCCCTGCGGAACTGAACGGGTCCGTAGAGTTTAGTCCATGCATGCAAGTGGAGGATCATGGAGACCGCTGCCATGACAGGCCGGAGCCCAAGCCTGAGGCTGGAGGGGGGCCAGGAACTGAACCATGATGGCAAGGCAGTGACACAGAAAACTCCACAAGTGTGTCGCAGTCATACTCGTAGCGGTGTGCAGTGTAGGCGCAACAAAAAGTTAAAACAAGAACAACTGGAACAAAAAAAAGATCGTGTCGAAGCGGAGCTCCTGCCAGTTTGGCCATAATGCAGCGCTCGTGACGTCACTTCTTCAGCAGTAATACTGTAATATTTCTACCAGTACTCATGTAATGCCAAAGTGAGGACAGTGTACAGATTTATAAAACAGGGTTCACATGAAATGCAAGAAAATCTTTAGGATTGAAGTTTAGCTTAAGATGCCAACTAACCATTTCCCCAAATGGGAGGTCATTCAAAAAGTTATCTACGACACGTAAAATATGAATTGACCATAACCTTTTTTGTTTAATATGTGAACTGTTCCTTTAACACTGAAAGTCCTAACGTTTAAATGAATGAAAACGATCCTGCCCAAGTGGAAGGTTTGGTGTAGGTTGCATAATTTTCTGTCATGAAATGGACGTGGGAGGTGCTTTTTGTAAACCTGCAGAAGTCCGTCAGTAACAACCAAACTGGCTGAAGGTGTGAACGACTGCAGCGGTTCGATGACGATGTGAGCAGCAGACACCCATAGGGAAATGTATTTCTTATGTACAGCGCTTAGTTAAGAAAGTTAGTTTTGCATTTAAAATGTGTCCTTGTTAATGACTGCAGTCAGACTAGGGGCCTTTGTTGCAAAAGTTTTTGGAAATTTACGTTTGTAACAAACTATCGCAGTGGACCTAAATCTGTGGTAGCCACAGCTTTTTGGATAACACTAACTAAAAGGCTGCGTGCACAGTTGACTTTGAATGGTATATTAGTTGTGCTTCATTAATTTGGAGCATTTTTTTTTTTGTTTGTTTTTTATGCCTATGTTGTCACTTTGATAGTCGGGAGAATTGTTTCCATAAACTCACCTTTGCAACAACACATCTGAGTGGTCGCAGCACTTATGAAGCATTCACACTATTGTGATCCGTTTTTCTTCCGTACGTTTTTCGGCGTGGTTCTCGTCCCGCAGTTTTTAAGCTATTTCAACAAATCATAAATCAAAATGTTCAGCTCATTCAGGACAATCCTGCTATGACTTTTTGGTATTGGAGCAACTTTAGCTTTTTGGAATATTTAGCCTTTTCTGCAACTTTTTGTCTCAGAAAATGAATTTAGCTCATTTTACCTCCTTCAAATCTTTAGATCTGTTTACAATCTTTTACTGCTCCTTTCACATTTTGTTCTGGTTCAGCTTCTTTCAGCGTTCGTGTGCAAATTTAAACTTTTTTCAGTTAGCTGTTTTTCAGCTGTTTTTCAGCTGTTACGTACTCCTTTCAGATTTGTGCTTTTTCTAACATCTTTCAACTAATTTCAGCTTTTTCTGCTATTTCAGCTGCTATTTAGCAGTTTTATGCTAATTTTAGCATTTTCATCCAATTCCACATTTCTTGCATAAATTTCAATGTTTTCAACCTAATTCAGCAACAAAACAAAAAAACAACAACAACAAAAAAACATGCTCTCTCCACTTCCTTCTGGTAATTTAAGCTTATTTCTGCCTTTTTAGCTACTTTTCAGCTGTGTTTTGCTATTTTCTGCTTTTTCCAGATAAATTCCACTTTTTGTGCTCATTTCTGCTCCTTTCAGTTTAATTGGGCAAATGTTTTCTTTCTGCTTTCTTCTGCTAATTGTGTGAATGCTTATTAAACACTAGTGATCCTGTTTATATTTTGAGCTTGTTCTACCTTTTCAGCTACCTTTTGAGCATTTTTTTAGCTAATTTAAGCTGTTTACAGATAAATTCAACTTTTTTTGTGGTAACTTCTGCTACTTCCAGCCTAATTAACATCTTTATACTAATTTCAGTTTATTATACTCCTTTCAGCTTGTTTCTGCTAGTTTCAGCCTTGTCTGCTATTTCAGCTACTATTTAGCTGTTTTTATGCTAAATTTAGCTTTTTCAGCTAATTCCACATTTTTTTGGAGCTCATTTCAGCTCTTTCCATCTCCTTCTGGTAGTTTACGCTTCTTTTTACTATTTCAGCTACTTTCAGATATTTATTTGACTAATTTCAGCCTTTTTTTTTTTAGCAAATTTTCCACATTTTTGTGCTAATTTCTGCTAATTTATTCAGCAAATATGTGTTCTTTCTGCTTTCTTCTGCTAAGTTAGGCTTGTTATTCCATTTCAGCTACATTTCATCATGTTTTTAGCTAATCTCAGCTGAACGTTCTTCTGTAACAAGCATTAATTAACGCTGCATTTTCAAAGGAAATGCAGTTTCTCTAATTTTAAAAACAGCTCTGCTTTACTCAAACAGTAGCAAGAAGTCAAGTCAACCAAAACTTTTTTTCCAGATTTCCTCATTATCCCGTTTTTTTTATTTTTATTAACATGACAGTATTGACTTGATCTCCCTCTAGATTCTCAGCATCAGCCTCTTGCTCTGTATTAACTACTGTAGAAGTAAAAAAAAAAAAGTATCTGATTTGTTTTGGTATAATTTGCTAAAGTTAACGAAACAAATATCTTATTAATATTATTTTAGCAGAACTACTGGCAAGAGACTGGCTGCGTTGGCGTATGTATTTAAAGGAAAGTTAATATATTAACTGTGAAGGAACTGAATGTGATGAAGACTGACAGGCTGTCGTGTACTCATGATGGATGCAGGGTGCTGATCAGTGTTTGGGCTTGCCAAAGTTTAAGTTTTTTTTTTGTCTATGCAGCATCTCTGGGCTTTTGATCCTCTTCCCGTGACGGCTGAAGTCTGAACTTGTCTGATTCTTCAGCTTCAGTAGTTCAGGAACAGATAAAACCAGAGCCCCTTGTATTTGACCTAAATGTGCTACCAACACTGCTACTAGTTTTACTGATGTTTTGAATTCTTTTATATATACTGTATATGTATATATAATTGCAAGTTTTTTTGTAAGTATTGTTATACTAAGTAAGTTGTTATATTTGTGTGTAAACTTTATATTTTCTGTTTTTCCTCTCTTCTGCTGCTTGCCACATGTGACTCAACAGTACGCAGGTCAACGCTTCAGTGCGGCACATGGGAGGTCGATTTCAAACCCTGTCTGACATGTGACCAGACATAACCAGCCCGGGGCACAATCCTTTATGATTTACAGCATTTTGGGGAACTCAAAGCGTTTCCACAATTTATTCATAATCTGGATTACGACAATCAGTCGGTTCCCTGTGTTCTCTGACTGCGCGGTCTGTTTACTGTTCAGCTTTACCCGAGTCTGAATGCACACAAACAAAATGTGAACGATAAGAGCTGAAGGTTTGAGTCATACATACCTGAGCCATAATCCTCAACAAGTCAGCACCTCATGGACGGCCAGACTTCCAGCAAAAAACACTGCAGTGCTTTAGCCTGCAAAGAGCCTCGTTTTCTCTTATTGTGAAGGACTTCTTGTATGACTTTTTACACTCACCTTTCTCCAAAAGGTATATTTTCATTCCATTCCTGCAGGAACTGTGTAATCTCTTGCCACTCTTGGTCCTCCAACATTCTCGCAGCCTTACACTGAAATATGCATTGAGTTTCAGCGCAGCAGCTCTGCTCAGCTTTCCTTCTCTAACCTCCTGCAGGTTGCTGCAATTAAAACCTCTGCCTCTCTGCACTTCTATAACTTTTTTTTGGTTGTTGTTCGACACATACTCTGCTTTTTGATTTAAATATCCGTTTTGTTCAATTTACAGTATGATCTAACATGGCCAGTGACGTCACTAGTTCTGAAACTAAGTCATGCTGCTAGAGAAAAAGATGTAATTCTTTTGTGTTTTAGTTATAAATTGAAACTCTTTGTCCAAAAAGTCACTTTTTTTTTAAATAAATCTTTAATAAAGCTGAAAAATGACTACTCATGCTATTGTTGAGTCATAATTGATGTTTTATCTCTAATCTCTTTGGTTATTTAAAGGCTCAAAGAGAAATGCAAACATCAGCTCCTGTTCAGAGCGACAGCAAATCTGTTTTCAGACGTTTAATCTGCTCATTATCACCACAACAACATGGCTGAGTTTAGTCAGGCTCCCTTCAGCGTTCCACAGCAGGCCCTCGATCACGCTGAGCCATAAAGACCAGGCTTCACTGCATCGGCTCCTGGAAGCAGAACTCCTCCTGACACTGGGACCGATTGTGTTCGAGTCACAAGAGAAGAATAAATCAGTTCTTGAGCTCAGCGCCTGACTTTGCTTTGCATTTTGAAACAGGAAACATAAATTTGTTGTTGTTGCACAGACTAAATCATCAAGCAGCCTCTGTGAAGCTAACATTTCTCTTTTAAACCATAAAATCTTTTTTCTTTCTCTCTTTTTTTTTACTGATCTTTCTGTAGCCAAAGATTTAACAGGCCAAAGTTTGAATGGATGATTTAAAAAGTGCACACTCTGTTAAACATTAAATCAGTGGTTTCTAATTTTGCAGTTTTGTGTTTTAAGAGGACTACAGATCATTATTCATATTTCTTTTTGCTTTGTTACACCCTACACTTTATAGTTATTGAAGAATTTCATCAAATCACTCAGAAACTAATATGTTAAAGTACCCAGAGTATATGTTCTCTGTGCTAAATGAAGTTTCAAGAGTACATCTCATTTTTATCGTTGCATGTTTAATGTAGGTGTGTTACATTTTTAACAAAAGTGTGTTTTTAAATTTTAATTTTAAAGGAAGAATCTTTGTTTGATGGTGGCACAGTTGGTGGAGTTGTTGCCTCTCAGTGATGAGGTCACTGGATCAAATCCCAGCCTGAAACTTTTCTGAGTGGAGTTTGCATGTTCTCTCCATGCATGTGTTGGTTTTCTCCAGGTACTCCAGTTTCCTCCCTCAGACCAAAAACATGCATGTTAGGCTGATTGGTAACTCTAAATTGTCTCTAGGTGTGAGTGAGAGAATGAATGGTTGTTTGTCTCGTTTGTCTCTATGTGTCCCTGTGATGGACTGGAGACCTGTCCAGGGTCTCGAATGTCTCTCACATAGGAACTTCTGATATGAGCACGAGTGACTCCCGTGATCCAAAAAAGAAAAAGTGGGTAAAGATAATGGATGGATCCTTATTTGTTTTAAGACATTTAAATCACATAGAAGATGTTTTTGTTTTTTAAAGTAGGTTCCCTCATGTAAATGCTTTATTCTGTTTGAGAAATACAGTACTACACATACACACACACACACACACACACACACACACACACACACACACACACACACACACACACACACACACACACACAGT
>NC_056501.1:17416667-17453915 GCF_014905685.2 Nematolebias whitei
AAATATGATGTCCCTGCTTTGCAGATTTTCACCTATCATGGGGTGTCTAGAATGTAACCCCCGCGATAAGTGAGGGACTACTGTATTCTTCAAACCGGTGTAGTTTAAAGATGGCAGCAATCATATTTGATCTTGGACACACTCCAACTAGATCAATAATCCAGTCTAATTAATACTCAACTCGAATTTTGATCACAATTTATTAGCACCCAGGTCCCTAAATGATCCATTACATCATCGTGCAAAAAATAAAAAAGGGGAAAACTTTGGTTCTTCACAACGGAAAGCAGCCGTGTTGAACCTGACCAGCGTGGATTTGTTGTTGCTGCTGCGTTCACACGCTGTGGACACAAAAGCAGCTGATAGGTGACCACCTTTGGGCAGCAGGCCTCTGGAACGTGCCCCCCCCCAGTGTTTCATCTGCGTCCCAGCTGAAGAACACAGATGAGCCTGCTTTTGAGAGCACAGCCAGTATGTTTTTGTTTCCATAGATATAAAAGTGTGGCAGCTTTCTGCCAACACAAGTCCTGTCCACTCTGTCTTCCAAACACAACACCCCCCACTACCCTCCACCCCCTCACCACCTCTCGTCTGGAAACTTCCTGGCTGATACTGAGGCGATACATTTTGGTTAGAGGTGAAGAACAAACACTCTCGCTCTCACAGAGGCATGCGTGCACCGTGCTGACCTGAACAGTTCCCTTCCAGCACTTCTGTCTGTGAAACAGCTTCCTCCGTTAGAACCCGGCTGCATATTTCAGAGCGCCACAGAACAATGTCGGAGGCAAACTGGTTCCTATTTCTGCCAGGAGGGACACACGGATTAAGATGTAATCTGCCATGAAGACAAGAGGAAATTAAAAAAAGGGCAAAATGTTCTGGGTGAGGCAGGATTAGGACCCTCTGGGCACAAATGCTCGAAGGGGCCCCCTTTATCTTCACCACATACAATGTCGAGACATTTTGCTTTGCTAGATTTTCTGCTCATTTTGTTTTGATGCAACATTATATTTTAGATCAGATGACATCATTACTGGTGTTTAATGCTTAACTGGATTAAAAGTAAAAATCCTAAATCAGTGCAAACACTTCATGAGCCAATAAAATGCACATTATCTGTAAAGATTTAAATTTAGAATTGGACTGTGTGACTTTAAGCATACACATTTTTTTCACTTACTACAAACGGTCCCTTTTGTGTCCTCGTGCACCTGCCTGGGTTGTTCTTGAGGTAGATCCTGGCTAAGTTCTGGCAAGATGTTTTGTTTTTCACTTGTGGTCATAGGTTGACACACATTCATCAAGAAACAAACGTCACATTCATGTTGGGCTTCTCATTGTGTGAATGTTTATGAAGCATTCACACTTTTGTGATCCATTTTTCTTCCGTACATTTTTCTGTATCTTTCTTGTTCCACAATTTTTGTGCAAATTTCAACAAATATCAAATATCAAATATCAAAAGGTTCAGCTCGTTGAGGAGAAGGGTGCTATGACTTTTGTGCAACTTTAGCTTTTTGACATTTCTGCCACTTTTTTTCGCAAAGAAAATGAATTGAGTACATCCTTCAAGTTTTTACATATGTTTACAACCTTTTACTGCTTCTTTCACATTTTGTTCTGGTTCAGTTTCTTTCAGCTTCCTTGTGCAAATTTAAACATTTTTCAGCTACTTTCAGCTGTTTTTTTCAGCTGTTTTGTGCTTCTTTCAGGATCTTTCTGCTAACTACAACATTTTTCTGCTTCTTTTATCTTCTTTCTGCTCCTTTCAGATTATTTGCGCAATTTTCAGCTTTTTATGCTATTTCAGCTACTCTTTAGCTATTTTATGCTAATTTTAGGTTTTTCAGCTAATTCTACATTGTTTGGGCTCATTTCAACATTTTTCAGCCTAATCCAGTAAAAGTGTGCCCTATCCACATACTTCTTGTAATTTAAGTTTAAGGACTTTCTGTTTTTTTAGCTACTTTTCAGCTGTTCTTTGATAAATTCAGCTTTATTCAGATAATTTCCACTTTTTGTGCTAATTTCTGCTTCTTTCAGCCTAACTGAGCAAACATGTTCTTTCTGCTTTCTTCTGTCAATTTAAGCTTTTGATTATAATTTTACAATAATAATAAGAATTTTATTATAATTTAAGTACCTTTTCATCTAGCTTTTTAGCATTTCTTAGCTATCTGTTTTCTGATAAACTTAAGTTTTTTGTGGCAATTTCTGCTACTTTCAGCCTAATTAACTTCTTTCTGCTGATTTCAGCTTATTATGCTCCTTTCATATTTTTTCTGCTATTTTCAGCTTTTTCTGCTGTTTCAGCATATTTAGCAATTTTTATGCTAATTTGAGCTTTTTTTAATCCAGATAATTTCCACTACTTTGTATTCATTTCTGCTTCTTTAAACCTATTTGGGCAAACATGTATTCTTTCTGCGTTCTTCTGCTTATTTAGGCTTGTTCTTCCACTTCAGCTACATTTCAGTGTATTATTTTAAAGCTATTTTCATGGTTCTCTTCAAGTTCTTCTGCTATAAGCATTCACACTGCATTTTTGCAGGAAATCCAATT
Source organism: Nematolebias whitei (assembly GCF_014905685.2). Lineage (NCBI taxonomy): Eukaryota > Metazoa > Chordata > Actinopteri > Cyprinodontiformes > Rivulidae > Nematolebias > Nematolebias whitei. The sequence goes on from NC_056501.1 coordinate 17,419,230, forward strand.
TCTCTAGTTATTGATTAGAACCATTGATCTTCCAGGCTGGAATGACAAAACAACTTACAACTTCAGTAATTTAGAAAACTAAAATTGGGTGCACAAGTCTGAACAAATTAGGATTTTTCTCTAATCCACACAAACTGTGCATATCAAGTCAAGTCAAAGTTTCTTAATTTGTCGAATGAAATTGTGTACACAGGGTCCCAGTTATATCCAACAAAAGTATAAATTGTAAAGAAAACCAGTATGATCTAAGATATGAACTAAGAAATACGCTAAAACTAAGAATACACTAAGCACTAATAGTACAAAAACAATACAATAACAATGCAATATTTATTGCACCATAGTCAATAGCCAGTAGGAAAGCAGCTACAAGGCGTTTTCTGGTATTCAGAGTTAAGCAAGATCAATTTCTGAAAAAGAAACCCAGTTTTAATTTCAGTTTCTTTATCAAGTTTTTGACATGCGACTTAAAAGAGAGTTGTGCATCAACTAAGATTCCCAAATATTTGTAAGAATCCACAAACTCAATAGGAACACCATGCATGGATGAGATAGGAGGAAGAAATGTTAACACCAACTTTCTGTTTGAAAACAACATCTCTTTGGTTTATCAGCATTTAGCACCAGTTTGAAATGGAATAAGTCAGACTGAAAATGCAGACTGTAGAAGCTGGAAAACCTTGACAACTGTGTTAGCTCAGAAAGAGACTACATTGTTGTCGGCATAGAGATGCAAGGATGTGTCAGAAATGTTTTGACCTACATTATTTATATAAATTGTAAAAATTGTGGGTTCTAAAACTGAGCCTTGTGGAACACCTTTGGTGACGTTAGGTAGCTAGATGAAGTACCGTTATGTCGAGCAAATTGTCTCCGACCTGAGAGATAGTTTAAGAACCAGCCAACAGTGTGATCTGAGAAGCCAATATCTGAGAGCTTGTGGCATGAGATGTCATCATCTACAGTATCTAAGGCTTTGGACAGGTCTAAGTAAAGTGCAGCACAGTAATCCTTATAGCATCCAAAGCTTCCATCCAAATCAAAATGAAATCATGTCCATGGTGAGTGTATGTAAATATCTGACCACAATAGTGACTTCGTGTTTGTGTGTGTTTGAACAGAAATATGAAGAAAAAAAGAAAAGAAATGCAATTTATTTCTTTAATAAATTTATAGTTCTTTAGATTTTAAACAAAGCAGAAAAATACATCCCCCCCCGCCAATAATATAAAATTAGTCAAACAAAATACATCCATATGAATCTGAAATATTTACACAAGCTTACTTTCAAGACGTTGGCTCATCCGTGTGTTGCAAACACAAGTAAAACTTCCAATTTATACATTATTATACCTTATTTAAATAGGACTTCATAAATAACTATGCTCTTCATTTAATACCACAGTTGCAAACACAAAACGAAGTAAAAATGTAAACAGTCTTCTGGCTACAGAACAACAAAAACAACTTTAGTTGGAAACCATGCTGCATGTGGTTGTCAGATTCCCTGCAGCGTGTCACAGCCCAGCACCTCCAGACGGAGGGCGATGTCGTTGACCCAACCGCGGGGGTGGATGCGAATGAAGCGACCAAACAGGGGAGGGCTGAAAACAGTGAGAGCTTCCTTGTCTGGGTTATTGTTTCCTGGGAAGATCTGAGGAGAAATGACAAACCAGTAAGGAAATGCCACTCATTTGTATAAAGTCATAAAAACTGTAAGTCAGACTACATCCTCTGCTAATCCACTAAGAGAAACACATATATGATTGGTTATCATATCATATGAAAAGCCATCTGATGAACTTTTCTGCAAACCTTCACTGTTTGGGTGCTTTTCTCCAACGCACTGCTCCAAAAGTGTCCGTCTTGGCTGTAAGTGACTGAAAACTCCGTCACCATCATCTCGGTCCGCAGGGATCGAGCTCCTTGGGTGATGACGCCTGTGATCCGTTTGACTTTCCCCAAATCCACCTGCAGCCACTCGTGGGGGTTGTTGTTCTAAGGCCAAAAAGAGAAATCAGACAGTTACCAGAAAGAATGACTTCTTACAAATGAACAAAAAAAGATGAGGCTTAAATGGTTAGGAAGGTTTATAAGATGGAAAAACTTCATTATTGGTCAGTAATACTCATATTAATGTGTCTGGATGTTTAAGAACTAAATGACTAAATCAGCTTTTCGCTTTAGCAAACATTTGTTTGGAGAAGATGCTTTAAATCCAAGTTCACATACTGTATTTTTCGGACTATAAGGCGCATTAAGTGAAACAAAACAGTCAGATAAGTCTTAAGTTATTAATCTCATTCACTATAACTCTCATCATTGTTCAGTTGTAACATAAAATACAAAACAATACACTCAATGCAAAACTTTACACATTTTTCAGCGCCTTGTACCACATAAAATTGGTTCGAGGTCAGTAAGCACAACCAGAATTAATACATAAGGCGCACCGGAATATAAGGCTCACTGTCGATTTTTGAGAACATTAAAGGATTTTAAGTGTGCCTTATAGTCTGAAAAATACGGTATACAAATGAGGAACCATCATCAATTACCGACAGTATATTTCATTAGCTAGAAAAAGAAAATGTTATCAAACTGATGGAATCCAGTGCTAGTTTTTGAATGATGAAGAATAAATATTGGGAGTAATAGTTTCTATTTAGGTTAATTCTTTTAATTACATAAGCCTGTGGTATTTGTTCAGTCTGTGGCAATCGTTTTTAGGAAACTATTCCAGACAAAAGCTGACAGAAAGTGGCTGACCTCTGCCTGAAGTGCTGCCTGCAAACATTGATAGCAGCTCAACAATTAGCCACAAGGACAGATCACACCTCGAGAGTTCAGCTCTGGAAAGCGTTAAAAAGATAAGCTGAAGAGGAGGAAATGAGCCGAGCGTGCTATCAGAACAGAAAGGTTAAAAAGCTTATGGGGGTTATGTGCTTCTGTGGTGCTTATCCTGCTGTGATAAAGGTCAAGTGGTGCTAACGAGGACAAAAAAATGGAAAAAAACAAAACACCTTCTATTGGTCTGAATGACTATCGGCCAGTGGCCCTCACCCCGATAGTCGCTAAATGCTTTGAAAAACTGGTCATGACTCACATCAAAACAACCATCAACATCAACGAGGACCCTCATCAGTATGCATACCGTGAGAACCGATCAACAGAGGATGCAATCTCCTCTGTGGTCCACACTGCACTCAACCACCTGGAGCAGAAAAACTCTTACGTCCGTATGCTCTTTGTGGACTTCACATCTGCCTTCAACACCATGATCCCCCAAACCCTGATGGACAAACTATCCACACTAGGACTAAGCCCCTCCATCTGCAACTGGGTACTAGACTTTTTAACAAACAGACCACAGTTAGTGAGGATCCACAACCTCTCCTCCTCCACCATAACCCTCAGCACTGGCTCTCCTCAGGGATGTGTGTTGAGCCCCCTTCTGTTTACTCTGCTCACATATGATTGTGCAGCTACCCATCCAGGCTGTCACATTGTAAAGTTTGCAGATGATACAGCGGTGGTGGGATGCATCACAAACAATGATGAGTCCAGCTACAGGCAGGAGGTGGAACACCTGGAGAGCTGGTGCAGAGAGAATAACCTTCACATCAATGTGAAGAAGACAAAGGAGATGATTGTGGACTTCAGAAGGAACAAAAACACCTACACCCCCCTGAACATAAGAGGATCTGCGGTGGAAGTGGTCTCCAGCTACAAGTACTTGGGTGTACACATGAATGACAACCTCAGCTGGAGCAACAACACCACCAGCCTGATCAAGAAAGCTCATCAGAGACTCTACTTCCTCAGGCGGCTGAGGCGAGCTGGTCTGGGAAGCTCAGTCCTCACCTCCTTCTACAGGTGTGCAGTGGAGAGCATCCTGTGCTCGAGCATCAATGTGTGGCATGGAGGCTGCACAGCTGCAGAAAGAAAAGCTTTGCAGAGAGTGGTGAAGGCTGCACAGAAATCTGTTGGAATCAGTCTCCCCACCATCACAGACATCTACACCTCCAGATGCAGGAAGAGGGCCACCTGCATCATTAAGGACCCCACCCACCCAGCACACACACTTTTTGCCCCACTCCCCTCAGGAAGGAGGTTAAGGAGCATTAAGTGTAGAACCACTAGACTGAGGAACAGCTTCTACCCTGAGGCTGTTAGACTCATGAATCTCTAACTAGAATAATCACTGTGAAAAACCATATCATGCTGCTGCTGATCTGTTTCATGTTGCTGCTGATCTGTTTCAATGTTGCTGCTGATCTGTTTCAATGTTGATGTGTTCATGCGTGCACATCTGCTCACAGACTCATGTTCATGTTTGTGCTGATGTTCAATGTTTTATGTTATGAGTGCTTAGTGTATATTTAGTTGATGTTTTTCTTAGTTCATATCTTAGATGTTATTACTGTTTTTCTTATACATTTTATTGTTGGATGTAACTGGGACCCTGCGTACATAATTTCGCTCCACCACATGTACCACATGAGGTGCGAATGACAATAAAGAAACTCTGACTCTCTGACTCTGACTCTGAATATTTGAAACATTTCATAGCCAGATCTTAACATTTAACTTTACTACTAACAGATCACTTTCTTAAATTTGATCCTTCACTGCTGTTCTTTGAGAAGTGTTATGGATACAAGGCGTGATGAGAGAAGACCAGTGCTTCATTTTGAACAATTTTCTTCAATAATTACTCAACATATTATACAACAGGCAGCACGGTGGCGCAACTGGTAGAGCTGCTGCCTCTCAGCGAGCAGGTCCTTGGTTCAAACCCCGGTCCAGGGGCCTTTCTGGGTGGAGTTTGCATGTTCTCTCCGTGCATGCGTGGGTTTTCTCTGGGTGCTCCGGTTTCCTCCCACAGACCAAAAACATGCATGTTAGGCTGATTGGTAACTCTAAATTGTCCCTAGGTGTGAATGAGAGAGTGAATGGTTGTTTGTGTCGTTTGTCTCTGTGTGGCCCTGTGATGGACTTGCGACCCATCCAGGGTGTACCCCGCCCCTCGCACAGTGATTGCTGGACATGGGCACCAGCGACCCTCGTGACCCAAAATGGAATAAACGGGTAAAAGATAATGGATGGATATTATACAACCTGATTCTCGATCTGTGGTTCTGCTACTGGGAGACCCTTAACAAAATAATTCACTTTATTAACGTGCACTGTCAAACTACACCTAAATACTAATTTTCTTTAGATTATGTTGCGATTTCTGCTCCAAATACTGCTAATTATTAGAGAGCAGATTGTCTCTCCTGAAGTGAAAATATATCTTTCTGCCATAAATATCTTCTTTTTGTTTGTTAGACATCCCTGAATTGTACAGTAGTCCCTCGCTACTTCACAGTTCGACTTTTGCAGACTTTCTCGGATTTTCAAAGTAAGATTGTACACGACAAATCAAATAAAAAATTGTATATGACACACAATTTTAAACTTTAATACTGTGTTACTCACTTGATTGGGACAGTACGGGATATAGTAAAAAGTTAACGAAAAAAAAAACGTCAGACAGGCATCGCCATTTTGTAGTTTTCTTTCAATAAGCTTATACTGTAACCCCTGTCAAAAAAGAACTACATTACCCAGAAGACAAAGTTGCATTTTGCTGAAATGGAGGGAAAGTTTTGATCTGATCCAAAAAAGTTCAATCCTTATTCATAGTGACTTCAGGGCTCAGTGGATGGAGAGAGCTGTACGGAACCGACTGGGAATTGGACCAGAACCGGACTTTCAGTCCAGGCTCATTGGTCAATCTTAGTGCTGCTTGCAGGCCCATGAGGCCTCTCGAGCGGGGAGGTGTCGCTTGGAGGTCCGGTGTTTTCTCTGGAGCTCACCGGTACTTTTTTCATCCGGATTTGGACTCAATTGGGACCATTGTGTGGTTCTGTACTGACTATCCGATGGTCTGGCTCTAAAAGCATCTCAGTAAACAAGAGCTGCAGAGAACTGATCAGAACCAAAGGAGAGAAGAACCGGACCAGAACAGAGCTGCTGTGTTCTGCAGAGCTGGTGAGTAAAAAGATATTACTACTCACTCAACTTAAAATTTTAAGTAGAGCGACTAAACATTATCAAGATATCATGGTGAATAAACGCTTGCTAAATAAACTTTTGCTTTAGTTTAGTTGATTTAATTTTTTTAGTTGACTGAACTGTTTTGGTTTGTTGTTTCAACTCAGAAATCTATCTTTTTCTACTTTGCGGTTTTTCACTTATTGCCGAGAGGTCTGGAACGTAACCCCCCGCAATAAACGAGGGACTACTGTATATTGAATGTGAACATACTTTTGGCCTCCAGGCGTTGGCGCCTCCACTCAGGTGGAGCCGGGCGAGGCTGGGGCTCCAGGAGCGCAGCAGAGACGAATGGAACGATGAGGCGCTAAAGCTGCTGTCAGGAATCAACCTCCTCTGGAGCCCGAGGGGCGCGGAGCAGCCTGGTCACACAAACACAAGAGCTGAGTCATTCTCAGAGCCTTCACATGATCTGGTTGAAGCTGTCCCAGCTGGTGCATCTTACTGTTGAGATCACATCCCAGCAGCTCCATTCGGACAGCGGGCTTTTGCGAATAGTGGTGTGGATGGATCCGGACGTAGCGAGCCACAAACGGTGGAGAGAACTTGTTTTCTCTTACCCTGGAGCTGTCCATGTTGCTATGAAAGCTCTACAAGAAACACACAACCTAATGAGTTGGGCAATCTGACATTCTTTAGTACAACAAAGCATGCACTTAAGCTACATTACGTTGTTATTTAAAGAAAATGGCTGCCTAAAATTGTGTTATAGAGTCAGTCTCTGCTATGATGCAGAACTAATGTATGAACTTTGGCCTTATTGAAATGATGCTCAGGCTTGTGAACAAACCATGGTGTTCGTGGAGCTGTTTCCTCTGTAGGTGGTCCAGGTCTCTAGATCCAGGCTGTAGGAGACGGTAAACAATATGATGAAGTGATCCTTTAGCATTGATCTGACTCCCTGCGTCTGCACAGCGTGCAGCAGGGTGGGCGTCTGCAGATCAACCTGAACACACACATTCACTGTGTTACAATTTACACTAAGGCAACAAGAAGGGCAATAATATCATGTGCCAGAACTTGTTTTAGGAACATTAGGAAAAAAAAACATTCAAGATTAAGCATGAAAGATCTGAAAGTTATATGTCTGACCTGTAACCATGACTTGCTGTTTTTTCCCATCCAGGCGTTGATCATACCGGTCTGGTCCAGCCTGGCCAGCCTCGGCTCCCAGTAACCTGCACATGGAAACATATACGTGATCCTTATCCAGCTTGCTGTGAGTCATTTCCCAGTTTTAGACTTCGGAAAGGTAAAAACATTTAATCTTAGGTGGACTGCTTTATTCCTCTTGATGTTCAGTGTTTGTCTTGTTGCAAACAAACCCCAAAAATATCTTACCTATGTGATCTGATGCTGTGATTTGGGAGTCTTCAATTCTTCCGGATGTCATTCCCAGAGGAAAGGCACATTCTGCATTTAAGAAAAACATAACATTTTAGTAAAACAGGACAAAATTACAGGTATAAATTCCTTAAAGACATTTTCTGACCAGCTTTAGAAGATAAGAAGAAACAACATAATTTTCCATAATGTCCATTTCAGTGTTTTTACATTTCTATAACCACTGAAACCTCAAATATTTTTGTCAGTTTGTGACGTTTTAACAATACTTCTGTACTGAGTTCACAGTGTGAACGTTGTGGAAAAGCCTTTGACGTAATCAGATATTGAGATAAAGTAGAATATCCCTGACAAAAAGCACGCTGAAGTTTCAAAGACCTCTGTCTAACAGGTATCGTTGAGTTTAAGTTTGTGTTTTATATGGTCAATTAGCCATTTGGAACACATCTGACTCCAAAAGTGAATCATTTTTAGACGTAAATCTGATGATTACTTTCATTAAAATCCATTCTTGGCTTGAAAAATTATTTAGCTAACAGGCAAACAAATGAACACATGCACACACTCATATAAAAGCAATTACATTATTATCTGCTGTAAAGGAGGGTTATTCTACCAAACGATCATCCAAGAAACACAAAATAACACAAAAAAGATTGAAATAAGAACAAATAATATTAAAAACAAATGCGAAGTAAAATAACCTTTAAAACACAGAGCTAAATAACTATCGGACTGAAAAAGATGCTCAAACCAAGACACAATATTAAGAAATCCAACTAGGAAACAAAACAGTAGAAACTATAGAGAGAATAAAAATAAAGGCCCTAAAATCAAGACCAACTAAAACAATGTTTAGAAAATCCTCCACTTTCTTCTGGCTCTGCAGAGCTGTTGTGGTGTGGTTCCCTCTAGACATGAAATGTCACATGGATGCACCTACGTGGATTATACACCAACAGTTTGGCCCTCATTCCAGCCAGCTGGTAGTCTCCTATGGTGCACTCCACCAGCCATGTCCCGACTGTGGGGGGTCGCATCTCTACCGTCCCAAAAACACCTGGAAGGATATGTACAAAGCATCCCATGAGACAATTCAATTCAATAGTTGTAACATTTGTAACAATTCATTTTAAGAAATGAGGTCAATTTGTTCTCTAGTAGTCTGAGTTTAAGGCAGCATAACAAGCTAACCCTAACTATAGCATTTATCCCAAAGGAAAGTCTTAAGCTCAGTCTTAAAACTGGACAATGTGTCAGCCTCACAGACAGAAACTGGAAGTTGGTTCCACAAGAGATAAGCCTAACAACTGAAAGATCTTCCTCACATTCTGCTTTTGGAAACTCTAGGAACCGCAAGTAAGCCTTCAGTCTGAGAGCGAAGTGCTCTGTTAGGAAAATATGGGACAATAAGATCTGTAATATAATGGATGCTTTTGCTGGCTCCCTTTGTTGCCTTCCTGGTGCAGCATCCTAGGAGATGTGAAGGTGTCAAAGGGATGCGCTCGCCTGGTGGCTGTGCTGGGACCCCCACCCCTACCCACTCCAAATGCATTTGTATTATGTCTATCCATGTTGCTCTTTTTGCTGAGGTAGAGTTTTTTCCACTTCTTCACAAAGTGGCCTGTGTCCAAGGACACGGTGTGAGAGAGCTTTTTTTAATATATTTCCTTCATCATGTTTTTCTTTTCTTATCTCTGTATGAAAGGTCACTCTGCTCCTGCGGCTGCAGTCCTAGACATCTTGTCCCCCCCATGTCTGACTTGTAAATGAGTCTTCGAGGCTCAATGTGACTTATCTGTTTAAATAAAGGTTGAATTAATGTATGTTGTCTTGGCAGGATGTACTGAAATGAAATGTCTCCTTGGGGATCAATAAAGTATATTGAATAAAATGGAGCTTGGGTGTTGAGGGCTTTGTAGGTTAGAAGTACGATTTTGAATTCAATTCTGAATTTGACAGGGAGCCACTGGAGAGAAGCTAAAACTGGAGAGATATGGACATAGACAGAGAATGTCCCATTTAAATAAAAAACAGCTAATTTTTATTGTACTTTATGAAAACACATTATAGGTCAACACACTGTTAAGAAAAACACTGTTTTACATGTTAAAGATAAACTGAATCTTTTTAATGAAATGTAAGAATGAGCCGCGGACGATACTGCCATGTTTTTAAGATTATTGCAACAAAATGTTCGAGTTCTGTATTCACCAGGAAAAAGGGTGAAGACTCCCAAACGGTGTTCTTCTTTAGCATGAAGAGTAAAAGGCAAACCGTGGAAGTGCACGGCATGGTACTCCCTGTCACCTCCCACATTCAGGAGGTGCCACCTCACCGGCTGATGCTGGGCCACCAGCAAACCAGGAAGAGTCTCTGCCACGTAACCATTTATTGCTGACGAGGAACACACGAGCATTATTTTAGATAAAAAAAAGACAAGATTCAGACAGTAGGAGTGAATTTTCCAGGTTTGATCATTCACCTGCAAACTTGTTGCTGGTTTGGTACCAGGAATCCTTGGGGCTGACCTGACAGGGTGGTGCACAGTACCGCTGCAGGTTCTCCTCCAGGTACCAGCTTTTAGTTTCATCGAAGGTGTGGAAGAGCAGAGAGAACTCCTGGATGTCCGGCTGTGTGTTCCCATGGGTCTTCAGGGTACCAGACTTACAGACCACCAGTGGACCGATCAGACCCGAGTGAAGGTCCTTCTCCTGTGTATAGAAAATACATTTTAAAAAGTCAACGTTTAATGCTGAATTAAGATGTTAGTGGAGTAAATCCACAGCAGATATGTGCTAGTTAGACTGCAGCAGACCTTATCGACAGTGGAGTAATAAGCTCCAGTCTTGCAGTCAAACTCTGGATCAGTGGGTCCCTGTTTCTTGCTTATTTTCCAGTTATAAGTCCGAGCTTCTCCTGGTGGAACAGGCTCTCCGGGAAGCCCAGGTGGAGCAGAGGATGAGGTGGCTTGTTTAGCGCCTGCCCCCTGACTTCGGTCGTACACGCCATGAAGATGAAAGGAGTAAGGCCTGTTTGCATTGTTCTTAAAAACCACCTGAGTTAGGACAAGATACGTCAGGAGACAAATCAACACGAACAACAACAAGGGTGCTAACAGGAAGGGTGCAGAAACACTCACGGTGAGGAGATCATTAACTTGCGTTCTGATGAAAGGTCCCAAGATTCCCAGGTGTTCTTGAAGCTCTCCTCTGCTCACAGGCTGCAGGAAGTCTTTGTCTCTGTAAGCTCGAAACACCACCTTCTTATATTCAGGCAGGAACTTCCTCATTCCTCGACGCATCTCACTGAAGAAAGGAACACAGCAGGGTTTAAATCTACTGGTTGCATAGTCAGATGTTGTCATGTAACAAATTATAGTATGATTTGTGAGCAACTTGAATTTTATGACCGCCATTTCCATTAATGACCTGATAGCACTGTCGTCTGTCGGAATCACGAGAAGTCTTAAACTTCTTTGTGCATATAATTTAATGTTAAATAACTGCTAAATAATTTAATAATAAACTTTATACGTCCTGCAAACACATGAATTAATGAACCAGAATGGCGTAAATTAAAAACCCCAGAAGCAGTGATTAATTTGAGACGGATCTTGCCATAAGAGGATCCGGGAACTCTCTTTATTTTGACAGGGTGCATTCCGGTAACTGTTTGCTTGGCTCCGGTAACTCTCAGGCGTAAGCTTAATAATAAAGTTATGAACAAATCTGACTGCCTTGAATGAATAAAACTTGTATTGGATACGTAAACTGAAAATAAACATAAACACTAATTTTAAACACAACAGCCACATACAATCTGCCTCTTCATTTCCGCATCTACCCTTAAAAAATCTCCGCCCCTAAGAGTGGTGGGGGTGAGTGCTGTTTGGAGCGACATTCTTCTATAGTATGTACCGAGCTAATCAGGCAGTCGTACGCGGGCAGGAGCCCACAGCTGCCATGAAAAGGCACCTGGAGGTTTCACATGTGGAGTCAGACAACGAGTAGGTACAGTGTTGAGCTTGGAACCACCAAGTAAAGGGGAGGGTGTAGGATGCTTGACAGAAGTGGAGTGTTTACAAATGTAGGTAAATATAGATGTTTAACAACCTGTTAAAATACACCAAAATGCAGGAAATCGCATCTAGTTTATTCAAAATTTTCTGTGGAAGGACCCCCAGATCCCCCCACTCCCGGATGGCCCGCCTGCTATTTGCATTCCACCATTGATCGGTTTAAAAATTAAGCCCTGCCCAAAAGGTTTGAAGTCAAGGCTCATAAGACGAAATAAAACAAATAATTGTAACAACCTAAATGGGACCAACAAAAAATGCCATACACAGATATAGAATGCCGCAGAGGATGCAAATGGACAATAAAGAGATGTAAAATAACCACTAAAAGATGCTAAACATGAAACAAAATAATCAAAATGGGACTTTTTTTTTCAATGTAACCAAAAAACAAAAGAACTGAATAGCTACAGTAAGACATAAATGACACTAAACAAGCAGGGCATCAGAAACTGGGCCACAAGACGCCTTAAAATTAAATTTGCATTCGACAGAGACCTAAAAACTACAGCTTCAGTTTGAATCAGTGGGATTAGTTCTTGCTTTGTACTTCTGGTGGCACAGGCCTGTGGTACTGTTGGTTCTTGGTTTGTTGTAGAATTATTTTTATTTATTTATGGTAGTCTGTGTAGTTTTTAGTGTTTTCTTTCTATCTTTGCTCTAAATTTCTGTTGCCTCATATGAGCAAGAGTTGTATGTGCTCAGCCCAATAGGACAGTGTATTTAAGTTCCTGTATGGAAAACTGGTGCCGTTCTTACTCCTGGTGGATGAGCTGATGTGGTTTCTTGATGCCGTAGTCCCAGGCGATCTCCTCCGCAGCGATGTAGTAAAGGCGGGGTCTGAGTTCTCCTGAACGCAGGTCCATGTAATCTGAACCAAACACTTCTGATGAACTGTTCACCTGCAAATACAGCAATAATTCTGGTGACGCGAGCACTTTGAATTACAGTATTGAACACTACACTTAATAAATACATAGAAGTAGCAGTACCTCCTCCTTGTAGTCATCGTACTCCAATGCCAGATCAATCTGATTTAAGTTAGCATCAGTGAAGTTGTAATCCAGATCCAGCAGGTCATCTGGAAGCCTCACGGGTTCAGCAAAAATGTGGTTTTGTGGCACAAAGTTTTCATCCATGAATTCTGAAGAGATTACATCTTCAGCTGAGACCTTCGATTCCTCACTGTTCAGTAAGATATCATTGCTCTCGTTAGGTACAGTCCTTTTCTTTACATTTGGTATTCCACTCCTTCCTTCAAGCTTGGATTTTGAAGCAGTCTCAGTCATGTTTTCTACATGTTCTGCAGCATTTTTAAACACAATTTCTTCATTTAAGATCCCAGAATTTGCACCTCCTGTCTGTCTTCTCCGTCTGCTTCCCCCAAGTTCAGCCAGATTTTCAGCAGCTGTCCATTTCCCATCTTTTTCTATTTTTTCCAGGACATCCTTTGGGATTCCTGCATCTAGAGGAGGTGTTATCTTTTTTAGTGATGTCACCGGCACTCTCCTCAGCTCACATGCAGAGCTAACACCTTCAGTTTGATCCATCGTGACATTCTGACCACGAGTCTCGTTAGCAACGGGTTTCTTGCACACGCGGACCAACACTGTGCCATTCTGAGGTCTTACGCCTCTTGGCTGGAGAAAGATTTGGTCGTAGTAATCGGAGATATCTTCAGCCACGTCATCATCAACAAGCGAGAGCTCTCCGTTGTTGCAGGGAAGAACAGTGTAGCGGATGCTCATGCCCCGGCTCTTGAGGCTGCTGTCAAATGCACTTATCTCCCACTCACCTGTGAGACAAAAAAGAGAAACTTAAAACGACAAATTACCTTCCGTGTTTGGTGAGTTAATCTATTTCCATATTAAAGTTACCGTAATTTCCAGACTATTAAGCGCACCCGAATATAAGTCCTGCCCACAAAAAATATATATATATATTTTTTTTTTTTTGTACATATAGGCCACACTAGTCTAAAAGCCATGGATGTCTATGTTTTTTAAACTTTTAATTCAATACGTACCGGTAACATACACAAATACGTACAGTAAATTATTATTTTTTGAACAGTGCCGGTAATACGGCTGGTAAAAAACAAACAAACAAACAAACAAACAGTAGTCTAGGAGTCATTGACTACTATCTTTATCTTCCTCCTGCACACCACAGACATACTGTATATAAGCTGCACAATAAAACCAATGGACATTGGATCAATGAAACTTGGTTTCATTGATCCACTGTGATCTCTTCAGTAATTTCATTGGTCAGATTTTTAAAAACTGTTATTTATACAGGTAGTCTCACTGAGTCACGAGGACCCAACCCCCAAGAGAGTCGCGTATTAGGCAGCTCTGTGAGCACCCGAGTGTGACGATGCTAAACGTTTTGGCGTCAGGAAGCTCGTTAGCCCGTCAAATAAAAATAAAAAATCCATAAATTAGCTGCAGCATTGTTTAAGTCACATAGTTCAAAGAGTGTGAAAGAAGTAGCAGCTTATAGTCTGGAATTTATGGTACTTGTGCTTGTACTGGGAATCAGTTTGACATCTTTGTGCACAAATGGTCCAAAACTCAGCACTTATATGCATCAATACCCACTAGAAGTCTTGCTGCCAGTTTCTTTTTGAGGAAAATGCTGTAAATGTGAATATTGGACCTCACCGATCAGTTCCGTTTCCATGGGGACCGTTACGGCAGTCATGGGGAAGAGGGTGAGGACAGACTGGTAAAGGCCTTCGTACTGGAACAGGTTTCCAGTAAAATAAACGGAGAGGAAGTCACTCTGGGTACCCACGTTGGCCACATGCCAGAAGGGGACATCAGTCTGACACATGACGAACTCACGTCCCCTGAACATGATGCCATTTATACCTGGAGAGTTAAAAAGCAGGACTTGGGTTTTATTTCTGCTTAAAAATAGTAACACTTCCACTAACAAACATTAAAGAGACAGTTCAGATCTTTTAAAGGGGGATTTTGTAAATAGCATCCCACCTGTTTTAGATAGGTCTTCGAATGGCCTCAATTTAAAGGAACAGTGAGTATTTCAGATCAAAGTGGACTTCTGTCATTTTAAAACAACATGTTTTTTGCATTACACAGCTATTTAAAATTATATGATTATTTGCAAGCACATACAGTGGCAGCAGCAGCTAGCTGTAGCTCTTCTGATTCAGCCTGAACTGCACTAAAATATTTCAGCGTACTACTCTTATATTTTTAAGAACAATCCACTTTGACCTTGGACCCACTTGAGCTAGCTGTTAGCTCGTCACTTCAGTCAGAGTAATTAGTTTTCTCCAAATTGAGGCCTTATAAAAAGCTTTCTACAACAAATTAAAATTTAATTGTTTATAACCTTTCCACAGAATCCCACTTCAAAAGATGGGATGCACTGATTTAAAAAGTAAACACAGAAATGTTAAGTTTGTAATAAACTCACTGTAGATGACATTGGACTCGTAGAATTCAGAGTGCGTAGCGTTGAGAGGTCTTAGGCTTGATTTCTGCATGTTTTCCTTGAAGTACCAACTTTTGTTCTCATCGAACACAGCAAATATCAAGCTAAGCTTTTCATCAGGTCCCAGCTGTAGTCAACAAGAAATTAGAAAATAAATGTCAAATCAAATAAAACATATTGTGCATCTTTGAAGCGTGAACATTTCCCTCACCAGTTGTCCTCTGGTGTCAATGGCGTCGTGTTTGCAGATGAGCAGCGTCCCTACCAACCCAGAGGCCAAGTCCTGTTCTGGGGAGACGGTGCTTTGATACAACTGGGTCAGACACTGGGGGTCTCCCTCCAAGGGCCCGTCGTCTGTTGTTAGACTCCAAATGTAGCCAAATGTCTTGTGGGGGGGAACTTCCATGGAGCGCAAGTCATCTTCTGCTGCTGTTTAATGAGATTTAAGTAGATTTTGTTGCAGTCAATTAAGACAAATTAAAAAAACAAACTGTGAGCTTGAATCAGTTTGTGAGGATGAAAACAAGTTAAATATAATCACAGGCAGCTTTCCTATCCATGTTATATCTCCTTATCTGTGCAATCAAACAGTCACCAGTTGTGTCTATTTTTTAAGTAAATGAGAAAATGGGAGACAGATTTAAAATTTTGGGTATAAAATAAAAAAATTAAAAAAAGTCCAGATGACCTGACTAAACATTGTTGGATTGGGTATAATATATTGTTTTTATACAGAAACGGTCATGTTCAGTTTTTTTGAGAGGTGGGAAAAATGACATTTACAGTAAATGATACTAATACAATTTTTAAGAAATAAACTTGACAGAAAATACAGTTATTTAGACCCATCATGCTCTCTTCTTTCTGGATAATTAAAACTTGACTCAGGCACTTGTGGGCATAGCTAAACAAAAAAATTGCTTCACTAACCCATATTCCGCTTACTAAAAAGTTAGCTTTGATAAATGCTAAACAGGTAAATTATTTTAGCAGAAGCTAACCCTAAACCGCTAACTGTTAAGACGACTGTCACTCAATCTGAGTCACGCGTCTTTGTTTCAGTTGAAGCTGCGTTGACCAATCACATCATGTGTGCACGTAATAAACCAATAGTGTGCCTTCAGCTAGCTGCTGTTGTGCCAACCAATCACATCTTTTCATGTGTAAGGTAGTAAGCCAATAGCAAGCCTAATGGACTCTTCGAGACACGCCCACAACAGACAGGCACAAGCTAGTGAACTTTGTTAGCGGACTTGAAGTTGGCTGAACCTAATTTAGCTGGAGCTAATTCTGCTAATGGTTTCCAAAGTTAGCAAAAATGCTATCACTAAAAAAACAAGTTCTGCTATTAGCTGTTAACGGATTAGTGGAACTGTGCCAACCACTGGTCTAGATAATTTTTCTAGTTTGACAAAGTTACAAGTTGTTTGTCAAATATCATATTAAAAAGTTCATCACGTAAACACAACAGATTTGTTGCTACTGTTTGTTAATCCTTGAGCTTTGGTCCAGTTTCGGTTAGCAGTTTGCAGCGCTGTTTGAGCCACACGCATTGGGTCGGCTTGAAAACTTATGAGCTGGATTAATGACTGTGAAAATGAAGCAGCCATTTTCTAATTTTCTTACAGCGGTTACAGCCAAAAACAACCAAAACACTGTGCTGTAAACCTCGTGGGAAGCAGCCACAGTGCCAGTTTGTGTGATTGCAGCAAAGGACACTTCCTTCTGTTCACCATTGATTCACAGCTCAGATTAAAGTGAAGCAATTTCCAGCGAACAAACTGCAGCTTGAACAAATCTTTTGTAGTTCCTTAAAAAGTCCCAAAGGTTTAGACTACGGTAGTTTTATTTTATTGTTATTTAACCAGGCAAATATTGAGATCACAGATCTCTTTTGCAAAGGAGGCCTTGGCCTGAAGGCAGCCTAACATGCATGTTTTTGGACTGTTGAAACTTTAGGCTAAAATTTACCAATTTTTTGTCTGTTTATTAATATCAAAACGTCAGCTCACCATTGCTGGATCTCTGCAGGGGGTAGATCTTCGTCAGGCCATTGGGGTAGATATTAAAAGGGCGACTAGCTAAGTTTTTAAAAATGATCTGGGAAAAAAGTACAAAAAACAATTAACATCAATTCAAATGAAGGCTCAGTAAGATGTTTATGAATTCAATTCAATTCAGTTTATTTATATAGCACCAAGTCACAACAGAAGTCATCTCAAGGCACCGAACAGAAACATTCACATATATATATATATATATATATATATATATATATATATATATATATAAAAGCAAGTTAATAACATTATCTGAGGAGCAGACTGCTTTGAGTTTAACTCCATCACAGAACACTCATCTTGAGCAAGCACGAAGGTAACAGTGGAAAGGAAAAACTCCCCCATGACGAAGAAACCTATAGCAGAAACAGGCTCAGGGCAAGCAGCCATCTGCTTCGACAAGCTGGATTTGGTAGGAACAGATAAACAATGGCAGTTCAAGAATCACATGTTAAGATAGAAATAGTATCAAATGAAAACTATTCAATTGTAGCAATTCATTTAAGGAAATGTGGTCAGTTTGTCCTCAGTAGGCTAAGCCTATGTGAGCATAACAAGTCAACCCTAACTATAGGATTTATCAAAAAGAAAAGTCTTAATCCCAGTCTTAAAACTGGACAATGTATCAGCCTTATGGTCAGAAACTGGAAGTTGGTTCCACAAGAGAGGAGCCTGATAACTGAAAGATCCTCTTCCTTTCTGCTCTTGGAAACTCTAGGAACCGCAAGTAAGCCTGCAGTCTGAGAGCAAAGTGCTCTGTTAGGAAAATATGGGACAATAAGATCTGTAATATAAGAAGGAGCTAGGTTGTTGAGGGCTTTGTAGTATTACATAAAACCTTAAGGTCAGTCGCTCCTCAGATATTGGCGTTACTCACATGGATCTGATCGTTGACTTGGCCTTTCAGCGTTGGACCCAGCAGCATTGTCACATTGCTTTTCCTCTGAGTGAAGGAGGCATCTGTGTACTCCACGTACACAACCTTTTTATACCTGTAGTCCAGGTGATGGGGAGCTGCAGGCAAATATCTGGACTGCAGTTCACTGAAGTGGGAAAGAAAATCTCATCAGTTTAGAGCCTCGTCACCTGTTCTTTTTCATCCCTTTCTTTCTCCGTACCTGTCTGTGGGCTTGAGATGAGGAGTGTAGTCCCAGATCACCTCTTCTGCAGCAATAAAATGCCTCCTTATATTGGACTCCTGTCCACTGATGGCTCTGGGTTTAAAGTATATTGTGTTAAAACGATAATCAGAATCGTCTTCATCCTCCTCTTCATCGTGTTTGACGTTGCGAAGGCTTTGTTTCGGCACAGGGATGGGCTCAGGACATTTCTCCACCGTGAAAAAAGCATTCATCCCATCTGTTTGAACAATGAGAACATTTCTGGGTACTTCTCTACTAAATGAGATCAAATGAGTCTAATCAAGAGATGAACATAGTTGCACCAGTAAGGCTGTTTGAAATTCTTTACCATGACTATGAGCATGTATCTGACAGCTGATGAGGAAGTGGCCAATAGTGGTGGGTTTCATTTCTGCAGTGATGAAAGTCATTGGGGTCACTTGCACTGTGACTTTACGATGGGTCAAAACCTGAAAAAATACATAATACATTTCAGAAATGTGTACTCTTTATTGTGCATGTTTAAACACAGAGAAAAGTCTGATTCTTCTGACTTTTAGAAGGAAAATGTATTTTCTAAACTGCTGTACAACTACTTTAAAAACAATTTAGAGTATAGGATAAATATGGGTTAACAGTAAAGCTCTGATACATTTTTTCAGAGCACTTCACTTTATTAAAGAGGTCATCTTTAATAATGTGCTGGATCGGCCAGGTCGGTGTCCAGCTTTTGATTGCGTCAGCGGATGCGTGCGACTGGCTATCCAACATGGCTTGCCATACAATCACCAGCCACACACGGCCATTTGACCATGAGCTGACTGGTCTTGAAAGAGTTAAAATAAAGTTGAGTTAAGCTTCAGATGGCACTATATAGCCAGGAAGCGATTCATCGCCAAAATGGACATTCGTACAGCCGCTGCACTCAGAGGACACACGCGGACGATGACCCAAACAGGTGAGATCTCCAAGCAGACATGTCAGAGCAGGGTCTGAATAATGCAGAATGCAGGCAGAAGCAGGGATTTAATGTGCTTTGAAGGTCATGAAAGAACAAACACCCCCTCAGCTCCAATCTTCTGCCCCCTTAGCTGCGTGCATCTGCTGACTGTTAATAATTATAAGCAGTCAAAGCTTAATAAAAAAAATGTCTGGGGGATTTCCAGGTTTGGACCTGTAATTACTGTTAATTCATCGGGTCCAGGTGGGGTTCGGTAATGATGGCTGTGGGCTGGGGCTGGGTCGCATCAGATTTTTTGGGCCCGAATGCAACGCCAATCAAAAGAACTACACTACCCAGAAGCCAACAGTGCTTCCGGTCACTGCCTTCTGCTGAAATGGAGGGAAAGTTTTGCAACGTAAAGTCAGAAGTAACGATCTCTCTAATAAACTCACAGAACTGGCAGGAAAGTTGCAAATAATCCTGAAGCTTTCTGAAGCTCAATTATCCACGTGCACATCAACCTGGACAGGGCGGTGGGCTTTGTCTCTGCAAGGTAGGTCTGCCGAACCAGAACCAAGCCTGACCAGAACTGAGCTGCTGGTCTGCAGAGCTGGTGAGTAAAATTTTGCAGTACTGTACAGTACATATACATATGTTGTTTAACTTGCATAGGTTTAAGAGTTTAGAACATTGCAAGAGTGTGGAAAGAGTTTAAAAAGCCTTAAAATATAATAATAATAATGTGTTATGTGTTGTCATCATTGTATGTTCACATACACTGGTGAAATTGGCTCTCTGCAATTAACTCATCCAACCCCAGGTGAAGCAGTGGGCAGCTATTGAAAGTGCCCGGGGAGCAATTGGGGATATGGTGTCCCACTCAGAGACACCACGAGATGGGCAATGACTGGGGATCAAACCTGGGACTTTAGGTTCCTGAGTCGGCTGCCCTGCCTCTACCCCAAATACTGTATATATATATATATATATATATATACTAAAATAAATATAGCGTTCCTACTTCGTGGTTTTTCACCTATCGCGGTGGTGTCTGGAACATAACCCCCGTGATAATCGAGGGACTACTGTACTTTCTCCAACTCCTACAGTCAGTGTGTAAACATACATGTGCTATATACAGGTGTTTTGTAGTAAATGCTGTGGGACAAAGTGGTTAGGATGTGGGTGGAGATGGGCAACAAACTAATGTACACAGCCTAACCAAAAATAGACTATGCCTTTCACTGGTTTCGCTGGTCAATTGGTGGCAAACACTCAGAATTTGGTGAGACCAGAAAGAGTTCACTGTCAAACAGTTGCAGTCAAGTCCTGGCTTTAACTCTGTCTGATACTGAGAGCCTTTGTTCACCTGCAAAGTGTGACTCTGGAACCGAATGGAGTGGATTTCCGGAGCTGTGCCCATCCCGATTACATGCCAAAACACAGGATCTCGACTCTGACACATTGTCAAACCTGCACACACACACCAAGAGAAAATAAGGACAAACCCCTGTTCAGACCAGACACGCTCCAGTCCCTGTAGCACGGAGCCCAGTGTCACCAACACGTAACATTTCAACACGCCTTCCTGAAACAACCACTCTGAGGCAGAAAGCCTCTTCACCTGGTAAAGTCGAGTTGATATAGCCATTGATGGTGTGGTAGTTCTTTCTGCTGTTGCTCCTCTTGAACTTCTCTCTGCTTATCCTCTCTCCCATCTCTCCATACCAGCTTTTAGTCTCGTCAAACACAGCAAACAGAAGGACAAAGGCTGGGAGCCTCCGCTGGCCATCTTCAGTGAAAACACCTGCAGAAAGATTTAGACACAAAGCATTTACAGATTTTAATAATAATATTCAGCGTGAAGCTCATCTGTCTGTTTTTTTTTTTGTCAATTGGCTGTGGCAGCCATCTTGAATTAGGTCGACTCCTAAAGACCATTAGCTGTAGATGTCTATTCAATGAATACTTTCAGAGTTCCATTAAAAGTAGTCCAGTTGATTGATGAGAATATAGAAGTTAATTTAATAAAGGTCAAATGAATTATTCCTAAACAACATATGCAAATATATGATGTTCTTTTAGAGTTGTCGTCTGTGTGTGACATTTAAGGAATATTGTTTATTTTGCTGCGGCTCACTGACTTGGTTTACAGATGAGCAGGGCTCCAATGAGGCCCGAGTTCATGTCTCGGACCGTGTCCACCTGCGATGAGTACGAGTAGGTGAGGCAGTCGGGGTCGTCGATGGTTGGACCGTCTTTTGGGCTGATGTCCCAGACATACTCATAGTATCCTCCAGGAGAGACGGCATCATCCTCCTTTTCCTGCCCTGCTGTGGAGTCATCATATCCAGCTCCTGGAAGGAAAATAAGTGTAATAAAGCAGAAAAACTATCATTACTTGGTGATAAATAGAATGGAAAGCATCTTAACAGGACACAAATTACCATATTTTTCGGACTATACGGTGCACTTAAAATCCTTTAATTTTCTCAAAAATCAACAGATAGCCGTATAATCCGGTGTACCTTATGTATTAATACTGGTTGTGCTTACTGACCTCACACTGACTTTATGTGGTTATTGTGAATGAGTTGAATAAAGTTTGACTTATTTGACTGTTTTGTTTTGCTTAATGCGCCTTACAATCCAAAAAATACGGTACACTAATACTTGTGATGTTACAAGAAACATGATAAATACACACTGCCTTGTTCTGGCTCAACAATATGGCGCAACGACACAGGCTGCAACATTTTCAGCTTCAACATCACAGCGAGGACATTTTTAATCTGCCCCTCAAACCCTCGTTCCTAGAAGTGACCGGAGCAGCTTTTCAGATTATGAAAAGCTTTTTTTATTGGAAGCTGTAACAAGAAGACACGAGCTGCTTACAAGATGTGACGGTCTGAGAGCATTAGAACATACGCCAGCACTTTCTGTAAAAGAGATTAACTTGGAAAAACAACAAAAAAAAAACTACTTATGAGTGCAAAAGTCTGCTTTGTATACAGCTGAAGACAAGACCGACTGTTTGTCCCCGCAGCCTGCAGAATATCTGCACACATGAGATAATGATAACCGTTGCTTTTTGTCATTTCTAAAGAACGAGGAGGCGATCTATTTTTGGCATCGTTTCCTAATTCACGAGCAGTTTGCAACATTTTTTTTTTTAAATTACTCTAACAAGAACGACTTCCAATTTGCACCTATTTTGGTATCCTTTTGGAAACAGTTTGATTATATTCAGGTAAAATCCCCCTTTAAGAGTTTATTGCAAGCTTATAACAATAAATTCAGTCTTAAGTGAGACCATGTGGAGGTACGTCGTGGTAGCACTGAGCTTAAAGCGTCGTTGAGCCTTTGCCTATATTTTTCCACTGTGTCATGTGCAGCGCAACGTGAGCATCACTTCAACGCTCAACGATGCGAGTCAAACAAAAGTGAGTCAGGTCTGCTCCTTATTTGAGCAAAAAGAAAAGAATGCTGAGTGATCTGCTCAACTTGTTGTTCAGCACATCAAATAAAGCAGGGGTTCTCAAACTTTTTTGGATTCCCCTCACGGGAGAAAAAGTTTCAGGGACCACCTCATAACCCTTATTTTTATTAAATAATTCTCTTCAATTTGTCTCTTTAATGCAATGAAAATATTTGTGTAACACAAATACTTAAGACCTGTTCTTTAATAGTGTTAATACAATTTTTATACTTTTAAACATGGGGTATTTTTCATTCAAGACACACTTAATTAACACAATTTTTAATTTCAACTTCCAAAAATTACAGTTTTGAGAAAATTAACAGTATCAAAAAAACACTTCATTCACATAATGAACATAAATGTATCGCCACTTCGTCAAATTATTACAGAAAACTCGTTACATAAAGCTGAACAGAATCATAACAGCAGTGGTCAGACCAAGTAATAGGACTTCATTTGTAAACTGATCAATGCTGGAATGCAAATAGCGGGCGGGCTAGCAGGCCCCAGAACATTTTGAATAAAGTAGATGTTATTTCCCACATTTTTGTGTATTTTAACAGATTGTTAAACATCTATGTGCTTGTTTAAACCCCCAAGCATTGGCTTGCAAACCCCAGTTTGAGAACCAGTTAAATAAAGGATTAAAATATATATATTGAGAGGTGAGATGAGTTCTTTACCTTCAGATTGCTTCCAGTAGGTGATCCCCACAGGGCTGATGCTGTACGGCTGAGAAGCTAAGTTTTTAAAGTGGATTGTCACTTTTTCACCAGCCTGCGCGACAATCACCGGTCCTTGAATACCTGCCATCACAAGACATTTATCAGCGATTTATCAGCGATTCATGACAAATCTGACATGGTTGTTTTTGTAAAGAACTCTCCAGCGCTGTTGTTCACAAATAGAATCCTCTAGTAGTTATCGCCACCCGCTAAAGGCCGTGCATGCGTCTGTATCTTAGCAAGATATTGCACGAACCAGTAGACTGGTTTTAACGACATGTTTAGAAAGTATTCATCGAAGACACATCTACAACTGAATCACTTTTGGAGTCAATTCAATTAAAGATGGCCGCCACAGAAAGCTGAACCCAGGAGACGTATAAATGATTATAACTCAACCATATTTATAGTTATTGAGGTAAAATTTGAAGTGCTAGTGGCTGAGCATGTTCCCAAACACAAACTGATGTCTACACATAATTTTGCTTAAATCTTTGACATTTATTGTTGGCGTCAACTCATGTTTGTCTGTTAGCAAAATATCTCATTGCCCATTGAATGGATTTGAATGATAATCTCAGAAAGTAATTAATGAGTATACATCTACAACTGATTAACTTTTGAAGTCAAACCAATTCAAGATGTCTGCCACAGCCGACTGATTTTAGGAAAGACAAACATGGATAACTCAGCCAATTTTGTAGATACTGGGCTGGGAATCATGCCCAACGCATACTTTGAAGGTGACGTCTCATGATGCAGCATCAGGTTATTTTAATGACACAACGGCTACAACTCTGTCCTTTCTCAGCAGACTTGGGATGATCTTAGTCCAAACCTCTGGCAGGAACAGAGGCGAGTGATATGCACTCACTCAGGAGATGATAATTCAAACATCTGCTAAACATCTGCTTATACATTTGTCTTGGAATCTAGCTGTTTTTTTGTTTTGTTACCTTTTTCCTTTTAGCCATCCTATTTGTTAAAAAGAAAAAAAAATGTAGTATGAGTTTTTATAACTGCTTATTGTTGTTGCTGTTGTCCATTGTTGTCATCTTTCTTTGTTGAAATCAGGTCTCTCTTGTAAATGAGTCCTCGAGGCTCAATGGGATTTACCTGTATAAATAAAGGTTGATTGAAAGGTTGATTGACAAGAAACTTGTAGAGGAGACCTACCTGTCCAGGCTGCTCTGGGCTTTGGGACTGTGTATGTAGGGTCTGTGTACTCTCTATAAACCGCCTTGATGTATTTTTGAGGATTCACCTTGGCTCTCCCTCTGAAGAGAAAGAATAAATGCTCTTTTATATAGAATCTGACAAGAAAATCATTTAAAACTTGATTATTATTATTTTGTAAACCCACAATAATTTAAATGCCTACCTAAATGTAACAGAATAAAGGCTGTTATCTGAAATACAGAAAGAAGTGTTCACCTTTGGTCCGGTTCCGCCTCGTCCAGGTGGATGTAGTCCCATCCGATCTCCACCGCTGCTATGAAATACTCCCGGACAGCGCCGGGGGGCGGCGGCTCTGCGGCCGAGGGGGAGCAGCGGAGGAGCGGCAGCAGCAGCAGCAGGAGGGTCGCTGTCATGGCGGTTCTGAGCGTCTGTCAGCCCGGCTTCACGGTCCGAGCTCTGGTGCTCGTCTCGTTTAGGGCTGGGGTATTTAAAGGAAGAGGTGGCCAAGAGGGAAGGTCAAGTTGGCTGAAGTGGAAGGAAACTTGGCGCGTGGTGGAGGCAGACTACCATGACGTCACGGTAGACTAAATTTTTATTTTTTTTTTAACAGACAGACATCTTACTAAAGCAATGACGCATACATTGAAGTTAATATTCATATTAATAAGTTGAATACAAGTCGTGACTAAAAACAAATATTTGCCCGTTTGTAAAAATATAAAAAGGAGCTTTACACGCGTTTCATTCGTGTTTGTAAACAAAACAAAAAGTAAGGACATTTGTGTTTGGTTGAAATTTCTATGTGGTAGGCTATATGCCTTTTTTAATTTAAAAAAAAGAAATTGTTTTTGAAAGTCTTTTTTTTTTCTTTTGAAATTGTTTCATTCTGTTCTGTCCATACAAATATACAGAATGGACGGTTAAAGCAGTATTGTTGCTTACTATAAACTTTATTGTAGCAGTATAGAACTATACAAGTGCATCTCCCTAGGCCCCTCTCTGCCTGTGTCACACCCAAATATATCCCACTGGGAACATAACCTGTACTAACAATCCACTTGTTACAGAAATGGTGCTACATTCGTAAAGAAAATGTGTGTGTGAGCTTCAGTGTGTGTGTTGAACTCATGGGAAAACTTGCCAGATCTTCTCTGTCAACACCAAACAGCGAATTCTACTAAAAACTCGTGCTTGGTTTTGTTCATTGGATTGGAGATTGACGTTTTAAGAAATAATTTACTTTAAAAAAAATGTTCCAGGAGCATGTGGAAGAACCATACACAGCCACCACTTCTTCCTCTTGCAGCTCAGTCACTCACTGCTGAGGGATGGTATCTCATTAATTAGTCAGCCAATGAGTTGGTTAATCTGGAACAAACAGAACGTATCCCACGTGTTTGATGGAGTTGAGGTCAGGACTGCAAGCAGATCATTCCATCCTGTCCACTCCCAAATCCTGTGTCTCTGATAGACCCTGCTCTGTGGGGTTGAGCAATGTCATCTTGGAGGATAGTCTAGTCCCATACTGTAAAGGTATGACTGGGCTGCTTACTGTGCCTCAGGAACTAGAAGTTCAAAACAAGAGTCAGTAGCTGATACATATCCAAGGAGTTGGATTGTGGAATGGTCTAGAGAGTGATGTAAAAAATGCCAAGTCAATGTGTACATTTAAGAAAAAGATCAAAGCTGAATTGTTAAATATATATATATGAAGTAGCTTAGTGTGTGTTTTGTATTAGAATTAGAAAAATTAGAAAGTTATTCATTTTGTTCTGTTACTTGAAAATTATTGATTGAAATAATTGTTTGAAAAAGGGGCAGATATAATAAGATTTTTTCTTCTTTCTGCTCCCTTTCATTTTAAATCTTTTGTATCTTTTTTATATTGTTATGGAATTGTTTTGTACTTTTTTAAAATGAATAAACTTTATACCATACCATATAGAGATTTGTCAAGTTCTTCTAAGAGTGCAACCTTACTGTGCAAACATACTGAACTCTGCGCTCAACCCACAAATACAATTTTACAGATTTTCTTCATAAATGCGGCACTATTTAAGAAGAGAAAGAGTAATTAAATAGAATCTGTCCATGTTTAGGACACTTTTTCATTTGGTTTTTGACTGATATCTTGTGGCCAAAGAGAAGTACTGCAAAACTTCAAGACTACATTTTCAAAGCGGAATTAATCATTTATATACAAATTACAAGCCAGAGAAGAATAAATTATTTCCCAATTTTATTACAAACAAACGACGTCTAAACATAACAGAATACCCATCACAAGATGTTTGTTAATTATTTTTAATGCAAAACTTATAAAACCAATACACATACTAGAAATGTAAAAAAATGGTTTGTTATTAAAAAAAAACACTTGCACTGTAGAAGGGGTCTCAACCAATTTTCCTAATGAGCACCAAACTCCACAATATGTTTAAAATAATATTTCAACAGACTGCTTAAAAAGTAACGATGAAATGTTTGTACATAAAAACTTCCTGATTCAAATGAGTTCAAATCGAGCACTGTTTACTAATGATTAAACCACATTTTAATTATTCTTGTATTTTATTTTTTTGCAGGATCACTTCATGTTATTTTGTCTCTTTTAGACAAAATGCTTTTTTTTTTTTCAAAATAAAACTTGTCTTCAACAAGCATCTGAGGTCCATCTGATTTAAATTTGGGCACATTAATCAGAACAGCAAGCAGACACCACCCACAGTCTTTATACATGACGTAACAATAAAATAAAAGCCCACACTAACATTTTGCTGTGGCATAAATTACTACGCTTTTATGCAATGACACTTTTTATGTACATAATTCTTTTAATTTCCCATTTCAAGTTGGGCTGCTGCACCCAGAACAAACCAGATCATCTCATTTGGGTGAAGGTCTTGACCAGATTGGCCAGAGACAAATTATTGCCTTTTAAATCTGAAGTTAGACAAAATATGAAACACACTTATGACATCGTGGAGGAAGACCTGGTCATTCATTACATTCAGGTTATTTGCTGACTTTGGTTTTCTGTGTCGCTGAACCTCGGACAATCAGCAGCAGGACTTGACTCATAGCTTCAGTGAGTTGACCTCTATGATCTGCTGCAGGATGTTGTCGACATCTTCCGTCTCAACACTGATGCCAGCCAGGTCCAGTTGGGGCAGCAGGGCAGTCAAAAGTACCACCACATTGTTACGGATGCCGTGCAGATTCTGCTGCGCTAATCTGACGGGAGGAAAATCATCAATAAAGGGATAGTTCAGATTCTTTGACGCATGGTAACATGAAGTAAATGGAAGTGAGAGCAATTTTTGTTTGGAGGATCAGAGAGAAGCTCTCGTGAAGCAGTTAAGCTCAGAGAACGACCTATGTAACAAGCAGTTATTGTGTATAATTATGGTTCATAAATCAAGTGTTCAACTAATGCATATTTCTAGTAGCAACAAGTGTGACAGGAGCAGGATGATATTAGTGGTTTAGCTCATATGTTGATCCACGTGTAGACACATTTTTACTATTAAATTAATTGTAAATTAAATAATAATAAATTATAATAATTTATTAAATGGTAAACATTTACAACAATACCAATATGGATGCTAAAAAAGACTTGATTTATTCATTATTTATTTGTGTGTTTAGTATTAACACATATTGTACACTACATTTTCTAGCCTATGCTAATTTGTAATCCATCCATCCATCCATCCATTATCTTCCGTTTAGTCCGAAGTCGGGTCGCAGGGGCAGCAGCTTGATCAGGAGGCCCAGACATCTCTTTCCACAGCCTCCTCTTCCAGCTCTTCTGGGAGGATTCCAAGGCATTCCCAGGTCAACCAAGAGACATAAGCCCCTTATCCACGGGTCTTTTTGGTACTCCTATGTAACTAGTTGTGGCCGATTGCAGGATTTATCAACAATGCCTTTAACGGTGGAACCCACCCCATTTTTGGGACCTAAATCACTGAGGTCCCAGGTCTGGTTCTTTTAGGGTCTAGTTGTGACATCAGCGCACTGTAGGTCACTGATTGGTCAGGGGGCGTATCCATTGGTGGAGGGCGGAGATTCAGTCTTCCACCGGAAATCACAATCCACCATTTTCTTTTTCACCCGCATAACAGACAACAAGAAATCGGAGGAGCTTATTTTGGAATATTTTATAAGGTAAAACAAATAATCATGGCACAACCGTGGTCGAATGCTGAAGTTCAGGCATTTCTCTGTTTGCTGGCCGATGAACAAGTGCAGCGCGAGCTAGATGGAACGAAACGAAATAAAAAGATTTTTCAAGAGGTGTCTGCGCAGATGGCGGTGCACGGCTTCCATCGCACACCAAAGCAAAGAGGAAAGCTTAAAAAACTAATAGTTGATGGTGAGTGTATTTTATTTACTTTAAGCATATTTCCTTTTCCTCATGCAACCGTTTCTTTGCGTTTTCTGAAAGTACTCTGAACAAATGAGGCAGACGCGGTTACGTCGTCATTAGTTAGCATCATTGCTAACTGTACTCTGTTGCTGTTTTTCCACTCTTATTTTGATGCAGAAAGTCCCACTGAACATGAAGGTTCGCCAGATTCTGCTTTTGACTGTCCAATCCTCCCCGCTTCTGACCCTTCCCGACCACACCAGCTCCAAGTACATCTATGCCACCGGGCAACACGCAGCAGAGCGGCACCGAACAGCACCCGTTAGTAGGTAAGAAGAAGCAACAATCGTGTTTAACATCACATTGATCATGTTGATATGAATGTTGTTTTGTTTTTGTTGTAAAACACCTTGCATGTATTCAAACTACTTGTTTATTCAGTTGTAATGGATAAATGCTAAATTTAGTTATTCATTTATTACTTAAACTTTCATTTATGAAGTTTATTATTGAAATTATACAGGGTGTAGTGATTTTTGTTCAGATTAACGATGCTCTGTTCTTTTTCTAAATTAGCACAAACCGTTGTAAATGACTACATGTAGTTTATTTATGCCCACCTGCTTACTATCATTAAAGTACTAGACTGCTTTATGAACAGAATCATTTCTGATCTTGTAAACAAACACCTTTTGAAATTAGCAGGAACTTTAATGTAAATAATTTATTTAAAAACTCTACCTGTACTTCATCATCTAACAGCCATTTTCTTGTGTGTTATTCCTAGGCAATAGGAAGCGCAGATCAACAAGTGCAGCAGAGAGCTTTGTTTCTGCGCACACAGAACAAGAGGAGATGAACCGGAAGCAGAGAGAGGAACACTTCCATTTTATTTGTGAGGATGCCAAAAAGGCAAGGCAAGAAGAAGCTGCAGCAGCGAGGAAGCAGGAGAAGGCAATTAGGAGGGAGGAGATGGCCTTGAGGAGAGAGGAAGCAGATGTTCGCAGAGAGGAAGCAGCACAGCGAAGGCAGGAGGCTGAACAGAGTGCTGCTTTCAGTCAGGCACTCCTTGGGGTGCTGGAATCCATTGCCCGTTCCATGGCAAACAGACATGTTTAAAAATATTTAGAGTAGATCATAGTTGATCTATAGAAATGTAGATCCTGCAAGGTAAGCCCACAAATAGCCAAACGTAGCTTGTTAAGTTTGCATATATAATTAGTGTATAATTGGTTTTTTTTGTACAGGTCTTTATTTCTAATAAAAGAAACATTTTCAAGTCTTGAGCTTCCATCTGATCATCAAAAGTGAAGTGCTTACAGTGTTTTTTTACGTCAATAGTGTAGGATAAGTGAAGTAATTGTTTTTTACCTGTAACAATGCTGGTGAAGATTCTCAGTTATCCTTGACACGGCAAATCCCCCCCAAAACAGATAAAAACAAAACCACAGGACTTTTTTTAAAACTGAAGACGTTTCGCTAATCATCCGAGGAGCACACACAATTCAATGAAAAAAGGAATCTGGGATTAAAGTTATAAATCTGTGGTGTTCTGTAAGCTTGCTGGAGATTGATCTGCATGTGTCAGTCTCCATAATACAAGTTTACGGCACACCACAGCTTTATAACTTGAATCACAATCCTCGTTTCATTATCGGCCATGATGTCCATCCTGTGGATCCAGCTGCATCTTTTTCACCCAAGGTCAAAAATTCTCTCCACGACTTTCACTGTGGTACAAAGGAGCACTAACTTAATATTGCTTAACAGCACTTCAATCATGAAGATAATTTGCGACAGCTTAATTTAAAGAGCTGCGTCGTAAGCATAAACTCTGAAAGAGTTGTTAAATATCAAATCAAATGTAGGTTATTATGTAATGTACGTAATATATATATATATATATATATATATATATATATATATATATATATATAATACAAATCAAATTACAAAAAGACTATTAATCCCAGAGGGAAATTAAATGTAATTCATCATCCTGGTTTCATTAAAGAGTTGTTCTAGATGCTGATGGCTGTGGGCAGGAAGGATCTCTTGTAGCATCTGTCTTACAAGGGATCTGAAGAAGTCTCTGGCTGAAGACATATATATATATATATATATATATATATATATATATATTAAAATAGATTAATGTATATATGCATAAACAAATATAAAGTTCTTGTTGTAGGTTTTGGTTCTTTGTTAAAAACAAAAATTAAGGAGTATACAGTTTTTCTAAAACTACAGCCACTAAAAAACGCAGCATATGTGATAGAAGCACAGCAGCAGTGTTTGTTTTGCCATTTTTACACGAACCTGGTAATAAGGCATGTCTGTACATTAAAAAAACAAGAATAATTATTAATCCATGTTTATTTTCAAATCAACACTTTAACGTTCACTTGTATCTAAGGAAGGCTGGGGAGGTAAAAAAGATTAAGGGGTGGAATTAGGATAAGTTACAGCTCATGAGGGACTCCATCAGAGCATCTCTGACACCTCGGCCCTGCTCTCCATCTTGTGGGACAGAGACCAGGACGGGCTGTGCAGCTGGTTCTGCTTCAAGTTCATCGAGGTCATCCATTTTGGTTGTGTGTTGTTTTCCAGCTCTTCTTCTAATACATGTTAGTGGTGCTTAGAAAAGAGCTTAATGTAGCACTACCGCCACCAGCTGGTAAGGTGCGTTGATATTAATAATCCGCCCACTAGAGGTGAACAATCCGCCCACTAGAGGTGAACAATCCGCCCACTAAACGGGAACTATAGGCAAAGGTGAGACACAAAAATAGAGGTCCCACTAGAACCGGACACAACAGGCTACAACAAGAACCAGACCTGTGGATAAGGGGCTATAGTCTCTCCAGCATGTCCTGGGTCTTCTCCGGGGTCTCCTCCCAGTTGGACATGCCTGAAGCACCTCTCTTGGGAGGCGCCCAGGGAGCAGCCTCACCAGATGCCCGAACCACCTCAACTGGCTCCTCTCGACGTGGAGGAGTAGCGGTTCTACTTCGAGTCTCTCCCAAATAACTGAACTTCTCACCCTATTTCTCAGGGAGAGTCCAGCTACCCTGCAGAAAAAAACTAATTTCAACCACCTGTATCTGCGATCTGATTCTTTTGGTCACTACCCAGAGCTCATGACCATAGGTGAGGGTAGGAAAGTAGACCGACCGGTAAACAGAGAGCTTTGCCTTACAGCTCAGCTGTCTCTTCACCACAACGGACCGGTACAGAGTCCGCAATACTGCAGATGCTGTACCAATACATCTGTCAATCTCACGCTCCATTCTTCCCTCACTCGTAAACAAAACCCTGAGATACTTGAACTCCTCCACTTGATGCAGAACCTCACCCTCGACCTGAAGGGAGCAATCCACCCTTTTCCGGTTGAGGACCATGGCCTCAGATTTGGAGGTGCTGATTTTCATTCCAGCTGCTTCACACTCGGCTGTGAACCGCTCCAGTGAGAGCTGGAGATCACAGCACAATGACGCCAACAGGACCACATCATCTGCAAAGAGCAGAGATGGAATCCTGAGGCCACCGAACCGGAAACCCTCCGCCAGCTGGCTGCACCAAGAAACTCTGTCCATAAAAGTTATGAACTGAATCTGTGACAATGGGCAGCCCTGGCGGAGTCCAACTCCGACCCTGAAGTGGTCCGACTTACTGCCGGCAATGCAAACCAAACTCTCGCAACGCTTGTATAGGGACTGAACAGCCCATAACAACGGGGCTCCAATCCCATACTCATGCAGCACCCCCCACAGTGTACCCCGAGGAACACGGTTGAATGCCTTCTCCAAGTCCACAAAACACATGTAGACTAGATGGGCAAACTCCCAAAACCCCTCAAGGACCCTAGTGAGGGTAAAGAGCTGATCCAGTGTTTCATGGCTAGGACGGAACCTGCATTGTTCCTCCTGGATCTGAGGTTCGACCAACGATTGGACTCGCTTCTCCAGTACCCCTGAATAGACCTTACCAAGGAGGCTAAGGAGAGTGATGCCCCTATAATTGGAACACACCCTCCGTTTTGAGGAGGGGAACCACCACTCCAGTCTGCCAGTCCAGTAGCACTGCCCTCGATGTCCACGCGACGTTGCAAAGGCGTGTCAGCCAAGACTGCCCCACAACATCCAGAGCCTTAAGGAAATCAGGGCGAATCTCATCCACTCCCGGAGCCCTGCCGCCTCAGAGCTTTTTAACTACCTCGGTGACCTCAGCCACGGTTATGGCCGGATCAACCCTAAAGTTCCCCGACTCAGCTTCCTCCATTGAAGACGTGCTGGTGGGATTGTGAAGGTCCAAAAAGTATTCCTTCCACCTCCCAACGACATCACTGGTTGAGGTCAACAGCACCCCACCTTCACTGAATACAGTGTTAGTAAAGTGCTGCTTTCCCCTCCTCAGCCGCCTGATGGTTTGCCAGAATCTCCTCGTAGCCGATCGAGAGTCTCAATCCAAGGTCTCACCGAACTCCTTCTACATCTGAGCTTTTGCCTCGGCAACAGCCAAGGCTGCACACCGCTTGGCCCTCCGGTACTCCTCAGCTGCCTCCAGAGTCCCACTGGCCAACAAGGCCTGATAGGACTCCTTTTCTGCTTGACAGCCTCCCTAACGCAGGGTGTCCACCACCGAGTTTGTGGATGACCACCGCGAGAAACACCGACAACCTTGTGGCCACAGCTCAAGGCAGCTACCTCAACAAGCGAGGTGCGGAACATGGCCCACTCAGACTCAATGTCCCCCACCTCAGCTGGGATGCGGCTAAAGCTCTAACTTTAGCTTTAACTGCTAATTTGTAATGCAACATTTAAATAATTATTAATATTAGCCCAACTGCCTAAAGAGTTGAAATGTGAGGGGAAAAAACAAAACAAAAAAACAAACAAACAAACAAAATCACTGCCTTACTACTAAAGTAACGGCTCATTGGAGTTTAAAAAAAGTTACTTTTCTAACTTCCTGTAGCTATTAACATTTGCCATGCAGCACAACACTGAAAGCTGAAAGGCAAAGAGACAAACCAAGATGAGATTTGTTTGTTTTGCTATTATTTCACCTTACAACAAAAGTGCTATAGCAAGCACGGTTTTTAGCATGTTATTATTATTATTTTTTTATTGCTGTTTAGTTGTTGTAAAGTTGCTGTGTGTTTGTGCGTGTATGTGTGTGTCCGTTTGTAACACTCACCTGCTTTCATCACGAGTGTCACCGTCACTCTTTCTCATTTTGCTCTGACTTTCAGTTCTTTCTTTCTTTGATTTGTTTTCCTGCCCTGCATCTGGTTTTGTGGCTGAAGTGGAGCACTGCTGGACAGAATAATCATAAATCAGTAACAATTAAATCAAATTGGCATGACTTTAAACATATCAGCACCTAGATCGTTTCTTCAAAAACAAAACAAACAAAAGTAAGAAAAAAATGACAGGGTTTCTGTTTTGCAGCTAATCCTTGCAACCTTTAGATGGTCAAGCGTTATTGTAACACAAATGATCTCTTGAACATACTTCATATCGTAAGGGTTTGATGGGTTTTAGAAGTTAATTCAGTTTTCTACTTGATGCCACTTTTGCAACTTCCATAATGTGATGTACATTTAAAAAAATATCAAATTCAACCAATTAAAATACTGCGAAAAAATGTTTATTTATTTATTTTTTCATCAGTGACACCTTATTACTGGTACACTTAATAAACGTTTTACCATTTCCTGTCTAAACTGATAAATCTAAAATAATGCATATGTTCAAACTGTGACGAAATTACACATAAACAGAACATAATAAATCTTAATATATATA
>NC_056501.1:17454015-17460178 GCF_014905685.2 Nematolebias whitei
ATATATTTATTTATTTATTTATTATTTTTTTAAAGGCTTTATAAACCCTTCCCACACTCTTGCAATGTTCTAATCCCTTAAACCAAGTTTAACAATATATGTATATGTACTGTAAAGTACTGTGAATTTTTATATGGGTACTCACCAGTGAAGATCAGACTACAACTTGAAGGATGAGTTCAGCTTCAGGATTATTTGCAACTTTCCTGCCAGTTCTGTGATCTTAATAGGCTTAAGGGCGACTGTGGCTGAGTGGTTAGAGCAGTCGTCCTCCAAAGCCAGAGTTGGGGGTTCGATTTCACCAACAGTCACATGCTGAAGTGTCCCTGAGCAAGACGCTGAACACCTCATTTCCTCCGATGTGTGTCCCATCGGTGTATGAATGTGATAAAGCACTGTTTAGTCATTGTATAGATGTAGTAGGGCACTGTAATGGGTAATTGAGGCCACAGATTATAATGTAAAGTTCTTTGAGTATCTTGATAAGATAGAAAAGCGCTATATAGTATATTTCATTACATAGAGAACTTTACTAATTGGCTTTTCTATGTATGTGAATGTTTCTGTTCAGTGCCCTGAGACAACCTTGTTATGAATTGGCAC
Source organism: Nematolebias whitei (assembly GCF_014905685.2). Lineage (NCBI taxonomy): Eukaryota > Metazoa > Chordata > Actinopteri > Cyprinodontiformes > Rivulidae > Nematolebias > Nematolebias whitei. Next base: position 17,454,619 of record NC_056501.1, read on the forward strand.
TATATAAATAAACTGAATTGAATATAAAGTACAGTCCATTTACCATTTGCAATTTAATAGATAGATCCTCCCCTCCATTGTTGCCAATTCGTCAGAAAGCGGCCGGAAGCCCGATTGGCTTCTGGGATGTGTAGTTCTTTTGACTTGAGTTATAGTGTAGGTTTATTGAAAGAAAACTACAAAATTGCTGCACCTGTTCAATTTTTTTTTTGTTTGTTTGTTTTGCTTTTGTTTTTTGTCCTATTGGTTTGTTCCCTATCCCGTCCGCTCCCATTAACTTTTTTATACCGTACCGTCCCAATCACATGAGTAATATTAAAGTTGACAATCGTGTGTCATGTATAATCTTACGTTGAAAAATCGCGAACGTCAAACCACGAAGTAGTGAGGGACTACTGTACACCAGTTTGCAGAATATTATAGTCCTTTGTACTTAGAGGTGTCTAAATAAGTCTACTTATGTATGTTGTCTAAAAGGAGTCTGCTCAAAGAGCTGTCTGCAACAGGTAATATGATACTTATTCATAATCTTTGATCAAAGTAAACTTTAAACAATCTGAATTATTCTTTTTTGTTAATATCATAATTTATTAGTTAAAATCATCACATTTAGTAGCACTGACTTGAAGTCATCTTCTTCAGTCTCACATCTTATTTGCCTCACTTTTCTTTACAACAGTGTTCCAGAAGATAGACGTTTGTGGACACACAACAAATGACTGCACTTCAAGATCTGGACTTCAATACCAAAGCACTTTCATTGTTGTTTCTTTTTAATCTTCTTACGATAGATTCTTTGAAATGGTGCTTCCTCTTTTTCTCCTTCTTTTTTTTTAGTTTGCACAAGCTGGAAACTACAAGTTTTTAGGACTTTTTCTGGTATAATTATTAGTCTAATCCTTATATAGTGGTTCATGTTTTTGTGGTAAAGAGTTTGGTTTAGGGAGAGGTGTGGATTGAATTTATCGGTACGTTCGGGTTAGTCATGTACTGATGATGGTTAGGTTTAGACTGGGCAACAGAAATGAATGGAAGTGCTAAAAGGAATGTGTGTTGGGGTGGAGTGATCATTTGTTTGTCTGTTGGCAAAATATCTCATCAAACTGACTGGATGTACTCCTATGAACTTTTACCTTTTAGAGTCAACCCAATTCAATATGGCCACCGCAGCTAATAGAGCTTAACAAACACACAGATTGCTTTAACCATGTCAGTTTTCCACTAACTCCCTCCTTTGTCATCAGAAGATGATCCATTTTTTAAAACTCTGGCATGAAAGAATGGTGTACCGTTTGCAAAGTTACACAGTCAAAAATTAACAACAATATTTTGGTTTATTTAGCCTTTCATAAGAAAAAACAGACTTTCACCATGTTATTCATACATTTACAAATGCCATAGTTCCAAGTTTAATATTTAATTTACAAACTAAATACTTAACTTGCAAGTTATAGTTAGTGAACTAAATATTTAGGTGTAAAATAAATATTTAATTTCCAAGCTAAATATTTATTTTCAAAACTAAACATTTGTTTTCTAAGCTAAACATTTAATTCTTAAACTAAATGTTTAATTTTCTAATTAAATATTTAGTTCAGACATAAATGTTTATTTTCCAAGCTAAACATTTAATTTTTAGAATAAATATTGAATTTGCTAGCTAAATATTTAGCTCAGACCTAAATATTTAACTTGCTAGCTAAATATTTGACTTGTAATATTTAGGTCTGAGCTAAATATTTAGTTAGCAAATTAAATATTTAAATTGGAAATTGAATATTTAGCTTGGAAAATAAATATTTAGGTTGGAGCTAAATATTTAGTTAGCAAGTTAAATATTTGGTTTAGGAATTAAATGTTTAGCTTAGAAATTAGATGTTTATTTTGGAAAATAAATGTTTAGTTTGGAAAATAAATATTTAGATTTGAAATTTAATATTTAATTTACATCTAAATATTTAGTTCACTAACTAAATATTTAACTTGCAAGTTAAATATTTAACTTTCAAATTAAATATTTATGTTGGAAATAAACATTTAGTATGTAAACAAGATATTTAGTGTGGAGCTAAATATTTAGCTTGCTCACTAAATATTTAACTTGAAAGTTAAATTTTTAGTTTGTAAGCTAAATATTTAACTTGTAAAATAAATATTTAGTTTGGAGCTATGACATTTGTAAATGTATGAATAACATGGTGAAAATATGAATTTGAAAAATAAACTATTTTTTTCTTATGAAAGGTTAAATAAATCAAAATATTGCTGTTAATTTTTGACTGTGTAACTTTACAAACGACACCCCATATAAAAGGCGGTGGATATGCATCCCCTCAAAAACAGCTTTAAATTTTATAAACAAAACTTGCAATGACTCTAACAGACATGTGTTTGTCTCTGGGAGGTGAAGTATAAAGCTCGAGATTGTGACTGTGGACATGTGAAAACAAGGGTCGAGTTTTGCTTTCATGTGTGCTATTTTTCATAAAGTGTGAGAGAGGGGAAAAAAACAGAGTAGAACCAGAAAAAATGACCACAGTTTTATCACCTTCTTTTACTTCACTTCCTGTGTCGATACCCTGCGGGGGCCCGTTGATTGCTGGCAAAACTGAAGCAGTCCCTTCTTTTAAATTTCAGTTGTATTTACAACACAATCATCTGCATATTTCATTTGAATTTTGTCAACAGGTTTATGGTAATAAGCATCAAATTGATATTTAACACCCTGCTATGTTAAAGAAAAAAAATTCCTCTGTAAAATCTCACTATTATAAAAAAATTTTAATACCTGACTTAACACATGAAATCATTTACAAGTCATTTAATTTTTTCCAAATGAATCATCCCCAGAGTTTTTTTTTTTTTTAACTTTTCTGGCTAAATTTATGTGATGCTTCCTGGAACTTATCGCTCAGTATATTGCAGTATCAGTGAATGTTCAGGTTGCAACACTGCGTCGCCCGAAAAACTCCTAAAAGTAGAAACATTTCTCGTCATCAAAGATCAAAGAAAACTGAAACAAAAAGCAAGCACTATGAATTTATGCAACTGTGAAATTTTATTTTAATCATGCACAATAATGTACATAAAAAAATACAAATTAGTCGAACACTTAGTTTGTTGTTTTTCTGGTGGGTGTGTCATTTAAGGTAGATTTACAGATCAAAATGTGCCTACACAGTGGTTTTTAATTAAAATTGAATTAGTTGCAACTAAGAATTTTTCACTTGCAAAAAGCCAGAATATATACCAATATTTAAAATCTCCTTTTGTGACAGTCAAGCCAGATCTTCAGACCTTTTAGCTTTTTTCTGGCCTGTGCCTCTGTGGGCTGCCAGAATCTCTGCAGAAGGAGGCAGAGGAAAACCTTGAGGCAGACTTTCAGACCTGAACTGATGTAAATGTTAGAAAAGTTGCACCGATTAAAACATCAAAGTTCATGCTCAATAATCCAGGTAGAAAATCCAACAAAGTTCAGTCAGGTCATCTGGACGGTTTCTTTTTTATGTTGTTGAGACTTTTCATAGTTCATCCAAAGGACTTCATCAGTCCAAGGAGCCACAAACAAACTGAGTCCCACAAGCAGCTTAAAATACTTTGTATATATTGTTTTGTAAATCTGGACAAAGGCTAATTTATACCTCATCAGGTAGTTTCTCGCTGATGTGGTTGCTTGACGAAAACTGTGTTCTTGTTCTCGCGCCGCTCCGAGAACCAGTTCTGTGCACAACTCCCTGTCAGAAGTAATGTTAAATTGCAGGGTATGTGCCAGCTATTGTATTGTTCAGAACTTTGTGAGCCTGTTAATGAAAAGTGGCGGCAGTATGCCACTCTCATTTTACTTCAGCTGCTCTGCTGAGGAGCTGCTGGCCGAGGCTGTCAGAAAATACAGTCAAATATAGAAAGACAGTCAAATAAATGACACATTTTGCGTTGTCTGTCAAAAACGGTGGTCTCTTTGTCACACATTTAGAAAATTGCACTTCTCGCCAGTAACAACAAAAATGCCAGGACTTCTCCCCCACAGTTTCTCTTCAAGTATATAGTACAGAAATGCTGCTGCACCTAGAACGACTGTAAAAGAAGGAAAAGTTATTTTGGCTCTAACAAAGGTGACACTATATATTCATCACCAGCACCAGATCGTATTCACTCCAGATGTTTTAAACCTTTGGGGATCTGTAAACAGTAAGATTGACAGTGTGAATCTTTACACACAGTCTGAATACATTTCAACTAATGTGCGTTGTGGATTTATTGTGGGAATTACAGAGGAGCACTCAGACCTTAACAAGTGAATCGCCTTTATTGTCATGACATACTGTAACCATCTTGACTCAATGTAACCTCCAACGCATTTTGTGAAATGTAGGGAGTGAAAATTGATGCCTTGAGGAATTTATGATTAAAGTTGCACATCATAAAACAAAAGACATTTTGTGTTGAAACTTTTTTCACATGTGCATTTGTATGTAGTTTATAACTACAAAAGTTGGGACTTTTATAAGCTCTTTATAAACAAAATAAACAGATGGACAGACAGAGAATAACATCATGGAAAGATGAAATGTCAAAACATACAAATATAAAATAGATCCCATAAGTCATTTGCTTATTCAGTGTTTAACTCAAGTCAGAAAGACTTTGTAAAGTTTTGTTAAACGTTCAAAATTTCAACTTGTCGTTGTAAGAAAAGAAGGTAGGGCCCTCTACTGGAGAGCATACGATATTACACAAAAATAAAAAAAAATTATATTTCCTTTTAAAATTGAACACTTCAAGATTCAAGGTTCTTTATTGTCATTCACATCACATATGGTACATGAGGTGGAACGAAATTGTGTACTCAAGGTCCCAGTTACACACAAAAATATAAAGTATAAAAAAAGAAACAGTATACAATGATCTATATGCTCAACAATAACAATGTAATTTAATAAGGTGTATTAAACACAAGCCTGAACATGAGTCTGTTGTGAGCAGATGGGTATGAATACAGCAGATTAAAGGCAATAAATCAGCAGCATAGATAAAGTGACATATCACCAATTAAAGCTGCATTACAGTGGTTATTCTGGTTCATGAGTCTAACAGCTTCAGGGTAGAAGCTGTTCCTCAGTCTAGTGGTTCTGCACTTAATGCTCTGCAACCTCCTGCCTGAGGGAAGCGGGACAAAAAGTGTGTGTGCTGAGTGAGTGGGGTCCTTCATGATGCAGGTGGCTCTCTTCCCTCATCTGGAGGTGTAAATATCTGTGATGGTGGGGAGACTGACTCCAACAGCCTTCTGTGCAGCCTTCACTACTCTCTGCAAGGCTTTTCTTTCTGCAGCTGTGCAGCCTCCATGCCACACGTTGATGCTGGAGCACAGGATGCTCTCCACTGCACACCTGTAGAAGGAGGTGAGGACTGAGCTTCCCAGTCCAGCTCGTCTCCGCGAGCTTGAATTCATCCATAAATACTTTAATGAACGCTCTTTTACAAAGTATTAATTTACTAGTGAACACATATCTGATTTATACATGAACTAGTGCTTTTTAAACCCTACAGTTTAACGGTTTAT
>NC_056501.1:17460278-17462163 GCF_014905685.2 Nematolebias whitei
TATATATATATATATATATATATATATATATATATATAATATTATTAATCATTCAAATCAAGTCTACATAAGAAACAAACAAAAAAATTAGAGTATTTTACATATTTCTCCTCTTCAGAAGTCACCCCAGTAAGATGTGTCGAGTATAACATGCTGGTATTCATTTCAGCCGATGACATTAGCATCTGAATTTCCTCTGCTAAGGACAGATGAAGATTGACGGATCCCTCATCTTCTCTCAACACTTCTGTAAGGACAGCACTGAAAAACAAACAGCAGAACACAGTAAAACAGCGATCACCGTGCTACACTGACCATTTAAAACAAAATCAAAGGGTTACAATGAGGCTTCGTCTTGTCTGTCCTCCAGCTGCTTTTTCAGCTCCTGCTTCGTCAGCCTGAGGTCCTGGAGCAGAGGAACATGAGCAGATGGCTTTAACGGTCAAACAGTAACATTAAAAAAGTTGTCGACTGTTGGAAGACCATCAGTCATTTCTTCATTTGTAGTTTCTGACCTGTGTGATGCATCTGAACAATTCAATCAAAGCCCAACTCAAATTTCTGAATACAACTGTCTAAGGCTGAATTATATTTAGAAATACAAATTTATAGAAACACGTTGAGAAATCTGTTCTCATTGATCAAAGTTCATGCTCAGTAATCCAGGTAAAAAAATTCAACAAAGTTAAGCCATGTCTTTTGGATGGTTCTTTTAGTTGAAACGTTTCGTCTTGCATCCAAAGGACTTCATCAGTCCGAAGAGTCACAACAAACTCAGTCCCACAAGCAGCCCACTCACATAGTGGGCCAACCAGTTTTATGGTGATAAGATGGTTTCTGGAGTCCGTCCTCTCCCCCGTCAACTCTTCTGAAGCAGTCAGAGCCAAAGTGGTTCAAAACATCACAGTTCATGCTCAATAATCCAGGTAGAAAATCCAACAAAGTTAATTCAGGTCCTCTGGACAGTTTGTCTTCTTCAAAACATATTTATGATGTTATTTATTTATTTATGATATTTCCCACTCCTATTTATGCCCACGTGAGAGCATAAATGTGAGGGCTCATGCACTGTTCCACAAAAAAAAAAAGATCAAAATTGCTAATCCACACTTGCATTATTTGAAAAGAACAAAATGGTTTAATAGCCAAAATATTCAGTCTTTACATGTCTTAATGGAATAATGAAATTTCATTGGTTTAGTACTTTACTTTGAATAAACTGTACAAATAATAATTGAACAGGTTAGAAAACATTTACCTTTATGATGTTGTTATATTCCTCCACAGTTTCCTCCAGATGGTTTACCTGTAGGCTTTTCTGTCACAGTCACACACAGACAAAACGAGATGGTAAACGTAAAACTTTAAGGGGAATGATTTTTATTTGTAATAAATAAATGAATCAAAACCTTGACTCCAGATTTACTGCATTGTTTTGATGTTCTTACCTGACGAATCACATCGTACCTGTGCTGAAGCTCTAACTGAGCTTCCTCCAATTCATTCTGACGAAACACAGAACAAAGTCACAAATCAGGAGTTTATTCATTGTTTAAAGCAACTTTTACACTTCCCTCAATTCAATCGATGTTTGAACAATTCACCACCTGACTTTTACTAATTTGTGCAACATAATCATGAATTTAGAAGCTCGTTGTAACTTTTAAACAACCCATGCTGTAATAATTGAAATGTCTCCATCAAATGCACGTAGAGTCATCTCCTTACTAGAAGGCGTGGAGAGAAGTGTTAAATTAGAACCAGCTGTGTTACCTCGAGGCTCTGAAATGCAGCCCTGAACTTGCTCAACGTGATCTTCTCTTGGTTAAACTCATCCTCCAAGGTTTTAAGCTAAAAGTGTAAAAACACAATTAAATGCAGAACT
>NC_056501.1:17462263-17479462 GCF_014905685.2 Nematolebias whitei
ATTTTGGGGCGGTTGTGGCTGAGTGGTTAGAGCAGTCGTCCTATAATGCAAGAGTTGGGGGTTCGATTCCACCAGCAGTCACGTGCCCAAGTGTCCCTGAGCAAGACAATGAACCCCTCATTGCCTCCAACGTGTGTGCCATCAGTGTATGAAAGTGATAAAGCTCTGATTATTCTTTGTAGAGATCTAGTAGAGTTCTGTATGAATGGGTAAACGAGGGCACAGATTGTGTTGTAAACAGCATTGAGTATCTTGATAAGATGGAAAGGCGCTGTATAAATACAGTCCATTTACCATTTATATTTATGTGAATGCTTCTGAATCATTCACACTATTGTGATCTGTGATCATTTGTCTTCCGTATGTTTTTTTTTTACATCTTTCTCATTCCACAATTTTTGTACCATTTCAACAAAATGTTCAGCTCGTTCAGGAGAAGGGTGCGATGACTTTTGGTATTGGTGCAACTTTAGCTTTTTGAAATATTTAGCCTTTTCGGTCAATTTGTCCTCATAGAAAATGAATAGAGCTCATTTTACATCTTTCAAATCTTTTGATCTGTTTACAACCTTTTGCTGCTCCTTTCACATTTTGTTCTGGTTCCACTTCTTTCAGCTTCCTTTGTGCAAATTTAAACTTTTTTCAGCTATTTTCAGCTAATTTCAGCTGTTCTGGCCCTTTCAGATGCTTTCTACTAACTAAAACATTTTTGGGCTTCTTCTAAATTGTTTCTGCTAATTTCAGCTTGTTATGCTCCTTTCATCTTATTTCTGCTAGTTTCAGCTTTTTCTGATATTTCAGCTACTATTTAGCTGCTTTTATGCTAATTTCAACTTTTTTTCAGACTTATTCGGCAAAAATGTTCTCTCTCCACTTCCTTCTGGCAATTTAAGCTTATTTCTGCCTTTATAGCTGATTGTCAGCAGTATTTTGCTAACTTAAACTTTTTCAGATAATTTCTACTTTTTTGTGCTCATTTCTGCTTTTTTCAGCCCAATTGAGCAAATGTGTTCTTTCTGCTTTCTTCTGCTAATTTAACCTTGTTCCACCTTTTCAGCTACCTTCTTAGCATTTGCTTTTAGCTAATTTAAGTTGTTTCCAGATAAATATAAGTTTTTTGTGGTAATTTCTGATACCAACAAAGTCCATGCTCAATAATCCAGGTATACAAAACAACAATTTTCAGTCAGGTCATCTGGACAGTTTCTTTCTTTTTTTTTGTGCTGAAACGTTTCACCTTCCGTCCAGAAGGCTTCATCAGTCAAGGAAACACACAACATAAAACTGATTCTTCCCCCAACAGCTTACTCCAAAGTGGAACAAACCAGTTATGTTGGTGCTTAGATGGTCTCTTTGGCACGCCCCATCCTCCAGTGCCGGCCCTCTCCCTCATCGGCAGTCGTGTCAAACTGGTTCAAAACCAACAAAGTCCATGCTCAGTAATCCAGGTATACAATCCAACAATTTTCAGTCAGGTCATCAGGACAGTTTCTTTTTTTTTTTTGGTGCTGAAATGTAATTTCAGATACTTTCAGCCTTAATTAACGTCTTTCTGCTAATTTTAGCTTATTGTGCTCATTTCAGCATTTTGCTGCTCGTTTCAGTATTTTATGCTATTTCAGCTACTATTTAGCTGTTTATGCTAATTTTAGCTTTTTCCAGCTAATTCCACATTTGTTTTAGCTCATTTCAACTCTTTCTGCTTCTTTCTGGTTGATTAAGCTTTTTTCTGCCTTTTCAGCTACTTTCAGCTGTTTTTAGTTGTTGTTGCTAATTTCAACCTTTTAATAGCTAATTTTCTATCTTTGTGCCCATTTTTGCTTATTTAAACCTAATTCAGAAAATATGTGTTATTTCTGCATTCTTCTGCTAATTTAGACCTGTTCTTCAATTTCAGCTGCAATCCAGCAATTTTTAAAATTATTTCAGCTGGTTTTCTGCAAATTCTTCAACCATAAGCATTCACACTGCAGGAACTGTAATTTCTCTAGTTGTCATTTATTATCCTGAACTGCACTGACCTCAGCCGTGACCGTTTGGCAGCTGACCTCCCTGCTCGTTGTGGACGCAGTCTTTATTAACAGCTTCTGTTTTGGCGTCTCGGTTAAATCCTCTGTCATCGTTCCTTGAGTCGTTTTTGGGACCTCCAAACCTAGAAGGCTCCGCAGCCTCTGAGCCTCCCGCTCCAGAGAAGCCAGCTTCTGCACTTTAGCCTCCCGGTCACCTCCCTCTGAGGGCTGCGTCCTGCTCTGCAGCCCCTCCGTTCTGCTCAGCGGGGACACGACCCCAGTCTGGGTGGCGAGGGGCGAGTAGGTCCAGGTGTGGCTGGTTGAGATTTGCTGCACAGTCTCCGCCTGGCTGCTGCTCATCTTGAACCTGTTTGTTTGTTTCCCATGATGCAAATCCTCGGGGCTGTTCTCTGAGTCAGGCTGGTACCCTCTCCAGCGCTTCTTTGTTGCGTGGTTAAATAAAGATTCAGGCTTCCTCTTGTGGCTACAGAACGCAAAGAAAAGTCAGTTACAGATATTTTTAGAACCGTATTGACAATGGCCCCAAACTTTTCCCCCAGTTTTTAACTTAAATCCCAATATTTTAACATTTTCTAGCAGTTAATGCTTTTCTTTGAACCAAGCATTTCTCATATGTCGGTCTCTTCTCAAATGAAGCAGTGACTGTTGTTGCTCTTCTTGTGACTGTACCCTGATCGTCCCCCACCTTAACATGTCTGCGCGCTGCTCCTCCTCCTTCTCCTCCACTTCCTTTGATGTGTCTCTCCTTGTGCTTTCAGACCTCCGGTCGTTTTCCACGTCTGCTCCTTCTTGCTCGAATTCATCGGATTCCGTGACGACTTCATCCTTTCCAGAAGTTTTCTCTTTTGAGTGTGCGTCCAACTGTGCACCGTCGTCATCGTTTGCGTGTGTGTCTTTGTGGGGATCTGACAGGACATGTGTGTCTGTGTCCTCATGTTCGAGTCTCTTTTCCTGCAAGTTGCTTTGACTGATTGAGGTCGTAAGTTCAGGTCTGTGTGTGGACGGACACAAAGGCCGCAAAGGATCGGATGAACTCTCTGGCAAGATTTGATGTGTAGCCGTCTGCTCCTTGCACTGCAAAACAGGCATGGACTCTCAAATTTTATTTTATTTTACAAAAATTGAGCAAAACTGTAGCCAAACATACAACATACCTCTAGTAAATGTTCCTGTTTTCTCCGCTTGGACAGCTCGCTGTAACAACAAAACGACCTTGATGAAGAAAAACTACAGAAAAAAAGATTGAATCATGATAATCAATGATGATCATTTAAATTAAATTCTGCTTATTTGTCAAGTTTTCAGCTCACACAACTTAGCAAGTAGCTGGATAATAGTGTCTAATGATCAATAAACTAGTAAAGCAAGCGAGTCAAAGTGATTTATTAATTGCTAATTCATAACAGAAGAACAATAAAGTTGAATTCCTGTTTCCTTTTTAAGGCATTCTAACAGTAGAAAATATAATGACACTTCTAAAAGTCCTAATATAATTAATTCTGTGTTTTTATGTAGCCGAAGGTTCATTCTCTGTCTGAAACAAGCTTTTTGATCTCTTAAAGAAATAGTTCAGATCTTTTTTGATAGGGTTCTGTGGAAAGTGTGTGTATAATTATTGGGGACGGCCTAGTAAGGCAGCACCTATTATTATCCACCTGACAAGGTTTTCTTAACTTTACATCTTACTCTACCGTCAACTTTAATGCAGCCCGAACCACAATGGGTACCCCCACAAATGTTATATCAAAACGACCGGCTCAGTGCCGTGATGTGTGCTATTACTTTTATTGGCATTTCGAATTACCATGGTGATGTAGTTTGCAAACAAAGACACTATTATTATCACAAATTTTTCATACTCTGGCTTGCAAATCAAATAGCCAAGATGGCCACCTGAGCTAAAAAGGAAAAATGCTGTAAATCAGCCATTTGTAGAGATATTAGTCTGAAATTTAGCTGAGAGCAATGGCCAATAAATAATGAATAAAAAATAATAATTCAAGATGGTTGCCAAAGCTACATTTAAATGGCTTTAACTCAGCTATTTTTACACATAGAGCTGAAATTTGGTGTGTTTATAGCTGAGAACCTTCCCCATCACGTACAAAAGAATCCAAGATGGTCACCATAGCTTAAAAAAAAAGACTAACTCATTGATGTTTTGTCATTTTGAACTGAAATTTGTTAAGGTGGTTGCTGACAGTGAACCCAAACACATACTGTCAAATCAAAAATTTAAAATGGCCACATGGCAGTCCCCATCAAAACTTCTCCAGGAACATTCTAGTTGTTTTATTTGCTGTAGACAGCTTCACACGGCCTCAGTTTTGAAAAAAAAAAAAAAAGTTTTAGACTAAAATGACAACTCACTGGCTATTTCTTGAAGGCTGTTCAAACAGAAATCATGTTTTTTGTAAATCAAAATAGCAACAGAAGTTGGTATTTGTAGCCTGGATGAACTTGTAGCAAAAATATCATATTATTTCTATCAAAATAAACATGTAATGTGAAAAATGACTGCAGCAAAAAGGTTGATAAAACAGCGTTTGCATGTTCTATTAATTTCAATTATAATTTTTTTTTTTTAGTGGTTATAATTTTTTTAATGCTGTAGCAATCCACTTTGCTGCTGGCTCATTGTTACATACAGAATTAAACTATTTCTCCAACTTGAGGTGATTTAAAGAGAGATCTGCAACAGGTAAGATGTTAATTGTTCACAACATTTCCACAGAAACCTGTTTTTAAATAGCTGAGCTCTCCCTTTAATGTTACTAGAGGAAAATAAGAGCTGTTTTAACATGGTAAAATTCACAATCTTATTAATTTCTAAGTATTGTTAAATTTTGATGTTTCTTAGCTTGCCAGAAATGCACTTTGTCAGACAAAAAGCATTAAATTCAAGTGGATGAGACTAATAGCTGGAAGCCACAAAACATCATGTAAACCATGTAAAAGACACAACGGCGTGCAGGAAGAAAGGCTGTGTAAAAAGTTTGTGTTAGAGGTTTAGAGAAATAGGGATTTACAGTTTCTTGTAGTTTTTCTGGTAGCTGGGTGTCAACAGTTTCTCACCCTCCTCTGGTTCCTCTGGTGATGAGCAGCTTCTACAAATACAAAGAGACCCAGCAAGCGAGTCAAAACACTGCTCAGGATCAGTTGAACAACTGACATATGTGATGGCTTAATGCTTTTAATTCAAACATATATCTAAGAGACATGAGCAACATAATCGTTTGCTTATTACTGTAGAAACTCTTATGGACAGCAGGGACACAGAAGGAAGCAGGGATACTCAAGAGTTTCAACATCTGCACAGAAAATGTGACAACAAAATGATCTTGAATTATTAAATTTTTCTATCTCATACCAGTGGATTATTAATCTGAATGTGGCAAAAGCAAAACATCACCAGCTTCTGCATTACTTCAAATAATTTATGTATTAGGCTATATTAGTTCATTATAAATGCAATACTTTAACAATAATTTTAAAAGTATTAAAAATGCGCACCTGTATCGTGAATTAGGATTCTGGCTGCAATCCCAGCTGTCGGGAGCAACTTTGTAATGGTTTGCGGGGATGCTTCGCCATTTCAGACATTCCTCACACTGCAACCACAACAAATCCCTGTAAATGCAACCACAGAACTGAAGGTGAACAGAGTTACAATTCATTCACCAGAGATTTTGCTTAGAATTAACAAAGTTGGATTTTTGCAGCTGAACGCATCTCCTCTGCAGCTGCACGAACGAAGAAATTCAGCTGGATCTTTATTTTCCGTTGTAGCTTAATTTTAAATGTGCTCTGAGTTGGTTGCAGAGGCGGTAGAATTCTAAGCTTTTATTTAAACTGAATAAAAAGCATCTATTTTCACATTTCTTAGACCTGACAAGCGCCTGGGTGAGACAGATTTGAAGTGATGTGCATCATGTTGGCTTGTTAGCACGTTGCTTTCATTTCCTCAGTGTCATGATCCGTGTCTTTTGTGTTACTTTTTGAGTACTGTGTCATTTTGGTATCTTGTTTTGCTTGTGTTTCAGCTTTCCCAGTGTTTTCGCCCTCATGTAGTTCAGCCCCTTCCCCTCCCACTCCCACCTGATCCTCATTGTCTCCCCCCAGCTGTTATCATTTCTCTCTCATTAGTTTCCCTATAAAGCTTCTGTTTTTTTTTTTTTTTTTAAGTGTTGTCATGCATTGTGTTTTCAAGCCAGTCGTGTTTTGTTCCCCTTCAAGTCTTTACTAGGATTTTTCTAGTGTATATTTTTGCTGCATCTTCAGCTTTTTATTTTATTTTTTTTGTAAATAAATGACAGGTCTTTACTTTTACCTTTGAGTTTTCTGAGTTTGGTTCTGCAATTTGAGTTCTCTGTTTGTACCAAACATGACGCTCAGTGGCTTTTACACCTTGAGGAACACAGTTAAAAGCCAGGTGAAGATAAAAACTACAACATTTAAATTTTTACAACACAACTTTATTTTAATATGGTAACTTTAAAGTAACAATTTGAAGATTAAAATTAAGTTTGCTTGGAAGACAAGCAAAGCCTTGAATCAAGTTAAAAACTATCCATCCTCCAAATTAGTCCTGGAATAAAACTCTTTATTCTGAGCTGGATTCTAAGAATTATAAAATGTATTTTTGTGGATTTATTGGCATTTTATTTCCCGCAATATGTCCCGACCAAAATACCATTACTATATTTTACCTATAGATTTCTATGCCCTGATTGTTAGAGCATATGTCACTGTATGAGCTGAAGCAGCTTTCGACCACAGCCTTTCCTGTAATTTTTTTAGATCACTTTGTGCTTGATCAGAATGCAGATTATTCTTGAGATAAATCACAGCTTAGAAGAGCATGCAGTATTGTTCAAAACACAGAACAGGGTGAAGTGGTGAAGCCGCTGTGTGTAGATTGTCAATGATATCTGACAAATGTTGCAAAACTTGTTAGACAGCTGCTTTGTTGGCAGCAGCAAAATGATCAACTCTTCTGATGGTAAAACAACAGCCACATTTACGAACACTTTTATAAAGACCTCATGCTGTATCACAGTCTCTCTGGCTAATCCCACCTGCCATTGACTCTCTTGTTTTAATGGTTTAGGCAAAATGGGCATTCTGAGGACTAACAGCTGTAACACCAAGTTATTTCTCAAAAACAGTTCATTTGAAACTCTCACTTGTTTATGGGAAGCCCAGTAAGTTTGTCTCTGGGGCTTCATCCTCAGACCAACAGCCAGGCCAAGTGGGTCAACCAGCACAGTGTGTTGTGTTTTTGGATTCACCCTGTCCTGCTTGAGGATGACACAGACTTGGTTTACTAGTTTCTCATCTGGTGTTTATATTGGGACAGACCAGTTTGTCCCAATATAAATGTTCCCCAGGCAATAAGCCAAAATAGCTGACAGCCCAAAGGAGGAAGGAAACGTCCGCGCTATCTGTGCAGTTTTATTTAAACTGAAGAAACTGTATTTCTTCCATTTAGAAAACAGTTGTTGGTGGACTGCTAAGGTATTCAGGTCCTTAAATACACACCTAATAACAAAGAAAGACTTCTGCCTTCTAAAACTACCTCCAGGAAACTATCACCTCAATGCATGGGTCCTGTTGAGCTCTATAAACCTGTTGTTGCTCTCATAAAATGCCCCCGATTTATGAGAGTGGACGCTTAATTCCACTTTTCTGTCTGAAACGTGTCCCATTTAGCCACCGAGACCCTCTTTCCAAATCCCCATCTCCCCGCTCACATATCACTCATCATCCTACCAACAATCTTCCTAAATGTTTGGAGGTGCAGTAAACAGAACCAGCTGTAAAATATTTACCTGTGTTGTAACTAAATCTCAGCTCTAACTGTCTCTGTATTTGCTTCTCAGTTATTATTTTAACAGGACTGGACTGAGCATTGAAAAATGAGGTATGGGAAGTGATATGCATCAGTGCAGCAGCACTAAAGTTTTATCCCGTCAACACACAGCCTGTAAAGAATGGCACGAGGTGTAACATGAAATTTCACTAAAGCACAAGAAATATTAGAGCCAAGTTATGACAGCATTTGTACATAAAAAGCAGAATATAAATCACTTGCATAACTGTGAGACAAAACAAATACTCACGTGTTGGTGCATTCCTGAGTTTCATTGTCATCTTTTTCTAGAGACTGAAACTCTCGCTCTCTGGCTCTCTTCTCCATCACCTCTTTCCAGTAATCGTTGAGCTTTAGGCCCAAAGCGCCCAGGGTGAGTCTTGAGAGCCGAAAAATGAAACAACAGTTAATGTTTTTACTAGTTTTTCCTCAATTTGATAAATTCAAAAACACAAGTAAAATCCTACCGAGGAAATGGGGAAAACGTTTGGTTAAACGTGTTGTTGAAATCCAATTAAACTACCGTATTTTCCGCCGTACACATCTCACCGCCCTATATGTCGCATCAGTTCAAATATGTCTAATAAAGTGGAAAAATCCATAAATACGTCACTTCGCCGTATAAGTTGCATCTATTATTAGTCACCACTGATGCATCGCGTTTGTTACGCGTCACTGCTGACAACCCGGAAATGTGGACCGGTGTTGTGCCAAAAATTGTGTGGTTGCCAAATGGCGGCTGCGGGAGCGTGCACAAGAGGACTTTTTAACAAGAATTTGCCAAAAATAACACTTATAAACAATTATTTATTTGCTCGAAATTATAGTAAAGGTGTGTCTCTGTCTAACTTTTGCTTAATAAATGCACTTTAATGATCAGATCAGCTGTATTTCAAAACCAGACTCGCAGAAGCGGGCGCAAGCAGAGGGACGAGTCACTGTGCATTTCTTCAAAATTTAACAAGATAAACACCTAAAAGCAATTATGTGTTTGTTCGACTTTATAGTAAAGGTGTGTTTCAGTTGAACTTTTACTTAATAAAAGGACTTTAATGGTCAAATCAGCTGCATTTCAAAAGTATTAACTGCCCTGGTGCTTCGGGAGCGCGCAGACTGGGAGGAAATCAGGAAGGAGAAACGCTGCGCATTTCTACGAAATTTAACAAGATAAGCACCTAAAACAATTATTTTTTTGCTTGACATTATAGCAAAGGTGTGTCTCAGTTGAACTTTTACTTAATAAATGCACTTCACTGGTCAAATTAGCTGCATTTTGCCAGAACAGCACAGCAAAATGAAGCTGATTTAACGGTTGCTCCAAGTGAGCTGGACAAAGGTGGAAGGCTATGGCAAGCCAACTGTGTCATTAATAGCCACTTTTACTTATTACATGACACAAAAGCATGCCATACTACTCGAGTGCCATCTAGCAGCTGAAAATGGTAGTGTTCAATATTTTCTGTCAGAATTAATGAAAACGGTCATATCTCAGCCAAAAATGGTTTATAAATATGGGAAAAATTCCATAAATAAGTCACTTTGGTGTATAAGTCGCAGGGCATATAATTTATGCAAAAAAACTGTGACTTATAGGCCAAAACATACGGTACTTCAGATACCAATACTTCTGCCATTTGGATAGGTTACTTTCTTTGTACTGTACCTGTATTCTTTAGTGTACTCAAAGTCTTGCTTGTTGTGAGCAGGTTTGAGAAAGTTGCATTCAATGATGCCTACGACACCAATTCCTATTCTTTGCCCTGAGGCCTGGTTAAGAATAAAAAATAACAACAATGAAGCGCCAGTAGTCAGGTCTTTACATTTTGAGTATACAAGTGCAAAATAATCTTTTGTTACTCTACCTTGAGCTGGCAGCCCACTTTCTCATAGGCCTTAATAAGTCGGTTCTTGTGGTACATCATGATTCCAAAGTGCTCTTTCCTTTTAGGGTTAAAGCCAAAAGTCACCTTCACCTTCTCTTTCTGACAAACACCAGTTAAGGATAACAACTCAGAGTAAGTTTTTCAAAAAACACTGAAAACCATGAAACATTTACGGTACACAAAAAGCTAGTGTGTGTTTTAAGTACTCATAATCCTAAATTGGTCTGCAATGACACTGCACCTCTAGACTGGAACATCTGCTCTTTGTCATTGTGTTCTGTGTATCCGTACCCAGCAGGTGTGGCTGGGTTGTTTAGTATTGATCACATCAGCCTTGTGAATTCACTTTTTATAATGAAATCCCTGGACTCAGGAAGAGGTCCTGGGTTCAAATCTGTGACGAGCCACCAATTTTTTTCAACTTGATCAAAGATGCAGCAAAAGAGGGAGGCTGCACACCAAGTTACAGCAATCAAAAATTAGTTTTATTTTGTATTTAACTGAATAAACCCAAAATTGGTTCATCAAGGTGATGATCAATGAGTGAAGACTTCTGTAAATTAAATCAAGTCCAAAAGCGATCTCAAGTTCAGATCCCGGACGAGCCCCCAAATTGTTCCTGGTGGCTAAAAATTTCGTAAAAAAGTGTACTGCCTTGATAAATACCAGTTAAAAATACTTCTATTTTTTTCTTTACAAAGAGCCAATAAATTTTTACTTTCTGTTTGTAAATGAATAAATGTTTAAGGATACACTGAACTGGGGTTTGTACACGTCATGTTCAATGTGAGTCAGACTTTTTGACACCAGCTTGGGCAGAATTTTCTTCCCTCTCAGTATGACCTGCGTCCTTGGTTTCAGGTACAAAATACTGATGTATGCCTGAGAAGAAGCACACAAAGAAGAAAAATGCAAAATCAGATTTTTTTTTTTTTTACAAAAACATCAACTTGATATTTATATTCAGGCCTTGGATGTCTTCATCAACTCCAGTACACATCTTTTAAAAAATCATAAAACATTATAAACAATCTATATTTTAATATGATTCTTACAACTGGAATATTAAAACAGAGATGATAAACCACTGACTTCACTTTAAAGAGAAACTGAAGCAGCGTTACTACAAAACCACAAATGTCTTTAGTAGTGGAAAGGTTCTTAGACAGTGCTTGAAACTGGAGCTCAAGAGCTACACTTGCCCTACACAGACTCTTTCATCATCCCACACATACCCTAACCACAAAAGCATATATTAATTTTGGGTAATTTCTAAACACATTGACAAATTTTTGACTTCACTACAAACATGCTACACATTTAACTATTATGAAACCTCTAAGAAAATTCAGTAAGCATTATTTGCTGATTTTTCTTAGAGCTTTTATAATGTTTTTTTTTTTAGTTACTATGCTTTTCATCGTCTCACATTAAAACTTGTCCCTTTGAAACCTTTTGGGTATGTTTGTAAAGAATAAATTAAAGTATATTTACATTTGAGCTATTTACAAAACTGCTTGGTATGGGTCATTCGACCAAAGTTAGATGCATTAATTTTAAGGGCAAGAGAAAATCAATAGCAAAATGAGGAAGTATTGCTGACTGCTTTTGATTTATTTTTCAAAATCATCATCATCACCAACAGAGAACTTTTCCTGTAAGATGAAAGAACAAGCAGCACCGCAGAAATTGTCTCAGTTCCATTCATTGTTCTTGATTTAATCGTCCAGGTCTATTCGTTTAAGATCTTCATTCTGGGTCTGGTCTGACTGTTTTAGTATAGGAGGAACTGATCTCACTGCTGAAGATGTCAGACTGATGATCAAGAAGTCTTTTCAGCAGTTATTTACGTAATTTTGTGCCCGATGTGAGTTCCTTTCTTAGTAAGGCAATTAAAACACAAATCGTACAAATAACAATGTAATCTATTAGCTAAAAAAATAACCAAGTAACCTTTTAACATACCGTTTTCTCAGAGTTTAGTACACATGAAACTGACAAGTTGTTGAGTATCTGTGTTACTTTAAACCAGTTTGCTCTGTGAATGCATTGGCACAGATTATAACCAAGCATTGTTCAAGGCATCAGCATAGTAGAACTGCTAATCATTAGAACTGCTAATCATTAGAACTGCTAATCATACGAGCACATTAGCTGAGCTCCATTTATTGCACTTGTCCTCCTGAACAGTAGTTGTTACTACTGGAAATAATCCACCTAATAGCAGGAAAGGCACTAGAAGAAATCACAGCACGGTTTCAACTTATTTGCATTAGTTGAAAGAAAAGCATTTTAAGTCGTAACATCAAGGTCCTATGAAGTGGGTTTGTGCGGCAAATGTTTTAATTCCAATTGTTTATTTGATGATAATCCATCCATCCATTATCTTTACCTGCTTCTTCCTTTTCGGGTCGCAGGGGTCACTGGTGCCCATGTCCAGCCATCACTGTGTGAAAGGCAGAGGACACCCTGGACAGGTCGCAAGTCCATCACAGGGATCCATAGAGACAAACGGGACAAACAACCATTC
Source organism: Nematolebias whitei (assembly GCF_014905685.2). Classification (NCBI taxonomy): domain Eukaryota; kingdom Metazoa; phylum Chordata; class Actinopteri; order Cyprinodontiformes; family Rivulidae; genus Nematolebias; species Nematolebias whitei. The sequence continues at coordinate 17,474,579 of NC_056501.1, forward strand.
ACTCTCTCTCACTCACACCTAGGGACAATTTAGAGTTACCAATCAGCCTAACATGCATGTTTTTGGTCTGTGGGAGGAAACCGGAGTACCCGGAGAAAACCCATGCATGCACGGAGCGAACATGCAAACTCCACCCAGAAAGGCTACCGGCCGGGATTTGAACTGGGGCGACCTGCTCGCCGAGAGGCAGCAGCTCTACCAACTGCGCCACCGTGCTGTCCATAGATGATAATGAGTTTTGTAAATCAGATGGTCCATATAAAACAAAACTACTACTCCAAAAAAGTTCAATCTGGTCCTCTGGACATTCAAAAAAAACAAACACAAACAAAACAAAGCAAAAAAAATGTAGAAACATTTCGTCTCTCATCCGAGAGACTTCCTCAGTCTGAGATGCTGTATTCAGCTCAGTCTATTAACCCCAGTATACTGCCGCGTACATCCATACGCAGAGGTACGCACGTCCATACGCAGAGTACGTGCGTACCCCCCAGGGCATGTCCATGCAAAGCTCCAATTTTTACGACCGCATACGCGTACGTGATGTCGCACAATAAACTGCCCAGTGACGGACTGTTTTGTATGCAACACCAATGTATTAAATTCCCCTTCTTCATCCCTGATCTGGCCTTTTCTTTTGTTTTTTTGCCAAGAGGCAAGTGATCTCTTCCTCCTCCGTTGATGCCATGACTGAAATGGTGAGAAATGAAGGAATTTGTCACGAGCGAATTAAACTCAGGTCCTGCGTGGCTGCAGGAGGGTCTGGAGATTTTCTGGTGGGCTGGTCTGATGTGCGGGCTGTAGAGCCAGCTCTCCCTGTTTTTTTTTTTGTTGTTGTTTTTTTAAGATCTTTTTATTAACAACATATAAACACAGAACACCGCTGCGGCGGACGCTGCCAGCACTCACTTTTTTCTTTTTTCCGACCTGTCAATCAATCCAGAAGGCGTGTCAGCAAATGACCAATCGGCGACCTCAATTTATCCCGAAGGTAAACGTCCGTTGTCTGTGAAGCTGCTCTGCAGCTGCTCAGGGTGTACGCTGGAGTATCATGTCTGAACCCTCTGCGTACAGTACACGCGTACGTCCGTTCACACGTACGTACGCGGCAGTATACTGGAGCCTTAAATAGAACCTTCTCAGAGTGGATCAACCAGTTTGCTGCTGACAACCAAAACCAGCTGCTCACATGGTCAAGAAGGACCATCAGCCTAACAATGGATCATTAGCACACTGATGGCTGTTTACTATTCACAGGGGGTTGAGTGATACTAGCAATAACAGCATTGTAAGAGGGGGACAGTTGAACACGTAGGCCTCCACCCCTGTTTAATGATGGACGATTTCTTTTCACAAAGATGGCCTCCTTTAATCGAATCTCAAACCATCGTTCCTCTCTGTCCAGGATGTGAACATCTTCATCCCTGAAAGAGTGACCGCTGGCCTGGAGATGAGTGTAGACCACAGAGTCCTGGCCTGATGATGTTGATCTTCTGTGCTGGTCCATCCTTTTGGCCAGTGGCTGTTTAGTTTCCCCGATGTAAGACTGATCACAGCCCTCCTGACACTGAACAACATACACAATATTACTCTGTTTGTGTCGGGGGACTGGGTCTTTGGGATGAACCAGTCTTTGCCGTAATGTATTTTGGGGTTTAAAAGCCACTGGGACGTTATGTTTAGAAAATAAACGTCTCAGTTTCTCTGATACTCCCTCAACATATGGAATGACCACTGGTCTGAGTTCCTCCTTTTCACCTGTTGGCTGACTGGAGTCCTGTTTGGGTTTCTTCTCTGCTTTCAGGAAGGCCCAGTTAGGATATCCACATTGCTCTAGAGCAAACCTGGGCATTGTACGGCCCCCGGGCCGCATGCGGCCCTTTGATTGACTCTGACCGGCCCGTGCAACGTTAATTGGAAATTACAAAATAAACATATTTTCTTATTTTACCTGATGCATGGACTGAAGCTGCAATGCTTTTATTTTGAAGTTTTTTTATTTATTTACGTACATGATGACGCAAAGCGTATATTGAGACATGCGCGTGATTTGATCGTTGTCACTAGCAAGTCACAAGACGACTTCAGCCCTCAGAAATGTCTGCTTATGCTAAAAAAAGAAAGGTAGATGAAGAATGCAGGGTTTTCAACAAAAATTGGACTGCTAAGTATTTATTTACTGAAGTCAGGGGTAAAGCCGTGTGTTTAGTTTGCGGGGAGCAGATCGCCGTGTTTAAGGACTACAATTTGAGTCGGCATTACGAGACGAAACACGGGGAGAAATACAAGAACATGACTGACGCTGAAAAGGCGCGGACATCGGAAGCTTTGCTAGCTAAACTGCAAAAGCAGCAAGGCTTTTTTACCAAGCTTCACACATCCAGGGATGCAGCAACCAAGACCAGCTTTGTGATAGCTCACAAAATCGCTAAAAACAGTAAGCCATTCTCGGAGGGGGAGTTTATCAAAGAGTGCTTGGTGGACTCCGCAGCTTTAATATGCCCTGAAAAAAAAGAAGCATTTGAGAAAGTCCCGCTCTCCAGGCGAACCGTGACGAGAAGGGTGGAGGACATATCGTGGAATCTGGAGCTTCAGCTGCAACGTGAAGTGGCAAGTTTTGACTTTTTCTCCTTGGCTTTGGACGAAAGCTGTGATGTCTGTGACACAGCCCAGTTACTCGTATTTGTCCGCGGGATCACGCCGGACTTCAAGATTACGGAGGAGCTGGCAGCAATGCGGTCGATGAAAGGGACGACTACAGGGGGCGATCTCTTCATGGAGGTGAATGCGTGCATGGACACACTGGGACTGAAATGGGACAGACTGGCAGGTGTCACAACGGACGGTTGTCCAAATCTTACAGGGAAAAATGTGGGACTTTTAAAACGTATGCAAGATAAAGTGTCTGAAATCGACTCAGATCAGGAATTGGTATTTTTGCATTGTATTATACACCAACATGTGTTGTGCAAGTCAGTGCTAAAAATTAACCATGTTATTAATGTTGTTACTAACATAGTAAACTTCATCAGGGCACGGGCATTGAATCACAGACAGTTTGTCGCACTTTTGGAGGACCATGAGTCTGAGCATAGTGACATCGGCTACCACACACCTGTCAGATGGCTCAGCCTGGGCAAAGTGCTAAAAAGAGTTTGGGACCTGAAAACAGAGATTCAAGAGTTTTGTGAGATGAAAGGCAAAGACATCCCAGAGCTCTCAGATGAGGACTGGATGGCAGATTTTGCATTTGCTGTTGATGTGACTGCACTGATGAATGACCTGAACACCAAACTGCAAGGCAGGGGCCTTTTTGTTCATGAAATGCACACCCTGGTGAAGGCTTTCATGAAAAAGATGCTGTTTCTTTCAAGCCAACTGGAGAGCAACAATCTCACTCACATGCAAACCCTGAAAGAAGTCACACCATCAGCCGATCACCTCCGCAGGTACTCATCCATGTTGGGAGCATTGCATTGTGAGTTTTCAAGGAGATTTGAAGATCTCAGAACAATCGAGGATGAAATGCACATGATTTCCTCTCCCTTTACCTGCAGTGTGGATAATGCACCCAGTGATGTTCAGCTGGAACTCATTGATCTGCAGTCTGATGCAGTACTGGCAGAGCTCTTTAAATCAGGATCTCTACTGGATTTCTACTCTTCTCTCAAAGAGGAGAACTTTCCAAACATGAAGAGACATGCTCAGAAGATGTTGGTTCTCTTTGGCTCTACCTACATATGTGAACAAACATTTTCAATGATGAAGTTCACGAAATCCAGGTACAGATCATCTCTCACTGACGATCATCTGTCAGCTGTGCTTCGCATCTCCACCTCAGACATTCAACCTGATTTTGATGCACTCGTTAAAGCCCAGGAGAGACTAGATTTCTCTCACTGAACAAGAAAAAACAACTTAAAAATGTAAGAAGTTTTAAATGATGTTTTGATGGTTGAGTTGTGCATGATTTTAATTGTATTGTGGTTATTTTTATTTGCACATGTTGTGTGTTTTTATGATGTTGTTTTAGGGATTTATTGCCATTCCCATTGTTTGGGAAATTCGCTTGAATAAATTACATTTTTTTGGACGGCAACCTCATGTTTTCATTGCTTAATTATAACATATACTCTTACCAGCTTGTCAAAACAATGCTATTTACAGCTTTTTATAAAGAAATAGAGTTAATATTATGCAGAATTGAGATCAGCCTTTTGGCCGGCCCTCCACAATATTTTCTGTTTCTCATGTGGCCCCATGGAAAAAATAATTGCCCACCCCTGCTCTAGAGCCTGTCTTGTGTGGGATTTCTCCTTCTGCCTGGCTCCTGAGTTAGTGGGGACGCTGTCTGCTCTGTGGTACAGAGTCTTGATGACTCCTAACTTGTGCGCCAAAAGGTGATGGGAGTCAAACTGCAAATACTGGTCTGTGTGGGTGGGTTTGCGGTACACCTCTGTTTTCAAATGTCCTCTATCAGAAACTGAGACCTCACAGTCTAAGAAAGCCAACTTGCCATTTTTTACATCTTCTCGTGTGAACTGAACTGAATACAGCACCTCAGACTGAGGAAGTCTCTCGGATGAGAGACGAAACGTTTCTACATTTTTTTGCTTTGTTTTATTCTACACTCATCTCCAGGCCAGCGGTCACTCTTTCAGGGATGAAGATGTTCACATCCTGGACAGAGAGGAACGATGGTTTGAGAGAGGAGTAAAGGAGGCCATCTTTGTGAAAAGAAATCGTCCATCATTAAACAGGGGTGGAGGCCTCCGGGTTCAACTGTCCCCCTCTTACAATGCTGTTATTGCAAGTATCACTCAGCCCTCTGTGAACAGTAAACAGCCATCAGTGTGCTAATGATCCATTGTTAGGCTGATGGTT
>NC_056501.1:17479562-17481228 GCF_014905685.2 Nematolebias whitei
TATAAATATATATATATATAAACAAAAATATATATATATATATATAATATATATATTTAACAACAAACATAAAAATATATATATATATATATATATCCCTTACAATCCTACTAAGATGACATGGAGTGGAGCAACACATATCTCAAAAATAGCTAAAACATTACTGAAATAAATTTATATTATTTCTCGCCATTTTTAATGTACACCATTTTTAATGTACGCCATTTTTAATGTACGCCATTTTTAATTTAAATTTCAACCCAACAGCTCAAACTCAAGAAAAGGACTCTTACAACATGCACCTTTTGTTTGAGGAATTTAGCACATTTTTTCTTTCATAAATAAGACAAAAATAATGTGACGGTAAAGTGTAAAAAGCACAAGTATTTGTTCTTTCAAAAAGTAATGCACCAAACAGGCTACACACAAACACATAATTAGTATTCTAATGATTTAGAGGATAATCTAAATTAAATAAACTTCATATCGAATAAATCAAACACCACGCTCAGGAGCATCTGCAAACAATGCACGACACGCAGCCAGAAGAAAGCTTTCAATTATATTAACAATCAAACGCAAAATTAGGAAGGCTTGTAAATATTCATGGGAAAATCTGCAGACGTGTCGCGTGTGCGCTCACTTACTGTTGGTTTTGAGGCGTGCCGGCTCACTGTTACGGCTTCCCGCCTGGTTGATGGCCTTGACGAAAAAGATATAGCGAGTGCCACTCTGCAGGCCGTGCACCGTGTAGTGGTTCTGCTTGATGTTTGGTACAATCATCCAGCTGTCTGCAGAGTTGTACAAACCTGGCAGAGACAAACACACCACATTAGTATAAAGGCTTTGCTGAGGGTTTCTGGATGAGAATGTGATTTATTTAAGGAAAATGAACCAAAACTAATTTTCCAATTTGAACAGTGATTTTTTTTCTCCCTTTGCAACCCTTAAGCCATCTCAAACTGAGAGGGTTGGAGACTTCTTAACCTTATGCAACATTTATGTGAACCTACAGACCCATTCCATCACTGCTACATCAGGTTTATCATGACAAGCACCCTGAGGCACTTCTGTGCATTCACAAAGCTGAGACCATGAGCCACCAGGAGCGAGATGCTCCCCGTATCACAAGTACCGGAAGTAATCGCCTGAAGGCAACAGAAAGATACCCTTTAATGTTCAACTATTTGGAAAAGTAGGTAATACAAACATGACTGTAGCTTGTGGGCGCTGTGATTCAAAGCAGAGGTTTAGTAACACCAGGTTAGCTCCACAGTCACCTGTTTAAATACTTTTTTAAGCTTCAGAGTTGCAGCTCTTCTAAAGAAAGAAAGAAAGAAAACAAAATCAGAGCTAAGGAGAGGATGACCTAAAACCAGTTGCTCCTTTGCTCTCATGGGAGAGCATGAAACTGACTGAGTTAGAGCCATGGTCAGTTGACTGTGGCAACCATCTCAAATTGGTTTGACTCTAAAAATTAATCAGTTGTTGATGTACAGTAGTCCCTAGTTTATTGTGAGGGATCACACCCAGAAGGCCCGCAATAAATGAAAAACCGCGAAGTAGGAATAGGAGTACAAGTAGTAAGTAGTAGTTTATCTTAGTATATGTATGTATATACATATATACGGTACATATACATATATATATATACGGTACATATACA
>NC_056501.1:17481328-17488624 GCF_014905685.2 Nematolebias whitei
TATCTCACTCAGCCTTATAACCTGAATCTCTCACTCACTGCTGTTTGAATTGAAAGCTCCTCGGATGAGGAGCGAAACGTCTTCTGTTACAAATAAAGTCCAGTTGTTTTTGTATTGAACGTTCTTTGAATTCATCATGCCCTGGATGACTGAGAATCTTCACCAGCATACTGTAAAGTAATCCCAGGAGTTATGACTCATTAAAGGTCCACCCCCACAGCCAAACCCATCTGTTCTCTGATTGGATAGTTAAATTTGTGATTGACATGACATTGACCAATCAGCTGAAAGGAAGAAAAATCCTGTCATAATTCTTGTAAATTGAAATTCACAGGCAGATTTATACACAGTTTTTTTTTAAATTTGTATCTGTACACAGACCTTCACAAAAATGATTTGTAACTTGGGTACAAATAATTTTTACAAATTTGTGCCCCTTCTCTCATTGTTTTTAAATCTTGCTTAAAAACCCACTTTTATTCCCTGGCTTTTGATACGGTGTGATTTGTTTTTAACCGTCTGTATTCTACAATGTTAGCTGTTTTAATTATTATCTTTTTCCATTCGTATCTATATTATTATTTTACTTTATTTTATGTTTTGCCGTGTGCTTTGCTTGTTTGTTTCTGCTGTACAGCACTTTGCTTGGCCTTGTTGACGTTGTAAGTTCTCTATAAATAAAGTGGTATGATATGGCGTAATTAATTTTTATAAATACAAATCTTTTTTGCACACACAAATTCCTATCTACACATGCACAAATAACACATTTAGTTTACAAGATTTCAAAACTGATGTACAAACACAAAATATTTATGATCAGAATTTGTGCCATGCTTGTTCCCCTGCCTGTGTAACATTTGCAGTAACTATGCTGGTGAAGATTCTCAGTCATCCAGGACATGATGAATTCAAAAAGCGTTCAATACAAAAACAACTGGACTTTATTTGTAACAGAAGACGTTTCGCTCCTCATCCGAGGAGCTTTCTCCTCGGGGAAAGAAAAAATAACCACACTTCTGAGCGACAGCAACACCTACGAGACCCTGAAGAGGGACCCAACCAGTGCCTACAAAAAGAAAGTCACAGATTACCTGCAAAAACTTGAAAAGGAGAAAACAATCAATCGATTGTTGTATTATAGATTGTACCCAGGTGAAGCCACTCCCTGTCTTTATGGACTTCCAAAAATACATAAAGAAGGAACACCACTCAGACCCATCGTCAGCAGCATGAACTCAGTGACATACAATATTGCTAAACATCTGGCTGGTATTTTAGCCCCTCTTGTTGGAAACACACCTCATCACATAAAGAACTCCATTGATTTTGCTAATAAAGTTCAACACTTGAAACTAACCCCAGGAGAAACCCTTGTATCGTATGATGTGACTTCTCTTTTCACATGCATACCCATCTCTGAAGCAGTAGAAACCGTCAGAAAACAACTTCTACAAGACAAGGACTTAATCAACAGGACCAACTTCACCCCAGACCAGATCTGCACCCTGTTGGATCTCTGCCTCTCCACCACTTATTTCAAGTTCAATGACAGTTTTTTCAGACAGAAGCACGGCTGTGCCATGGGATCTCCTGTGTCACCCATTGTTGCCAATCTCTACATGGAGGAAGTGGAGCAGAGAGCCCTAAACTCCTATGAGGGAACAACGCCAAGCCATTGGTTCCGTTATGTGGATGACACTTGGGTCAAAATCCAAGCTAAGGAAATAGAAGCGTTCACCAGACACATTAACTCGGTCGATAACAACATCAAGTTCACCAGAGAAGATGCAAACGACAACAAGCTGCCTTTTTTGGACTGTTTGGTTCAGATGGAGAGAGAGAACAGCCTCAACATTGAAGTTTACAGAAAACCAACCCACACAGACCAGTATCTTCTGTTTGACTCCCACCATCCACTGGAACACAAACTCTCTGTCATCAGAACTTTACAACATCGGGCCAAATGCGTCCCCACAAAGACAGAAGGGAAGGAAAAGGAACTGAAACACGTTCAAGAAGCTCTTCAAACATGTGGATATCCTAACTGGGCTTTTGTCCAGTCAGTGAGGAAATCTACAAAACACACCAATAAACTGAAAAAGGAGAACAGCAGACGTAAAAACATTGTCATCCCTTATGTTGCTGGAGTATCAGAGAAATTCAGAAGGATCTTCAACAAACACAAGATCCCAGTACATTTCAAAACCAGCAGGACTCTCAGACAGAGGCTGGTCCACCCTAAGGACAAGACACCCATACACGAACAGAGTGGTGTAGTGGTCCAGTGCAGCGAGGACTGTCCAGATCTCTACATTGGAGAAACTAAACAGCCTCTTCACAGACGCATGACTCAACACAGGAGAGCCAGCTCCACAGGACAAGACTCAGCTGTTCACCTCCATCTCACAGATAAGGGACACTCTTTTGAGGACCAAAATGTGCACATTTTGGACCAAGAACACAGATGGTTTGAGAGGGGGGTGAAGGAAGCAATTTATGTAAAAAGAGAAAAGCCGTCTCTTAGCAGAGGAGGAGGCCTCAGATTTCCACTTTCAAAAACATATAATGCAACTTTAAAACACATTCCCAGCCGGTTTTCACACCTGATGGGAACAGAGGGGCCTTGTCTGTGAATTAGAGGAACAAAAGACTCTTACTGTTAAGTTTGTTTAGGTGTGAATTGCCAATCTACATATGTGTGTGTGTGTGTGTCTTATCTCACTCAGCCTTATAACCTGAATCTCTCACTCTCTGCTCTTTGAATTGAGAAAGCTCCTCGGATGAGGAGCGAAACGTCTTCCGTTACAAATAAGTCCAGTTGTTTTTGTATTGAAAGCTTTTTGAATTTGCAGTAACTGTACCTTCTTAGGGTTTAGTTGTAAAAACTTTTTGTAGAAACAAAGCTGGTCACTGACTTTTCCCTGCAACTGTTCTTATTTTATCACTTGCCCAAGGTACAACCGACCTCAAAAACAGGGTGGTTTGTAAGGTTGGGAACAGAAGACAAAATGTTAAAGTGGGTGGAGTCATTGGTGGAATGGGAGGTCCAAATTGTTAATACAATTTGAATTTAATTAAAACGTTCAGGATTAGTGTGAAATTAATGACAACAGGATGGCTGAGAGGAAATACGGACTTACCCTGAGACTGTAATACATGTCTGGGACATTGTGCTCAGGTTTCAGTGATCCACTGTTCTTTAGACCCTGCTTCAGTTCTTCTGTCTGAATCTCAGGCAAACGAAAATCAGTTGTATCCGTGTCAAAGTCGATCTCTGCTTTGCCGTCTTTGGCTCTTCAAGATAAAAAGGAGATAACTGCTGTTAGAACGTTACTACTAATTGCCTTTCATAATGGTAGGTGATAATTTAATTGCCATTGTGTTTGTGTGTATGCAAGTTAATTTGTCAGTCTGTGAGCAAAATATCTCATGAGTCACTGGACAGATTTTAATAAAACTCTCAGAATACAATAACTGGACATATATCTGTAACTGATTAAGTTTAGAAGTCAATACATTACATGATGGTTGTTACAGTTAATCAACCATTAAAAACAAAAAGAGCCTGTATAACCTAGACAAGTTTACAGTTATTGAGTTCTAGTTTGGTGCAGTAGTAGCTAAGTGTCATCCCCATGACATACTCAGAGTGCTGATAGGTCATGTGAAATCATTGTTTAAAACTTTGGCATGCAAGTGTGCAGGAGAATGTGTTTCTCTGTTGCAAATTTACTGTGAGGGAATATAAATCAGTCAAATAATCAAACTTTATGTAAAGGTTTAATACTAGTTAAATCAAATCATTCTAGTATCATATAAATTGGATTTTATTCAAAACGTCACATAAATGCAATGTGGACCAGTACGGGCAACATGCAGTGAGTTGTACAGAGCGATTATGGTCGCAGCTATTTTTAGTCAAAAGTATAAAGAGGAAGTGAAAAAACTATATGAGAAACGTGAACAAATTTGACTCTAAACCACTTTTTATTTCTAGAAATCTGCAGGAGAGAAAATAACCTTCACAAGCTGTTCATTAAACACAGAGGCATGTTTGATTTGAATGTGTGTTGCGTTACAAAATAAATGAAAATAACTCTTAAGTGATCATTTAACCATTTAAAACTAAAAGGCTAAAGCAACTTTCTGACCTGCGGATGTTCCATATCAGTATCTTGGTGCCTTTTTTGGCAGGAATGGAGTCAAAATGAGCAAATAGTTGCTCCTGGGAGTTGATGATGGAGTGTTGGAGGATGGCTGCCAGGCTGGCTCCAGAATCCTCCGTCACAACCAACGACTGTGACGCTGAATTAAGGTCTGAACAAACGAGGACACACGATCTATTCACAGTTTGCACCTGAAGTGTACGCAGTCTGTCATCTCCTTGACCTCATTTGCATTTAGGTGAATCAGATTAATTATTGTCATGATAACCCAACCACTAAGATGTTATAAAAAACAAATGGATGCCAAAAAACATATATAAACAAAAGCATGCAGTGAGTCTTATGTTCCAATAACAAGTTTTTTTTGTCTTAGCTGATTAAAAAGGATATTGGTTTGCTGGTTGAAGGGCACTATGGGAACAATGACAGCCTGGGCCTTGATGTTTTGCAGATAGGTCTGGGACAGCATTCCCACCGTCTGACAGCCGCCATTTTTAGTAAAGATGAGCGCGTCACGGCCGAGGCGCATGGAGCCAGACTTGAAGCCATTTCCGTACAAGCCGATGGCCTGATGACTGGCTTTCCCCGTGCCCTTTTCTGTAAAGCCAAAGCTGAAAAACAAAGATAAAAAGTGGAGAAAATATAGAAGTTTATGTGGCTTCTAGATACACGAGTGCTTGACGTTTAGAAGAACGTGAAGGCATAACGAGTTGCCAGATTTCAGCCTCGGCATATTGTACTGAGTGTGTTTTGTGTAAACTTCCTGTTTACATGCTTGTGGCTCACCTGAGCATCTTGTGCAGTTTTCTGGGGGTCATGCCACTGCCATTATCAGTAAAAGTCAGACAAAGCTGGTCTGCTTCGTTGACTACATCGATCCAGATCTGTTTGGCAGACACGCCGGGATCTGCTGCGTTGTCTGGAATATCATGAATTTAGATTTTAAAAATCTTTTCCATTAAAACATTTAGGTCCCAACTACTGAAGGCTTTGGCTTTCCATCCTCCAAAGGCTCAGTACTGTAACCACATGATCATTTGCAGGTATTGAAAAGGCAGAGCAGCGTAACCATTAAAATCATATCTAACAAATTAAGTCAGGTCCTCTGGATGGATTCTTCTTTGTTGAAATGGTTCATGTTTTATCCAAAAGATGGGGTGCTGCAACAAACAGTCTTATAAGCAACACCTTCACAAAGTGTATCAACCAGTTTCCTGGTGACATCCAGAACCATGAAGGAGGGCTATTAATCTAACAATTTGGTGCACTGATGGCCACATCTGTTATTCATAGAGGGCTGAGTACTCAGCCAATATGACCAGTACGACCAACTGTTAGGCTAATGGTCATCCTTTTACATGTGAACAGTTCTGGATATCTCCAGCAAACTGGTTGATCCACAATGAGAAGGTGCTAAAAACCTCAAGACTGAGAGTTTATTGGCGGGGGAAACGTAGGTGTTTTCAGATGTTGATTTGAGGAAAAAAAAACTGCGTTGACACGGCTGCATTTGTTGTTTACATGTAACTGCAGGAACCCCCCCCCCCCCCCCCACCCACACACACACACAGTTGCCATGCCAAGTCATTAGTTGGCGATGTGAATTTTGTACATTCATCTAATTAATGTGCATGTGCACTGCCTGGGACAGCCGTTTGGCGTTCCTCTCTATCAAGGATGTGAACATCTTCATCCCTGAAAGAGTGACGCTGCCCTGCAGATGAGTGTCAACCACAGAGTCTTGGCCTGATGGTGTTGCTCTTCTGTAAGGCCAGCGGTCACTCATTCAGGGATGAAGATGTTCACATCCTTGATAGAGAGTTAGGATTTCGTCATTGTTTCTATTTTTTAAAGCGCCAAATGAATAAAGTCGTGTCAACTTCTCCCAGCCTTCAACTGAGCACGTGGAGCACAGTGGTAAATGAACCAAAGTTCTTTTGCAGTTCCTGTATTTTTTAAGCCAACAGCCAACTACAGGCGCTCACGTCTGCACCAATAGGAGCGCACAGAGTGGAGGAACAACACCGACCAGAATTTATAACGCATCATTTAATCCTGAGGTTCGGAAGAACTGCAAGTGCTACTCAGTAAGGAAGTGCGTGGAAATGTCTAAAACCATCAGGACTTGAAACAACTCAACAAAGGACGCGTTAATTGCGCAGACGCGCTCGCCGCGCAGCGCAGACACACAAACAGACGCAGTTTCACTTTAGACAAGCGGCGGTGGAGGAGGAAGTCCATTTTAACTCCAAGTCAAGAGTTCAGACTCGCAGCAGGCTGTGTGACGGCGGAAGAGCGAACCGAACCAAAACCACCAGCACAAGAACAGAAAAGGCGCACGGTGTCCAAATGGTTTCCTCTCACCTATGAGCTCCGCCACGGCGCTGAACGTCCAGGTGTGACTGGTGGAGTTGCTGTTCAGAAAGGAAGGGCTCATCTGGGAAGGTCCAAACAATAAGCAATGTGAGTCTTCTCACTCCCCATGAACGCATTTAGGTATTATCACCCCCCGCCACCCGGTTAAAGCTAATAAAGTGATTATAAGATGTGCGTAAACTTACGGAACTCAGGCGAATCCCCTGCTCGCTCAACCTCTCCATGCTTCTGTCAGTGACGACGCCTCTTGTGGTGCGTGATGTTCACACAGCTCAGCAGCAGGTATAGTACGTGCACACGCTGAGGGGTGTGCGCGTCCTGTGGCTGAGAGCCACAGAGGAAGTCAGCTGAGACCCACTCAGAGAGACAAGGCTGGGGTCATGCAGCGCCATTCATCAGACCCATTGTTGGATTTATTTCCAAACACCTGCAGCTGCCATCACCACTCTCGTTTCCTGCCCGTTTGGATATGAATCTGAAGCATGCGTGATTATGAAAATGAGAAATAAATAATTAGTGGACAGTGTCGCTACTGTCCACAGCAGAGCAGGAAAAATATATTATAATACAAATACACAGTTTAGATATTTTGAAATACATATAAATACATACAATTTACATTAGAATATTCTAAAAAAAAAGGCATCAAATGTCTGATTGTGATCTGGATCTATACCAAAAGACACAGATCAGTTGTTAAAATGCATCCATCCATCCATCCATCCATCCATCCATCCATCCATCCATCCAT
>NC_056501.1:17489478-17522225 GCF_014905685.2 Nematolebias whitei
ATATATATATTCAACTGTTATACTGTCAGCTGTTTCCCTCTTACAATGCTGTTACTGCTAGCATCACTCAGTTGTGAACAGCTCCTCAGAATGAAGAAGTCTGTTGGATGAACAACAAAACTTTTCTTTAATTTTTTGTTTTTTGAATCCATCCAGAGGACCAGACTTAACTTTTTTTTTTAGATTTTTCTACCTGGATTATTGAACATGCATCAGGATATTTACATTGCATTATTGTTATTTATTTTTGTTGTTGTTGTTGTTTCCGTATTCCCATATTATTGTTTTCCATTCCAAGGTTGTTGTGTGCCAAAGAACTGTTTTACAACAACAACACCTCTGCGTCATTTTCGTGCTTGTCATGAAAACAATGAGGGAAACAGCGCTGGACGCAGTCAAGGCAGGTAGGCTTTTTCTTTTCATATTTTGTTAATAAATCATACTATCAACAACAATGACATTACATATTGCACACACACGTATCACAATATGAACACACAAGAACATTTATTGTCCATGCTCCTTGAGTGAGTTCTGTACCTTTTAACTCAGTGAAGTGTAATCTTGTTTAATGTGACCACAGTGGAGGAGCTGGATGAAGTTTCAGTGTCTGTAGACAGACAGCCATTCAACATAGTCCAAAACGAAGGCTTCAGGGAGTTTGTGGCAAAATTAGATCCCACCCATGTTCTCCCTACTAAAATGGTACGTGTGGTGACATTGAAAAATATTAGAGTACTGTTGAAATAACTATTGTTTTTCATTTCTTTAGGCTGCTAAGGCTTTGACTGAGACCAAATATTACAAAGAGAAGACCAGCGCCGCAGTATAGAAAGTACCTGCTGTTAGTTTGACAGCAGACATGGGGACAGGCAGGTTACTTACTTGGCCATAACCTGCCAGTTCCTTGACAACACACGTCTGAAGTCAACTCTATTGGTGTAGGGAAATTCCCACGGGGACATACTGCACAAAATCTGGCCTGGGTAAAATCCTCCCTCATGGAAGAATGGGAAATAAAACCTAAAATTACGTGTTTAGTTACAGTTGGGGCATCAAATATGATTGCTTATGGCAAAACCCTGAAACTGTGCCATTTGCATCGCTCACACTCTGAACCTGGTTTTGAAGAAGGCTCTTGAACTCACCCGTCTGTCCTTCATACCAAGGCAAGGAAGCTGGTGACATATTTTAGAAGCAGCACAACTACCAAAGTTATAGTTAAGCATTCACACTATTGTGATCCCATTTATATTATCGTTGGTTACTATCATAGAGTATCTTAGATTAAACATAAATCATCCGCTGCCTTTCATGTCAGAGTTTTAGATCTTCTTGTTTAGCTGTACCCAACCTTTAAAATGATGCTACACACAATTAATGTGATGCAGTGCAATCTTCTGCAAATCTGACTGAGTTATAATTGTTTTAGTGTTAGCTAATGTCAATTAGCTGTGGCAGCCATTTTGAACTGGAATTACACCAAAGGGTTTTCAGCTCCAAGGATTGCTTTTATTGTCTTCTTCACTTTTTGTGCAATCCCTCAGTTCCTCGTTGCATGAAAGAGTCCCCATCGTTGGTCTCCACTTTTGGAACGTTCCAGTTTTTCTTTCCATCCATTAACTATTGCAAAATAGTCCTCTTCAGAAAATTCCTGCAGGGGAAAATGACCAATATGTTGAGAAAATTCCCCAAAGACAGCCTGAGAAATCCTATCAACACAACTACAAGTTAAACTTATCATAAGAGGATGCACATTGCAAATATTGACCTCAATAAATTCATGTTTAATGTCTTCTGCTCTCTGCAGCTCAGACTTGATCACTTGGATGAATTGGGTCGTCCGATCCTCCACTTGAACGCTGCAGAAACCAGCTCTCTGAATGAACTGCAAGGTGAGACAGAGGTTAGGTGGAGTAAAAACTGCACCATCTATTGATGGGACATTAGTAATGCATCACCAAAACGTACCACATCCTCCCCCCCAAGAAACTGTTCTTTGTTATACTTTTTAATCTCTGTGACTGTCACACAAAGTCATCAGTTCACCAATAGAATTCAAAACCATACTTCTAACAAACAAAGCTCTCAACAACCTAGCTCCATCTTATAGAGATCATATTGTTTCATATTTCCCTAACAGACTTTGATTTCAGACTGCAGATTTACTTGTGATTCCTAGAGTTTCCAAAAGCAGAATGGAAGGAAGATCTTTCAGTTATCAGGCTCCTCTCTTGTGGAACCAACTTCTTTCCATAAGGCTGTCCAGTTTTAAGACTGGGCATTCCTTTTTGATAACTCCTATAGCTAGGGTCAGCTTGGGTTTCCTTAGTTATGTTGATAAAGGCTTAGACTGCTGGCAGACAAATTTCCTCACTCTGCCGCTGTCTTTACTTGCTCTACTCTACCTGTTTGTATTTGTAATTATTTCTATCCTTAACATGTGATTTTGTCCTTCCTCCAATAGAAACTACACCTGGACCTGCCATTCTGTGTTTGTTCCTCCTTCCTGTCCTCTCAAACCCCGAAGAAGATTTGTCCTGAGCCTGTTTCTGCTTGAGGTTTCTTCCTGTTAAAAGGGAGTTTTTCCTTTCCACTGTTGCCATTGTGCTTGCTCAGGATGGGAGACTGTGATGAAGTGAAGATTCAATGCAATCTGCTGGCGTCCTTAGATAGATAACTTTACTAATTGACTTTTTAACGTATGTGAATGTTTCTGTTCAGTGCCCTGAGACGTCTTCTGTTGTGACTTGGCGCCATAAAAATAAACTGAATTGAACTGAATTACTTTGAGACTAAACACTGTATATACCTTTGATCTTTATGAGGGATTGATTAGGAGATGATTTAGTTTGAACTTTGACTGTATTGCTGTTACTTTGGTCATATAGTTCAGTGGACTTGATAGTACTGAAGACAAGTGCTCTGACAGCCATTTAGCTAAAACCAATCCAAAGTATCAGTGGTGTGACAGCTGTAACACCTCCTCTTAGGAGCACCTTCATCACAGCGCACTTTTCTGTGTAAAACATTAACAAACTCGCATGAATACTGGACACTGGAGTTACCCAGTTTTTAAGTGATGTGACTCAAATCTATATAATCTTTTTTATTTTATTTGTGAATTAATCGCAAGTTGAAATTTCCAGTTTCGTATCAGTTGAATTTTTGTGATGTGACAATAAATCAAACTGATGTATGTTTGTATAAAACATAAATAATCCAATAATTGTATCATTCTCCAACATAGCCTTCAAACATTTCACATTGCAAAGAGATAAAACAAACAAAAAATAATTACAGGTAATGCCAGAGACGTAAAAAATCACGACAGTTTTGTGGAAATCATATCAAAAATGATTGTGATGTTTGAGGAAAATATTTCAGGACAACAAAAGTCCCATATGCTTCAATAAAATTAAAAACGTACATTTAACTTAAACCAAAGAATGAGTTTTTCTTTTAAAAAAATGGATAAACTAAATATTTCTAATCTTAAATATTGAATGATATAGTTTACTGGTGTCAGAATGTGATCAATGGTGGTCAGATTCTGGAAAATATGATCAGAGCTTCAAACTCTCCAGAGTTTACTGTAGATTTTTTAAAATAAACTCTGAGGCTCCCCTGCAGGTTTACCTTGCCATACTCTGCAGGTGTGTACAGGACGTATTCTCTTTGTTTGACGTAAGCCTCGAACGCTGGAGTCCAGGGTTTCTCCCCACAGCAGTAATCACTGATAAGCAGCTGGCCGCCTGGCTTTAACCACGACTGGATGTAGTAAACCAAAGATAAGTTCACGATAAAGTGGGAAAAGCACAACACAAATCCTTATGTGGCAAATATGGGTTTTATTTAGATTGGAAAAAAAAAATAATACTCACATGGAATTGTTTAAAGAGTGCTAATTTGTCATCTATGTGCAAGATTGTATCTCTGCTGTAGATCACATCAAATGAGCCTTCTGGAAATGTTCTCCTGGTGGCATCAGCTACTTCAAACTGCACCTGAATAAAACAAATTCGAAACAAAAACTTATTTACACTTTTTTATAGGTGCAGACACACAAAAAAAACAAGTGCAGATATTGCATCTCTCTCTCTCCTTCAGGCTGTAGGTCCCACTCCTTTTGGAGCAGGAGCAGGTTTACTGGAGCCTCAGACAGAAAGGCATTATGGAGAAGCTAGTTCGGATTGTTAGTTCCATGTACGAAGGTGTTAAAACAACAGTCAGAACTGGAAAAGGCAACACAACAGCATTTGAGATTAAAGTTGGTGTTCATCAGGGTTTATGTCTCAGCCCACTGTTGTTTATTGTTGTGATGGATTCAGTTACCGAGCTTATTTAGGAGAGAAGTGCAGTGGGATATGTTGTACGCAAATGACCTAGTTGTGGCTGAAGTAAATCTCCAGGATGGTTTCAGATGGTGGTAGTAGGCACTGGAGAGTAAAGGTCTGAAAATGCAGTAAAAACAGAGCCCACGGTCTACTCGAAAGCTAACAAGACCTTAACAACCACTGATAATAAAGGAGATGTACTGAAGCAGGTCAAAACATTAGGGCAGGGGTGTCAAACTCACTTACAAAAGGGGGCCAAAATTAAAAACTTTTTCAAACTAAGGGCCGGTTTCAGAATCTACATTAACTCAAGTTAGATACCCAACATCTTTTCTTGGTTGCAGGTTCCTCAAGAGTTTGATTGGTTTCATTTGACATTCTCTGTTGCACTTTTGACATCATAAGCAAAGATTACTAAAACATAAAAGTAAAAAGGTATTTTATGTTGAAAATAACATCTTGGGGGACAGATAAGATGTCAACAAGGGCCACATTTGGCCCCCAGGCCTTGAGTTTGACACATATGCGTAAGAGTGTCTGGGGTTGGTGATAAATGCCAAAGGAAGCTGTGAAGAAGTTAAATGCAGAATTGATGTGGTGGGGCAAAAATTGAAGGAGCTGACAGGAGTACTTTGCAACAAAACAACGCCGATTCATATTAAAGGGAAAATGTACAGGGTGATGGTGCACCCAGTCTTGCTTTGTGGAGCTGAGGTATGGACATTCAAGAGAAAGGAAGAGGAATTCCTGGAAAGAATAAATGCGGATGCTACGTGGGATTATTGAAGTATCCCTCAAGGATAGATGGCGAAATGACAATATCAGAGAAACGCTTGTTGTGGCATGCATCACAGATAAGATACAGGAATCAAGAATGAGATGGTATGAGCATATGCAGCGAATGGAAATGCAAAGTGAAATGAAACTTTGCGAATGCAAAAATTTTCGGTCAATGAAGCAGGGGACGGCAGAAGAAGTGGTGGATGGATATGATCCAACTGGATATGAAGACACTCCATCTCACAACAGACTACACATGAAGCAGAGTAAATTGGAGAAGGAGAATCCATGTGACTAAAAAAGCAGATTTTGCATATTTTTAGACAAAGCGTTAATAAGTCTTTTAGGTTTCACTTAAACTAACAAAATAGGAGAGTATACACATTATACATACTGATGGCAGCTTCTCACTTCTCGCCCGCTCCATGGCGATCTCAACCATGTTGTCAGACAGATCCAAACCAAGAACATACACCCCAAACGTCTGAAAAACATCATAAAGCTCCCATTTTTATTTGGTTTCTGTAGTCATTCATTGAGTTATTGGCAGCAGCACAATCCAAAGCAGATTTTGTGGCTCTTTACCTTGGCCATGTAGAAGTCTCCTCCACCAATACCACAGCCAACATCCAGAACCTTCTGTCCAGGCTTCAGGTTCAGTAGATCCACAAACTCCTGTCAGTACATAAATAAATAAAAAAAGTTGAATCTTATTTAAGTGAGATTAAAACACACTTTACGTCATTAACAACTGGGAACCATCCAGCAATCCGTAATGTCAGTCTGTGGTTTATCAGTTTATTTATATGTATTATTGTGTTTATGCCATATTGAAGCAACCTTAATACCACTATACTGCCCCCACCGTGCTTCGCTGTGTGATTCTTAGTAGTCAGGGGATGAGCAGGGTTTGTAGTTAAAGATTTGCAATTTCTGATCACATAACTGTTATTTATGCAGCTTGAGTCCTTTAGATGTAATCTGACAAATTCAAAGACATTTTCCACAACCACTTTTGTTATGATGCATAACCATAACAACAAGGTGTTTTTTTTTTTTTTTTTACAACCGGGAACAGCTGATTAACATCTCAAAAGCTCAAATATTACCTCAACTACAGCCCCAAATCTCCAATGAGTTGAAAAGGAGGCTCCGTGGATGCATTTTCATCTACATGCCGGCTGTGCTCGAGTGCCTAACCACTGAAATCCTACGATCTCCAAAGGAGATCCTGGAACTGGCAGGAAATGTGGCTCGTGACAGCAAGGGGACAGGGATCATCCCCAGGTATCTGCAGCCAGCTGTCCACAGCTACGAGGAACTCGGGATGCTACTGGGAGGAGTGGCCATCGCTCTGGGAGGTGTTCTGCCTGGCATTTGGGCGGTCCTGCAGCCCGGGAGAACCGAGAGGCCAGCCGAGTCTGAATGGACGGATTGGACAGCATCTGCATCCAGTTTCTTCGAATCTTCCGTGGGACGGACCTGTACAAGAGATCCTTCCTGCGTACAGCCATCAGTATCATCTCTTAATGAAATGAGGATGATGAGTTACAACAACATTTAATTTCCCTTTAGGATTAATAAAGTATTTTTAACTGAATTGAACTGAATGGAAACTTGCTGCAGATGCATTCTAACTTTACTTAATATTTAACATTTTAAATCGTTACTGCCTGTTTAATATACTGTAGACCAGGACGACCACCGCAAACCAAAAAAGGAAGAAGCAGGTAAAAATAATTGATGGATGGATGGATGGATGCTCAGGGGGGCCACAGTTACTGAAACCTGCCAGAAATCCAGCAGTTATTGTCATTAACTAAGCTTGTTTTACAGTTTAAAATCTAGTTTTATTTAAAAATGAACCCATTGGTGGGCCAAACCGAGATCACCAGTGGCCTGATTTGGCCCCTGGGCCACCAGTTGAATAGCTCTGATATAGACTGAAATCACTCTGAGACAGATGAGAATCCCACTATTTTCCTTGGTGTTTCATAATGAACTGGTGTAATTAACATTTGTATATGAACCCTAATCTAACGGCTCTTATTAAAATGTTTCATTCAAAGATCTAAAATAAAAACTGGGAGCGCTTCTTTTTGTATTTAATTTTTTTACTCTCTAATCTCCAGTCTTGCTCCGAGCTCTGTTCTACACCATGTTCCTACCTTGGTGGTGCTGGGTCCACCTGTGCTGACGTAACCAGCTCCAAACATCTTCTCGTAGCGCAGGATGCCTCGGCGGGTGTACTGCTGGTTGTCCAGGAACTGCTGGAAGGTACCGAACCCGTTCTGTGTGTTTGAGGAACGGGGCACCTTCTGCAGCAGCCAGCAGATCTGATGTGGATTGTTTTTCATCTGAAACAGGAAGGTTAGGCGTTGAAGGAATATGGACGATGCGCAGCTGCAGATTTCTAAAAAAAGTGTCAAATTCTTAAATTAAGCCAGAGTTAAAACTTTACCTCAACGTAGGTTTGAACTTTCTTTTTAAACACAATGTCGAAACCAAACGTTTTGCTCCCATCTGGTGCCTCCACCTGTACTGACGTCACCAGGTGACTGTATTGGGCCTCGCTGCGGTAGCAAGTGGGGTTAAAGTCTCTCTTGCTGTCACCTTTAAAACAAAAGGAAACAAGTCTACTCCACTGAATTTGTGAATATACTCTAATGTAAAGCATCATGGTCCTGAGGTGTGTTTAGACTGCAGAAGCAAAACCTGAACTGTGAACCTGATTTCAGTACAAGAAAAAAAAGTTTTACTGTGGGTTTGGTACCAGAGCGATGGTTGCAGGACTCTCTGAAAAAGAGGAAACCAGCAGGCTGCAGCCAGTTCAGCATTTTCTCCAAACAGGACTGGAGCTCTTCATCACTCAGGTACATCATCAGCCAGTTGGAGAAGATGAAGTCAAAGCTAAAAGACAAATACACAAGTAGTGTATTTATGTGAGGAATGAGGGACAGATAAGAGCAGCTGAAGATTTCCAACACAAATGACATAAAAAAAAAGGATGTGATGCTTTTAATTTGTAACTCTCAGCCTGTTATCGTGGTTTTAAATATTTAAAAAGTAGAATTTGGCCAAGATGGTATGATTTCATAGAAAAAAACGTGTCCTTTACATAGCCTACATGAAAGGGAACTGTTTCATTTTTATTCTTTTTGTGAATATTAGAAATGAAGATACCACTAAAACTGGAACTGCAGCCGGGGAGTAGATGTTCTGTTACTGGGTCACCAACATTTATTAGTGTGAATGTTTATGAAGTATTCATTATTGTGATCCATTTTTCTTCTGATTTTCGGTGCAAATCTCGTCCCACACTTTTCAAGCTATTTCAACAAATCATATATAAAACATTATTGAGCTCTTTCAGAACAATCCTGCTGTGACTTTTGGCATTGGTGCAACTTTAACTTTTTGAAATATTTAGTCTTTTCTGACATTTTTTTTCTCATAGAAAATGAATTGGGTTCATTTTACATCCTTCAAATCTTTGGATCTGTTTACAACATTTTACTGCTTCTTTCACATTTTGTTCTGCTTCAGCTTCTTTCTGTTTCCGTGTGCAAATGTAAACTTTTTTCCAGCTATTTTCAACTACTTTCAGCTGCTTTTTCAGCTGTTTTGTTATCCTTTAAGCTTTTTTCTGCTAACTAAAACATTTTTGCGCTTCTTCTAACTTCTTTCTACTAATTTCAACTTTTTATGCTCTTCAGCGAATTTCTGCAAGTTTCAGCTTTTTCAGCTACTATAAACCTGTTTTTATACTAATTTGAGCTTTTTCAGCTTATTTCACATTTGTTGCATGCACTCATTTCAACTTTTTTTCCAGCCTAATTCATCAAAAAATGTGCTCTCTCCACTTCCTTCATGTAATTTCAGCTTCTTTCTGCCTTTTAGCTATTTTTCAGCAGTTTTTTTGTTGCTAATTACAGCTTTTTTCAGAGAATTTCCACTTTTCCATGCTAATTTTGCTTCTTTCAACAAACATGTTCTTTCTGCTTTCTTCTGCTCTTTTAAGCTTTTTATACCTTTTCAGCTACTTTTTTAAATAACATATTTAGCTAATTTAATTGTTTTCAGATAAATCCAAGGTTTTTGTGATAATTTTTTTCTTTCAGCCTAATTAACGTCTTTCTGCTAATTTCAGTTTTTTATGCTCCTTTCAGCTTTTTTCTGCTAGTTCAAGATTTTTCAGCTATTTCAGCTACTTTTTAGCTGTTTCATGCTAAATTAGCTTTTTCAACTAATTCCACTTTTTTTTTTTTTTTAGCTCATTTCAGCTTCTTTCACTTCCTTTTGGTGGTTTAAGCTTCTGTTTGCTTTTTCAGCTAATTTTCAGCTACTTTTGCTAGATTCAGATTTTTTAGTTAATTTCCTAATTTTTGGGCTCATTTCTGCTAATTTAAACCTAATTAGGTGTTCTTTCTGTTTTCTTTTACTTACTTAGTCTTGTTTTTCAATTTCAGCTACATTTCAAGCACGTTTTTAGCTAATTTCAGTTGTTTTTCAGCAAGTTCTTCAGCAACAAGCGTTCACACTACTTTTTCTCAGGAAATGCAATTTTTCTGTTTTTAATAACATTTAAAGTAACTGAAAGTTATTCATTACATCTTATCACACTTTTTGTTCATTGAATATCTAAATTATTTTATCGGGCAACAGCTTAAAGTAAAAGATTCACTAAAAAGCAGCTTCATCTTTGTTTTAATTGTTATTTAGCATGAAGCATCATTTACACACCTGAGTTGGGGCAAACCCAGCTTTGTTACGTCAGCTTGAATGAAGGTGGCGTTGCTATGGTGACCATTGTCCTTCCTGTTCTTCTCTACAAAGCTTTCCATGAAGTCCACAGCCGTCACGTGGGCAGCCACGGTCAGCAGGCGGCTGGTGTAACGACTGTAGAGGCACAGGGCAGTTTTCTATATAACATATGTAAAGTGCATCTCAGTCAACCAACTTCAGCTAATACATTTACATCAAGCTGCACTCTGAGCTGCAAAGAATGAGTTTTCCTATAATAAAACCCTTGCTAACAAACAACAAAACAAAAACAATAAGAGATAAAAAGGATAAAACGTCAGCTCAGTTTAATGAAGCTGTGTTCTCCTCACCCAATCCCCGCTCCCAGCTCCAGCACTCTGTATCCAGTCAGAGGAGGCAGCATGGAGAGGATCTCCGGCAGCTCCTGCTCAGTCAGCTCCTTGGCACGAGAATCCAGCATCATCTCCTCCACTGTGGCGGCCTTGGAGTGCTCCTTCCAAAACTCTGTCATGTTGCAGCGAACTGTCGAGCACGCAGACGAAAAGGGCAAAATAATGTGCGGAAACACAAACGATATGATACAGGACAACCCAACTAAAGTAAATCAAGCCATTGATAATATTGTGAAATAAATGCAGCTGATTAAATCTGCATGATCTTATCACACAACTCCAGCAACAAGTTACTGAAAAACTGGTTTTATGCCTCTCATGTTAGTTGGGTTTACCTCAAAGATGACTTGTGTTACAATAATTCAGTTTAGGGGTTACATTTTATTGTTTATTAATTATTTAACTGGTGTTTTCCTCAAAAGGTTTTCATTTGCAGTTTAAAAAAAAAAGAACATTTTGTGGAGATGCAGTCAAAATCCACAAACTTTAAGAAAGCATTTGATAAAAAGTCTCTATATGAAGATAGGCTGAAGTTTTAAAAGCAGCACCAATGAACACAAAACTCTTCTCAGTAATGCCAGAAGGAAGAAAAAAACAAGATAAAATGTGCTTTTATTTGCACATTATTTGGCAACATAAAATAAACTGAGATGAAATGCATGCACTCCCAGCAGGACGACAAACAATCCAAACTTTGGTGTCATGATTTGCAGCATGGCTCCATTTCCATTGTGTCGTACCTTTCTCCATGGTGCTCTTTGGCTGATCACAGAAACCTGAAAGTGACTCTACAGCAGCAGCAGCAGCAGCCCCTCCTGGACAAAGTGCAGAGTTCATCTGGTGCGCCCTTTAAATAACTTCGCACCAGTGGCGCGTGGAGGAGGTGGTCGGCAGGAAGGTAGCTGACCATTAGGATGCGCCCATTGCATGGGAAGGGGAGGGAATGCGCGTGAATAATCAAACCCGGGGACGGACTTCCCCTGACAGCGTGTCAGGCCCCCAGCTCGGCCCCGTCACCCTTTTGGCCCAAAAATCAGCTGTGCGCGCTGACGCGCTGCACGCGGCTTATTACGCAATGTTGCCTCATGCGAGGTGGTGTGGTTGTTCTGAGCGTTGAGAGTGGAAAACTAAAAACTGATAAGCAGATAAATAAGATAAAGGGAAGTTTGATTGAATGTGCACATTTTTGTCCGGAGCGCTTATTACGCAACAGTTAATTACGCATTCATGATAAATTGGGTCAACTAGGATGTTACCATTAGATATGGATTGTGTTTTGGTTTTAAATAAAGGCAAATCTTTGGTGGTCAAGTTGATAAAAAAAACAATAAAATTGCACATAGTGTGTGCTGTTTTACTTTTTTTTTTTTTAAATAATAAAAGTCAATTTACAGCAATATT
The DNA here is from genome assembly GCF_014905685.2 of Nematolebias whitei. Lineage (NCBI taxonomy): Eukaryota > Metazoa > Chordata > Actinopteri > Cyprinodontiformes > Rivulidae > Nematolebias > Nematolebias whitei. Next base: position 17,501,153 of record NC_056501.1, read on the forward strand.
ATTTTACCTTTCAATAATAGAAAGTAACATTTTAGGTGGCTAAAATGTTTTATTGATTATTCTGGATTTATGATGCAACAAACTTGACATTTTCATGGCGAACTCTTGTTAGGGCAGGCCAATTTGTCATAAAATAGTCAGAGTGATTCTTCATTTTTTTCAAGTCAAAGAGGACAATTCTGCTGTCCAGAGTACCATTCTTTCTTTTTTATATCCTAAATGTACTAATGAAGACGTGTCTCGTCTTGTCTCTTAATTACTTGTTTAGATTACAACGTTTTAATTAGGTTAGATGTCTTTTTGCATTTATTATAGGTCTGTTTTGTATTTATTGTTCTGTTGTGTATCTGCACTGTGTTGTTTTGCACTTTATGTTCTGTGTTGCACCGTGATCCTGGAGGAAAGCTGTTTTGTTTCAATGCTTGTACATAGCTGATATGACAATAAAACCTCTCTGACTCTGGCCTGAAATATAATATTTATTTTAAAACAAATGATGTCATGATTCCCATTAATGTTTTCTGGGCTTTCCTGAAGTGCATTTTCTAATCTAAAATGAATTTGGAAGATATTTAAAGTTGAATTATTACAAGGACAGACTCTCATATCCTTGTCACCACTCACAAGCTTTAAAATAAAAATAAATAAAACATCTTAAAAGGGTTTCTTGTCTGTATCTTGAGTTTGAAGAGAAACGCGTGCATTTTCACCACCTGTTGGGTGCAACAGACCCCAACAGCACAGGACTGTGGAGGTGGATGTGTTGAGATTACATGTCACAACAACCTGCCATACACAGTTGAACCAGAACTATCTCCACATTGTTCAGTAGTGTCAGACAGCGGTTTGATCACTTTGAATGGGAAACATATTGAAGTTGTCACAGCTCTCTGCACTTCCTGAGTCCCCTGGTCTTCTTTCTCACACCTCTGTTATTGCATCATGAGCTGGAAATGTTGACAACTCACTTCTTCTACCTACTTGTGTCCTACATGAACTTGTTTTAGCCTCGTTATACAGATGTTTCATCAATTTGGTTGTATGGCTGAGCTGCACTTTGCACAAAGTGAATTTGCCTGTGAACTTTGTCCCGTGAATTCCTGCCAAGTTCTGCCAACAACAGATAAAACCATCAGAAAACAAGGCGAGTTCAGCTTACATAAAAGCAAATGTGGGATTAAAAATAACGTATTCATGTAAAGTAATGTTGCACTCTTTTCAACATTAAAATATTGAAACGAAACAAAACTACCCTGAAGTATTAGACTTCCTACATGTTTGACGGTGTAGCACTTTCTGCTGTTCCTTTTACTCACACATGATGGTGACAATTTGTCAAAAAAGGTGCAACAAGAGTGAAAAAAGAGGTTTCCGCTGATGAATATAGTATGAGAGTAACAATAAAACTTGTTTGTTTCTATAACCAAATGCTTTTAACTATATGAGAATAACCTGTACATAAAGGTTGAATGAAAATAGTGTAGTAAAAAGAAAAGAATGGTGGAGTGATGGTGCAGTGGTTAGAGAAGGTTGGCCTGTGATGTGAAGGTCCAGCTGCTCCCCTGGGTGCCCCAGATGGCAGCTCTCTGCTCCACACAGAGGGCTGTGGTAGATCGGTGGTCTGTGGTTGCATCAGGAAGGACATCCTATGTAAAAACAATTGCCAAGTCTTTGTGCGAGTTGATTCTCTATGGTGACCCCTGAAGAAGGGAGCAGCCGAAAGAAGAAGAAAAGTGTAGCCAAAAGAGCAGAAAACCTCAGAAGAACTCTGTATGTGACATAAACCATCCGGTCGAGGGTCACTTTCTTAGAATTACTGAAAAAGATTTTCTGAATTTGTTTCGTGTCTTCACTCTGTCTGAGTTGTGTGTGCAAGCACTGACTTGTTAAAGTTGTCTCTGACTCGTGTGCAGTCTTGTGTGTCGGCGTGTTTGACTTGTTGCACACAAAGTCCACTGTGCCGAGACTAAAGCGGATGAGGTCAGCCCGTGTCATCAGCTCCTGCCGACAAACAGGAGCTGAAAAATGGCCACAATGTTTCCAGCACATGTGTTTGTGATGTGTTTATCTTATCTTTTAGTGCTGAAAGGGAATTGGTGACTCATTTCTGAACTAATTTAAACAAAGTGCGGTTTACACCAAGTTTGTTTATGTCCACAGGTCTGTTGTAGTCACAGCGCATTAGAAGTTCCTGCGGCTGTTTTAAGTTATTGTTAGTTCAAGAACTGACCGTTATATCTGAGTTCAACATGAGTCTGTCACAAGAAGAAGTCAGCAGCTATTGTGTTCAGATGATTTGAAACATTTCTATCGCCATGGCGACCAGGCAGATGCTACAAGAACAACAGAAAGAAAATACAAAACCCATAACAAGATTGATCAGACTGATGGGAGTCGGCATTTACTTTAAATCAAAATATGAAAACAATTTTACAACCTCTGTAAAAGAAAAACAGGACAAAATCAATTTGCAACTAATTTAATTTAAAGGTAGTCGTTGCAAAGTCATGAAGACCGGAGAAAAACAATCAAACCAGAAACTAGGACACAGTTTCCACACAATTGGTGGCTCTTGTTTTTATTTTTGTTTACTTACGGAAACAGCAAAGATGACTAAAACTAGGCCAAACGTTAAACTATATTTGTTTACCTACACACAGCCAGCCTGAAGAAGGTCAACTATGTGACCATCATGTTTTGTTTACATTGAGCGTGGACCCACATTTCAAAACTGCATTCTGTACATCTGGAAAACTACCACAGTAAACCTTTTCAAACTGTATCTTTTAGTAGAATTCAGCATTCAGAATCTTCAGTTTCTGTACGCAACATTATTTTACTGATTCGTGGGCATGACTATATTCATAACATGATTAAAAAGAACACTTCAACACATTTGGGAGAGATTAAAGCAGTGCAAGAAGCAATGATGGCAACAAGAGTTGGAAAACAAACATACAAATGAGTTCATGATGATGTGTTTCTGCAGGACGTGGAGCTTCTGCAGAATCCTCCTGGATGAAGTGTGAAGTACCGTATTTTTTGGACTAGAAGGTGCACTTTGGACGCTGGATTATTGAGCATGCATCAGGATAAGGTGCACTTTAATTTTCTCAAGAATTGACAATGAGTCTTATAATCAGGTGTGCCTTATGTATTAACTCTGGTTGTGCTTACTGACCTTGAATCGATTTTATGTGGTTATTGTGAATGAGTTGAATACATTTTGACTTATTTGACTCTTGTTTCGCTTAATGCGCCTTATAATCCGGTGCACTTTATAATCTGAAAAATACAGTAATTTTAAAGATTCAGTCGACAGGATTTAGTGACACCTAGTGGCATAAAGTAAAAACTGCATCCAACTGAATAACTCACAGCCAGACTGGGTGTAAAAAACATAAAGAAGGCTGTGTTTAGTTTGACCTGCATTTAAATGCAAATACAACACGATGACAGCGTTTTATCTTTTTCCCCTTTATTCAAAAATTAATCATCAAACTAATTTAAATTCTGTTTGACTGTAGCTGCTTTTAGAGCTCGTCTCGATTCTGTCACGAATCAGGTTCATTCAGAAAAAGGAGCCAGTTGAGGATGAGTAGCTCTGCTGCCGACCGCTCCTGATTTCCGTTTCTGTTTGTAAGAACGAATGTTCTGAGGCCTAAACACAACCAGACACCAGGGAAGCTGTCTGCCAACAAACAAAACCTCTGGGAACATTTCTTCTGTCTTACAACACAAGGTGGAGTCTGTGCCTTCTGTGCAGGACAGGTTTGTTTTGTAAAGTTTGCCCTTTTGTGGTTGGCAAATATTCATGTGGTTAAAATGCCTGAGCCGTCTCTTGGTAACAAGGTAAATTCTTTTACACACCATTCATGACAAAACAAGATTTAGTTGAAACTAATTTTAACAGGGAATAAAGCACTTAGAGAATGAATCCACCACCAAAGCTATTAGCTTAATAAAAATAACCATAATCCTATTGAGATTGTCCTTTAGCCAAACTTTACTTTTTGCCTAACAAAAGTTAAGTTAGGTCCTCTGGACAGAAAAAACAAACAAACTTATTGAAATGTTTTGTCTTTAATCCAAAAAACTTTGTCAGTCTGAGGAGCTGTAATAAGCTCAGTCTTATAAATATCATCTTCTCATAGTGTGTCAACCAGTTTGTTGTTGACACCCAGAACTAGCTGTTCACATGATAAAGGAGGACCATCAGCCTACGGACTGATAGTTAGTGCCCTGAAGGTTGCTTGCTATTCACAGAGGGCTGAGTGATGCTTGCAATAACAAGAGGGGGACAGTTGGACAGTTGGACACGGAGGCCCCTGTTTAATGATGGACAGTTTATTTTCACAAAGATGGCTTCCTTCACTCCTCTCTCAAACCATCGTTCCTCTCGATCTTTCAGGAATAGAGATGTTCACATCTCTATCTTTCAGGGATTTTTTTTCATTCAACTTTTATTCATACCAGTTAGTCTCATTGAGACATGAGGACTCATTTACAAGAGAGAGTGCTGCTCACCCTTTTTCAGCATGTAGGAGCAAAACTAATAAAATCCAGGGTCCAAAGAGCTGGTGTATTCACCAGTTTGGAGTAAATGTCACGTAGACACTGCATGCACAATGAATGCGGCCCTCAGTGTTGCCAGATACATTTAAAATGTCTTAATTATCCCCTCCTTTTCTGTGCACATGTTCAGTAAACACAACACACACCTCATCTTAGAATATCTTTACTCAGCACATATCAGTTTAGGTCAAAATACTATCATTACACTACAGTACTATAGTTCATAATTTCTTATCTGGCAACCTGACTGACATGGAAACTACAGTGTATTTCGTGTAAACCAGCTAATTTTTTTTGTTTATTACCCCCAATAAACACTGAAGAAACACTAACATTTCCAGAGGTTGTTCTCGTGTAAATGGGGCCTTATAGTAGGTAGATCACTTTGACTTTGTCATTTTAAAAGTAGATCGCATGCTGAAAAAGTGAGGGCACACCTGCATTATGACAAAGGGCTATTTATAAGACTGAGCTTATTACAGCTCCTCAGACTGACAAAGCCTTTTGGATTAAAGGCAAAACATTTCAACAATTTTAATATTATTATTTTTAATCTGGCCAGAGGACCTGACTTAACTATGTTAGATTTTTCTATCTGGATTATTGAGTATGTATCAGGATATCTGGCAATTTCTACATTTGTCCACTAGATGTCAGTAAATATCTAAATATTCCACATTTTAGTTCCCCAGCTGCACAAAACCAGTTGCAGGAAGTTGTTAGGTTTATTTACTGGTGTACAACAGTGAATCAATGAGAGGATCCAGATTCACACGGTTGTTTTTCTCTTATAATTCAGAGATAAATGATATTTCATATCAGAAAAGAGCAACAGTTACAGGTGAGACTAAATTTAAACAACTGATGCTCAGCAAAGCAAGAGCCCCATAAAATCTTAATGTTCATTTGAGCTTCAGTGGTAAAACATGCCAATATGAAGAAAACAGCAAGCAATATAAATAAACATGCAAAACACGGAGCTGGATTTAAAAAGTGATGTTTGACTTTTCAGTGTTTTGTCACTTGGCGTGTTTACTGAGACTCACAACAAACTTATTTTTTGGTAGACGATTCTTCCATGTTGGCCTGAAAATAAAAATGTCCGTGTTTATTTGGAGGGAGTACAAACAGAGAAAGACCTCTACGATTTGGAGCGGCACCTGCGTTTCTCACACGAAGCAAGGTGTCACGATAATAAGACTCCACCGTGTTATCTCTTTTAAATATTCATGAGGCCTTTCATGTGGAGCGACGATTCTGTTTTGTTTACTCAGCTCTAAAATTAGCCACGTCTCCTGGGATCGAAGAGCATCGTTGTCCATTTTACCAACAGCTTCTCCAAACAGAGTAAGACAGGTGCTACATTTGCATTTCTCCCCATGATACGGGAAATTACTGCAGACATATTGGACGTGCTTGGTCCCAGGGAGAGAATAAAGTAATTGCTCTTCACTTGAACTTGAGAGCAGATGAGTTGTCACGGGGGTGGGGAGGGGGGGTATCTTTGCACATGATATATTAATCTGAAAGCTCCCAAACCATGTTTTCCCTGAGAGAAAAGCTGAACTAAGCATCTAAATGAAGATGCTACACATTGTGTAAAATGTATGCTTTTATTTATTGATTTGACTTCTGTGGGATGCCTTTCTGAATTATACATCTTCATGAGTTCACCCATCCATCTGCACTGCTTCATTGACTGTGTACCAACAGAATGGACTGATTCGGAGAATAATGTTTTTCTTTTATTTGTCTTTTTTTTTTTCATCTTTCCAGAACCAGCAGAGACTCAGAGGTTGTCAATAAAACATCCGTTCAATAATAAATGGCAATAAAGCATGACAGTGTTTGCTATTCACTTGGTTTTTTTTTTATGTGCTCATTTTAAAACTTTTCAGTCAATCATGGAGGGCTGAGATTGGAAAACGGGAAGATACAATGTAAATTACCATATTTTTCACAGTATAAATCACATCTTTTTGCATAAATTTGCAAGTCCTGCAACTTATACACCCAAACAACTAATATACGTTTTTTTTTTCCTTCTCATATTTATACCCTAGTTTTTGGCTGAGATCTGACAATTTCATTCATTCTGACATGGAAAATATTGAACACTACCATTTTCAGCCACTAGAGGGCACTTGAGTAAAATGGCGAGCCAAGTGTCTCACTAATAAGTAAAAGTGGCTATTAATGAGACACTTGGCTCGCCATTCAGCCACCTTCGGCTCGTTCCGGAACTCCTGGAGCAAATGTCAAATCAGATGCATTTCGCTGCGCCGCCCAGGTGAAATGCAGCTGATTTGACCATTAAAGTGCATTTATTAAGGAACAGTTCAACAGAGACGCACCTTTACTGTAATGTCGGGCAAACAACTAATTGTTTTTAGGTGGTTATCTTGGTAAATTTTGAAGAAATGCACAGCGAGTCCTCCCTCTGTGCGTTCCCGAAGCCATGAATTGGCTTTTGAATTGCAGCTGATTTGACCGTCAAAGTGCATTTATTAAGAAAAAGTTATACTGTGGCACACCTTTACTATAATGTTAAGCAAAGTGTTAATCTTGTTAACCTTGTTAAAGTCCTCCTGTACACGCTTCCGCAGCCGCTATTTGGCAGCCAGTCGATTTTTGGCACAACACCGGCCCATGTTTCCGGGTGGTCAGCGGTGACACATAGCAGATGTGACTTATACGACGAAGTGATGTATTTATGCTTTTTTTCACATATTTGGACTGATGCGACTTACATGGTGTTGCGACGTGTACGGCGGAAAGTACGGTAATCCACATGGAACCTAAACACAGACCATCAGACCATGTCAAGTAACCTTGGATCTGGAGAAATATAGGACTGTTTTTAATTTTTAAGCTATAACTACACCGAATATGAGCTCAATATCTAAAAATGTTTGAGTTATATCAAATTTTGGGTTTGCTGAGGTCAAATAGGTGTGGCAGCCATCTTGCAACCATCGTATGGCTATGAAAGGATTGCAGTACAAATAAAAAACAACATAGAAATGATTTTCCTCACAGTGAGCTGTTTTGTTTGCATTCGAGCCAGTGATGCAAGAAATGAGTGCTCGGGCCACCTGTGAGGTCTTATCCGATGGCGATATGTGTGGTAGGAGGTGCAGTGGCAGCAGGCGTGTGTTTACCATGGTGAAGTAGAGTTGTTGGACTTTGCAGCCTCCCCCAGGAAGCTGGCATGCTTTGTGAGCAGGATTTAATGCATGGACTATGTCTACCTGTTGTAGCAAATCCTCAGCTCGCTGCCGAGGGATTGAAACCCCAGACAGTCTGTGGCCACAACTGGAACATTGGGTGGGAAAAAACAAACGTGGAGGGAACCGTTGAATAAATAACGCTTATTATTTCTCCCCAGCAACAAATACTGTCAAAGACCTGATAAGAAGTTTTGGAGTTGTTCTATATTTCACACAGGTATTTTCCCAACACTGTTTGCAATCCATCTACTTTTACATGCTTTGTCGTTTTTGCCATTCATAGATCAAAATGTTCAGCTCATTCAGGAAATATAGTTGCACTGAATTTTAGTTATTGTAACTTTTATACTTTTAAAAGTGTTAGCGTTGTTCCCATGGGAAAACACTGATTTATTTTATCCCTTAAAATATATTGTTCTCTTTGAAATCTGAATTAGCATAACTGCTGTATAATCTTTTTATTCTACTTTTAGCTTCTAAGCACCATTCCGCTACTTTTAGCTTTAAGCTAACATTTTGCTATATAAAGTTTTTAGCTATAGGCTTTTGCTACTTTTAGCTAGTTGGTCTTTAGCTAATTTTACCTTTGAGTTAGAATTTTGACGTTTTTAACCAGCTTCTTACTACTTTTAGTGTTTAGCCAGTCTTTTGCTTCTGTCAGCTTCCATAACATTTTGACACCATTAGTTAGCCTTTTATTACTTTTAGCCTTTAGATAAGTTTTGCTACTATTAGCTTCTTGCTGGTTCCTTGCTACTTTTAATTTGATTTTTGCTACATTTATTTTTTTAGCTATATGCTTTTGCTCCTTTTAGCTTTTAACTAGTCTTTATCTATCTTAAATTCTTTAGCTAATGTTCTTCTACTTTTAGCTAGTCTTCTCCTTCTTGAACCACCCAGATTCAGCAGATTTCAGCAGTCATTCAGCACTCTGTATTCACACTGCATATTTGTATAAATAAAGTATAAATAAATGTTGAATGAAAAAAAACCTGAAAATTGATCATTATTTATGCAATGGACAGATTATTTTCACATATTCCCATGTTTAAGTGAATATGACTTGCAGAAAAAAATGCTCACTTTTTTCTGATACCATTTTACAATGGGATGACCTTTAGGCCTATAAAGGTTTAAGATAAAATAAGTATGCTAATAAATTTGACTTGACTTGATAAAATAATCATAAATGAAGCCATATTATTATAAAATATTGTATTAGTTTGGGAAATAAAACATATTGACATCTATTTGTACTCTTTCAGGGGACTGTAAAGGACTTCATATTCTATAGTTTTACAAAGATCAAACTGTCCACTTTTTATTTGCAATAAACAAATGCTGTGTTATTTGCTACCTGATTTCACTAGTGCAACACAATCATGCTTAACAATTGCAATGGGGATATATTCTTTAAATGTTGTGCAAACCTTGTAAAATGTTTTGATCTAAAAATGCAAAAATACAGATTCTTCCCAAAGGTCTTGCAATTTAAACAGAAGCTTTCATTTTTTTAATGTGTCAATTAAATGAATTAAAACGTGCGATTTTTCAGTCCACAAATTTTCCTTGGCAGTCCTTAATTGACATATTTTAATCATGTTAATATCTGAAGAAAGAGCCACTTGAAAATACTGATCTGTGGTCTTTTAGTTGAGTCCTGCCTGCAGATCGTTGGGCCATCCAGTGCTTCCTAATAAAGACCGAAAAACCACAGCCCCAACGAGCTGATTAGGGTTTAACAAAAGAATCAGAGGACTGAGATCTGGGGGTGCACAAAATTTGTATAATGTTCCTGTTTTTTCACTTTAAATGAGATAAAACAGAAATGGTAGTTTTTTTTAATTAATAAAAACTATGAACTCTGCTGACCTATGTATTTTTTTATTGTGGAAAAATTAAGTATAGAAATAAAACATAAAGTTAAAGTGAGTATGTTTTACTCCTTGTACATGTTCCAGCAAAAGAAACAACAGGAAAACAGTTAAACTAGTCCTTTTTTTTGTCTTTTATATAACAACCAATAAAATTCAGTTTTATGTTGGTTTTAGTCAAATCTTGAAAGAGCCGCTGCAGAGGAACCAAAGAGCCACGTGTGGCTCCAGAGCCGCAGGTTGCAGACCACTGGTATAGAACGTATTGTTTCTGTTTTATACCAGTAAAAATAATCTGCTAACCGAAAAAACATTTGAATAAAGATGCTAATGAAAAAACTGTTCTTTTTATTTGTATACCCAAGTAAACACAACTTAAGGAAATTATTTTGCTGAATATAAGGTAGCAGTTCAGTGGCAGCTTGTGAGCAAAAATATTAGTGGGGTGGACATTAATTTCTTTAATTATGAACCGCACAAATTTCTACAATTTGTATCACATTTTCAGTTCAGTTCAGTTTATTTATATAGTGCCAAATCACAACAGAAGTTGTCTCAGGGAACTGAACAGAAACATTCATATACTGTCCATACAAAAACCAATTAGTAAAAGTTCTCTATCTAAGGAAGGAAGCAGCAGACTCATTGAATCTTCACTTCGTCGCAGTCTCCCATCCTGAGCAAGCACAAAGGAAACAGTGGAAAGGAAAAACTCCCTTTAACAGGAAGAAACCTCCAGCAGAACCAGTCTCAGGACAAGTGGCCACCAGCTTTGACCGGCTGGTTTGAGAGGACAGGAAGGAGAAACAAATGAACACAGAACGTCAGATCCAGATGTAGGTGCAGGAGTACACCCTACTGGAAGAAAGACAAAAACATGTCAAGGATAGAAAAAAATTACACATACAAAAGGGAGTAGATTAAGTAAAGACAGCAGCGAGTGAAGAAATGTGGTCAGTTTGTCCTTCAGCAGTCTAAGCCTATAGCAGCATAACTAAGAGATAGCTCAGGAAACCCAAGTCCCTAACTATGGGATTTGTCCAAAAAAAGTTAAAAACCAAACAACTGGACTATGTAACTGAAGATGTTTCGCTTCTTATATGAAGAGCTGTCTCAATTCAAAGAAACACGGAGTGTAGGATTCAAGTTATAAAGCTGTGATGTTCTGTAAGTTTGCATAATGCAGATTGACGAGAAACATCTTCAGTTATAAATAAAGTCCAGTTGTTTGGTTTTTAACTTTTTTTGAATTTACCATGTCCTGGAAGACTGAGAATCTTCATCAACGTATAGGATTTATCAAAAAGGAAAGTCTTTTAAGCCCAGTCTTAAAACGGGACAATGTGTCATCCTCATGGACAAACAAAGAGAGGAGCCTGATAACTGAAAGATCTGCCTCCCATACTGCTTTTGGAAACTCTAGGAACCACAAGTAAACCTGCAGCCTAAGAACAAAGTGCTCTGTTAGGAAAATATGGAACAGTACAATCTGTAATATAAGATGGAGCTAGGTTGTTGAGGGCTTTGCAGGTTAGAAGTAATATTTTGAATCCTATTCTGAATTTGACAGGGAGACAATGGAGAGAAGCTAAAACTGGAGAGATATGATCTCTCCTATCCTTTTCTTCCTATTTCCTGTGATAACAATAGGACATATAATGCTTAATATTTAATTTAATGTTTATTTTTGTTTGTTTGTTTTTGTGCACAAACCTCTAGACTTTTTTCTTCTTCCCGCGGGTTGAGGTTGTGTCTTTTGAAAAACAGTCCCTTCTAATAAATCTTAGAAATGGACACCTCCCACATCCACATCCACCCCCACCTGAAAGGGACTAATTTGACCACTTCAATCCTAAATGACTAAATGATTAAATTAATTAACACAACGTGCGACTCTCTGACATGAGACAACTAGCACATTGACGAACGCTCGTGTTCACAATTGTTTGGATCCCTTAAAGTGTTTCACCTGCTTCAAATGTTATCACCCATTAAATGTCCATTATTAGTTGTTATCATCCCCATAGGTTGCGTTCAGACTGCCCCTCCTGTACCTCCTATTAGGTTTAAAGATACGTTGTTAGCGCTGATAATTGGGTCACGTGGTTAGGTTAAGAGTAGAGGGTCTGGGAGTTAGGTTTAGGGTCTGGGAGTTAGGTCTGGGTTAGGTTCAGGCTCAAGGGTAAGGGGGTTAAGTTTAGGGTCAGTGCTCTGGGTTAGGTGTAAGGTTAAGTTTAGGAACAGGAGCGAACAGAAAAAAAACACCTTCTGGTATTACACACCTGCGAGGCTACATATTATCAGTGAGAACAACTTAACTTTCAAACTACTAGCAGGTTGGAGGGACAGTCTGAACGCAACCTATGGGGATGATAAACAACTAATAACGCTCATTTAATGGGCTGATAACATCCGAAGCTGCTGAGTATTATCACTTTTATAAAAAAATTCATATAAAAGTGAAGAAATGATATAAGAATAAATCATCGCTGATTCAAATAAATGCTCAAAGGAGGAATTGAACTCAAAAACTTCTTATTATAAGCTTTGAGTAGCTTTGATAAGCTTTCTTATTCAGGACTACTACAGAACCTCTGGCAGTGTTCATGGACAATCTCACATCTTTGCCATCTCCCCTGCCCCCCGCAGAATGCCTGTGTCACTGTGTTGTTTTATGTGCGGGGTCTTTTTTCAATTTCTGGCACTTTGCCTCGGCCAAGGCTCAGTGCCAGTTATGAATCTTTTTGCCTCCTCACCCTCTTGTCACTTTTCTCTACTTTTTGTCTAAACAGGTCTCATTTGTCGATGAGTCCCAAAGGCTCAATGTGACTAATCTGTATAAATAAAGTTTGAATGAATGAATTAACCCATCACAGTGAAACATGCACGGCCTGGTTTAATAAGATTTACCATGCTGGCAAAAAGGTCCCACTTTTGGTCTATCCGCCTCAGTTTTCTGTTCTGTCTGGATTCAAACAGATGTTCTCTACAACACAGCTGGTTCTGCTGCAGCTAGTTCTGTGTTTGAGCTCACGTCAGGTTAATTGTTAGTGGTCATAAGCTACTAATGTGCGAAAACTAGCCGGATGTGTCGACAGGGCAGAAAAATTGGCGCCCCATATGAAATTCTGTCGTAGCTGACTGTTCGGATCACTGGACATGTCCCGATCCACTTAGTGAACATGGGTCACTGAACGGTACCGCCCCATAGCAGTAAATAGGCATAAAACTAAAAATGAACAACTAAAAAATATTTTAAAATTGTCAGAATAGTTGGAAAATACACAGAACAAAACAATACCCAACAAGCTCAGTAAATAACTTATTTATTGTACATTGTTTTTTTTGGGGGGGGCGGCTGAGTGGTTAGAAGTCGTCCTCCAATGCAAGAGTTTGGGGTTCGATTCCACCAGCAGTCACATGCCAAAGTGTCCCCCGGTAAGACACTGAGCCCCTCATTGCCTCCGATGTGTGTCCCATCGATGTATGAATGCAATAAAGCACTGTATTATTTATATAGATATAAAGTGCTGCATGAATGGATAAATAAGAGCACAGATTGTGTTGTAAAGCACTTTGAGTATATTGATAAGATAGACAGGTGCTATATAAGTACAGTCTATTTACCATTTTTAATAGGAACTACTTTGTGAGACAAATGATTTTTTTGCTCCAGTGGATCAGCCACTGAAGCAGAGTTTAGCTTTTTGTTGTATCTTTTCTACAAACTGTGCTAAGCAGAGAAAGAGCAGCTTTATGGTAAATTCTTACAGTAAATGTTCACTGATTTAGATGGATCTCTTATCAAATGTGGAGTGAGTGATTTAGCCTAAAAATGCCTACAAGACTATTTTTAATCACTCTACAGAGAAAAAAAAATCATTTGCCAGAGAAATTTTACACTGGATTTAAACTTGTGCGGATCCTTAAAGGTCAGTAACATGTCAGTGTCTGAACAAATGTATGCGACATCCGGATTTACCAACAAGTAAAATGAGAAGTCATGATAGAGGAATTTATTATTTAAATTTATTTTTGCAGGTGAGCTAATGTAGAGCACAAAACAACAACAGTGCTAAAAATACACCATGTAAAAATAATATTTACATGATTAAGTTTTCTTCTAACTCTATTTCTTTTTGTTTTTGCATCTGCTGAGCATTTGAGAATAAAACACAATTTTTTTGTCCTGCAGCGCCTGAAGGCATCACGTGCCTGAAGGAATAACTAGTAGGAAGAAGCAAAGCACAAACTTTTAACACGAGCGTGTTATTTAGGCATATTTTGTCAAATTGAAAGTCTGGTACAATATTCAACATGTTGTAATTTAAAGGTAGAATTAATCTTTGTGTCCTGCCGTCAGAATTCTTCACTTACTCAAGTCATTATGTAAATAAACCAAGTTTTATAATGATCTGTTACCTTTTAAATTTGTTCATTTTATTGCATTGAAACATAAATGCAATAAACAGAACCCAAAACCCAAACTCAGAAGTCAGAAACCCCCCTCCCCCCCAAATTTTTTAATTTTTTAAAATGAAGTGGGCCGGATTAAAGTCATCCGAGGCCCGGAAAAGGCCCATTGTCCACCAGTTGAATAGCTCTGCTCTAAATGAATTTAATGCATAAATGTATTTTTTGTTTGTATCTGGGAAAAGGTTTAAAGCTGATGATCAATTTATTAATTTAACTTTAAGATTTAGTTGTTCTGATCACTCTCTCCTTCTGTTTGAGGTCACCGGGTCATGTGTCTGTAGCGCACCCATGAGCAGTGCTGACAAGGAACTGGTGTTTTCAATCAACCTCGCTGGGAAAATCCACACTGACTGAGAGGGAGGGGAGATGTTCTGGATTCTGGTTGGGTTTAAGGATATTGTTTTGCTTTAAATTGTTTAAATTGAATTATTGTTTTAATTATAGTTTAAAAATGTTTGTTTTTTTCTATAGATTTAATTTAGTTGTGTGTTTATTTTCATATAGAAAATGTAAATGTTGGCTCCACCCCTCTTAATTAGAAATGGTACAGGCTGATGTTTTAAAAGCTGTGTGGTTTGAAACAGGAGGGGGTTTTGTCAAGAATTTTATGATCTACTGTAGTTGGAAAGAAGTATAATGATTATCTACAAATTTATTCAGATGGTCCAAAAGATCCAAAAACTGAAGCAACTAGTGTAGCAGTAGTGATTCCTGAATTAAAGTTTAAGCTTTCGAAAAGAACATCTAATTTTCTGAGTATATATGCAGTAGAATTATGTGCTATATTATTGGCTTTAGAATGGGTGGAGGATAGTAGAATAAGAAAAATTATAGTTTGCAGTGATTCATTATCAGCATTATTAAGCATTGAAAAGGGAAGTTCAAGTAATCACCAACACATTTTGTATGAGATTCTGTTTGTTCATCATAGACTAACAAAACAAAAACATAGTAATAATGTGGACTCCAGCTCATATAGGTATTTTAGGTAATGAAAGAGCAGATAGGTTGGCTAAAAAAGTAGATATTGATATGTCAAAGTTATCTACATCTGAAGGCAAAAGTATAGTTTGGAAAGAAAGCAAGAAATTATGGGAAATGAGCTGGGACAATGAGACAAAAGAGATATATTTATATAGGATACAGAATACAGTTGATGTTAAAAGAATCAGAGGAATAAATAGGAGGGAGGAGATAATTATAAATAAAATAAGAACTGGGCATAGTTTTTTGAATGGCACTCTTTTTAAGATGGGAAAACATCTTACTGGCTTATGTGATTGGTGTAATACCACAGAAACAATAGAACATGCTTTTATTAATTGCAGGAAATATGTGGGTCAAAGAAGATTATTGAGAATGGAAATGGGTTGTAATAGAGAACCAAAGTTTGAAAATGTGGCTTCGCAGCTGAATAGTGATGAAGGGAAAAGAAAGATATTTAGTTTTTTAAAGAATACTGGACTCGATAAGAGAATTTGAAGAAAGAAATTAATTTATAAACACCTAGAGATGGCAGTAGTGCAACATTGATGGATGCAAGCTGCCGTTAAAAACCAAAGAAGAAGAAGAACAGGAGGGGGTTCTGTTTCTTGGTGGTGGTTGAGAAAAGTAGGAGCCATGTCTTGCTGCTGTGAATATAAGAACCATGTTTTTGAAAAAGTAAAAAAAAAAACATCAGAGCTCTGCAACTTTTGGATCCTATGTTTTTTTTTGGTGAGTTTTTCTTGTGGCCCTGGTCATTTTTAAGCGTGAAAGGTTTTGACACTGTCCTCACATTTATCAGCTTTTATTAAGAATTTTAGCTTTTTTTTATTAAGCTCCAGTTTGCACCAAATTAGCACAAAGAGGGAGACCCAATTCAGAATGATAAATCAGCTGTAGACAAAATCTTGATGCAGTCAGATCTAATGGTAAATGACAAAAACAAGAGTGATATTCACTGTTGCTCTATAAGTTGCTGACATTTTGTTGCTTGTTCCTTAAAAGGCGGAACGAGGCCAACCTAAATGATCCCTTCTCTACCATCACTAATCCGTATCAAGTCCCTTTGACCTGGACTGAAACTGATCTTGCATTTATTTCACACGCCATCAGAAAAGCACTCAGTTTTGCACAAACACTACAAATCTGGATCTGCAGCGACCGGCGTTAAAACGCAGGCCAGGGCCGCGGGGCAGAAGTCGATCAGGAGAGGAGTCCTGCGCTCATCGTTTGTGCGGCTGCTCAGACATGAAGGAGACCTTGAAAGGTGTGTGCTCATGTGAGCGCCTGTCTGCCAGACTGTGGAGAAATACGACATTCTGTTCTTAACATGATTGATTTCAGACGCCCTTGTAAACAATCGCAGTCGACGACAAACTGATGTAGAGAAAAGAATGATGTTGGCGAGGATCAAATCTGACATTTTACTAAAGCTTTTCTTATTGACTGAGAAAACAAGAACTGCTCCGTGGATGCTAATAAAATGATTTTACAACCAAAACGACTACATGAAAACTTATAATCCTCATAATAATGATGGCCAGAGAAGTAAAAATTTAATCACACAAGACATAGCATTTTATTTTTTACAGCCAGTCTGCGTTTTTGATTTTGTTGCTTTTTATTTGTATTTGCTGCAAACAGGAAAAAGTATTTTTTTAGATATTTGTCTCTTTTGGTGGAAAAACAAGAGTCTGTCATACAGGCAGGCAAAATGATGCGTCAATCCCAAACAACCAAAGTGTGGATGGCAAGATGGTTTTAAAGGAAACAGTCATTTTAACCTCAGGGATTAATCAATTGTAATCATTCATAAACACGAGCTTTACCAAACTGAGAGTGATAAATATTGTTTTACCAATTCAAAGCATAAATTCACCAAGTGTTGGTGCTCACAGACGTACTGCTGTATTTGATTGATTTCTCACTTTTCGAACAGAGGGCCACAAGCAATCTCTGGTTTTATGTGAAAATCAATTTTCAGAGTGCGAGTATGAAATCTTTCAGGATTTATTAGACTGCAACTTTAATCACAGCTGCTCTCGAGAGGCTTATGAATTACAAGGCTTTATATTAATACAAAGGCTTAGCGTTTAAGAAACTTTTATCCTTACGAAGTGTAAAAATCTGAATTAAATTCGCTGTTCGCACTGAACAGGAGCTGCACAATCGTTCGGTCACAGCATCAGAAGTGACGTTACGACAGGTTTGATGGGAACAGGTGAAAGGGTTTTACAGGATCAGTGGACCAAAGATCCCCACAATCTCACCTCTGAGAAGGAAAACCTGTGCAAAGGGACTCCAGGAAGAAACGTGCATTTTTGTGCTAAAATCTGGTACAATACATTTTTCTTTGTTTTATTTAAAATCATTAAAAAACAACAAGATTAAGGATTTGATTGTGCATTGTCTCCAGTCAGTTAAATGTGAAAACACACACGATTTAAATAAAATATTTGTGATGTGCTTCAGTCTATTTACCATAAACTAAAGTTTCTCTGCACTCTTTTGGGTGGCACAGTTGGTAGAGTTGTTGCCTCTCAGCTAGAAGGTTGCCGGTTTAAATACCGGCTGGGGGCCATTCTGGGTGGAGTTTGCATGTTCTCTCTGTGCATGAATGGGTTTTCTCTGGGTACTCCGGTTTTCTCCCACAGACCAAAAACATGCATGTTAGGCTGATTGGTAACTCTAAATTGTCCCTAGGTGTGAGTGAGAGAGTGAATGGTTGTTTGTCTCATTTGTCTCTGTGTCCCTGTGATGGACTGGAGACCTGTCCAGGGTGTCCCCCATAATTCGCCCAGTGATTGCTGGACATGGGCACCAGTGACCCCACGCTCCAAAAAGGAAGAAGTGGGTAAAGATGATGTTTTAAATGTTCAGATGGCAACATTGGGAACTTTTGCGCATATGGGCTAATGTGCACAGCAAAATTGCCATTGTTAAATTAAATTAATTTAAATAAAAAGTGTTACTTTAACACTAAATAGAGTGGACACATTAAAACACTTGTGGTATTCAAACACTGGTAGTTTGTTTTGTGTATTGCGTTGTTTTTACCGTACAACTGATGATGCATTCATGACACCTGGGAAACACGATCTTCAAACTTCCAGTTGTTTTGCTTTTTTTTTTAATATGTCCTTTTCAAACAGGTCTGATCTGATGAATTTCAAATTTTACAGGTCAAACTGATTTGACAAATCTGCTGCTGTAAGAGTTTATCTTATGTCCCACTATAAGAAAAGAGTTGGGAAAATGTTGAGCGCTCCATTAGTTTGGAAGTTTTCAGCTCAATAACATTTCCACATAACATTTTTATTATTCCTGTTGGATTTGAAGGTAACGCCAGAGCCTGGAAGACAGCTGCTTCTCAGCGTCTCCTCTCTGACACTGAGCAGCAAAGATTATCTTCATACCTAAACAGACGCCTGCAGACGGGGCCATGGGATAATGCTGCAGTGAATCAGACAGTGAAGCAGTGTAAAGGCAAGGCCCCAAGCCTGTATGACAGCATAAATCAAAACCCCAGGTAATTATTTTCATTCCTCCATCAGCTCAGGTATCAGCACCCCCGAGGTGGTTCCCCGCCTGCCACCACTCCACCTCCAACAGTGCTATGATTTAACATTTTGAGTCTTGACAATTCAAAGGTTTAATCCAACAGAGAAGCTCCCAAGGTTGATGGAGATGACAGTTTTCTGTAAATCAGAGAGGCTGTACGTGAAAAATTTACACCAACATAATTTAATTACTAATAAATAAATATACAGTAGTCCCTCATTTATCAAGGGGGTTTGGGACCCCACCCCCCACCCCCCCCGCGATAAGTGAAAAACCGCAAAGTAGGGATACAGTAGTCCAAGATCAAGTAAACTTTGTCATTACCATCTCATGTGGTGCATGAGATGGAATGAAATTATGTACACAAGTAGTAGTAAGTGGTGGTTTATTTTAGTATTTACTGTAGTAGTAAGTAGTAGTTTATATATTAAGGCATTTTAAACCCTTCCCACACTCTTGCAATGTCCCTAATAATTTTCTAAACTCTAAACGCTCTAAAAAAAAAGAGCACAGCATGTCATGGTCTCAGCCCTCTGCCACTGGCTGCTCTCAGTCACCTGCCAGCGCTCTCGACCACGCCCACTTCTCCGCTGCAGAGTGGAGGTCTGACCTGCTGCAGGAGGGAGCTTCTCCTGCAGCAGGTGCTACATAATTTAAAATAATTTATTTTAAATAAAAATTACATGCTGACTGTGCGGCTCATCTATCAATCAGCCATATGTGTGTCATGTCCAATCTTACTTTGAAAAAACGCAATAGAACGAGTCCGCGAAAAACTAGCCGCGAAGTAGCGCGGGACTACTGTATTAAAGAATGAGAGGAATGACAAAATAATTGACCTCAGAGCTGCAGTTAGGGGGTTACAAGTGTTCCGTCAGGCGTTTTGTATGGGAAAAATGGCGTCTTTGTCTGAAATTTGCGTTGCCGTGGCAACTCAAAATGCCAATAAAAGTAATAGCACACCTCACAGTGCCGAGCTGGTCGTTTTGATTATGCAGTTTGGGCCGCATTAAAGTTGACGGAAGAGTAAAATATAAAGTTAAGAAACCCTTTGTTAGGTGGATAATAATAGCTCCTGCCTTAATAGGCAGTCCCTAATAATCATGACGAATAATAAAAAAAACTTTTAGACCCGTGTGTGTCAAAGAGTCAGATTAAACCAGAATACTTAAGGATTTTAAAGAATCCTGTACACTTTGGAAGAGTTGCATCACAGTCTGTGCATTATGTGAGTCGATGCACACTCGTGCAGGTGTTTGATGAGCTCGCACTTTCAAGTAAACATCATTTTTCCCTCCAGGTAATTTTACAAAACACAAAGAAGTGATTTAGTGAGGCTCCTCAGTTCAGTAAAAAGGATAAACGTCGTCTGAATTAATGTTGTCTCACAATTATTTCTGGCTGCTGCTCAGATGATAAACTTCTGCCTCTTCTTCAGTCCGTTTTGTTGCTAAAGTTGAAGCACTTTAAGGCATTTGAACACCTCACAGCTACATTTCTGTTGGAGCTCCTTAAAAGCAATAATTGAGCAGCACCACGAAAGCACTTACCGTCACTTTGCCTCCAATGTAACGTTTCATCTAAAGCCTTCTTTAATGATAAAACCATTTTCTTTTCTGTGGAAAATTGGTTTTCATACTTACACCCTCTACTATTCTGTCTGTCAAAAGAAGAGAACAAACTAAATTTTCAAAAGAAGTGTTTGTGTTGCCATTAAAAAAAGGAAAGTGTGTTTAAAAAAAAAAAAGGATTTTAAAGAGGTTGGTTGAAAGTACAGAAGTTTAAAACAGTCCGTTCAGTAAAGGCAGAGAAATTGAAGCAATGATGTAGACTGCTGACCTCCTTTGAACAGGATAAAGTTTTAAAATCACAAAAATTACGATCAACCCATAAACAACAACAATTATTTATGTAAATAAAAAACATATGACTTACTGAAAACACAACTTGATCGTACAGGGCACATTACACAAAGTAATATCTACAGACAAAAGTACTTTTAAAAAAAATTTTGTGATCATATAGATAGTTGCAAGTTGACGATAATGATAACAACGACGATAACAATGTTGATAACAACAATAATGATGAAAACAACAACAGTAAAAACGACAACAATGAAGACGACAACAACAATGACGACGACGACAAAAACAACAATGACGACAGCAACAACGATGATAACGATGACAACAACAATAAAAACGACAACGATGAAGACAACACCGACGATGATGACGACGACACCGACGATGATGACGACAACACCGACGATGATGACGACAACAACGACGATGATGACGACAACAACGACGATGATGACGACGACAACAACAATGACAATGATGACAACAACAACAATGACAATGATGA
>NC_056501.1:17522235-17572680 GCF_014905685.2 Nematolebias whitei
AACAACAATGACGATGACTACGAGAACAACAATGACGATGATGACAACAACAACAACAATGACAACGATGACGCTGACAACAACAGCAACAACAACAATGACAACAACAACAATGATAACAACAAGGACAACAACAATGACAATGACAACAACAACAACGATGATGACAACAAGGACAACAACAATGATGACGATGATGGCGATGACAACAACAACAACAACGATGACAACAAGGACAACAAC
This sequence comes from Nematolebias whitei, assembly GCF_014905685.2. NCBI lineage: Eukaryota > Metazoa > Chordata > Actinopteri > Cyprinodontiformes > Rivulidae > Nematolebias > Nematolebias whitei. The sequence goes on from NC_056501.1 coordinate 17,522,479, forward strand.
AATGATGACGATGATGGCAATGACAACAACAACAACAACAACAATGACAACAAGGACAACAACAACGACAACAAGGACAACAACAATGACAACGACGACAATGAAGTTGACAACACCATCAACAACAATGATGATGACAACAACAATGATGACAATGATGGCGACGACAACAACAACTAAATTTTAGTCAAATTGAAGGCAAAGTTATGAATTTCTTGCTTGAAACTGTTTTTGCTCATAACCAAACATATTTGCCAAACACTGCTGGCTGTATTCTTAAAAGGATTACCTGGACATTTAAAAAAATATTTAGCCAGATTAAAAGTAATTGAAGTAATATTATAAAGGGTATGTTTGTAGCTGTGACATCAGTCATAGAGCACAGAGTTTGGAAGAAAGGCTGGAGGCTAGACTGATATCATTTTTCAGGTTTAATAAACAGGCTTTATAAGCTAATATTAAATCTCCACACTTTTGATTAGTTTGGAGCCGTTTTCTCAACTGAACAATGTCCCTGTTACTCCATGAATATGTTTGTTGGCATGTGATGAGAGGATTCTGAATGGATCAGTTTGCAGGGAGTTAAGAAAACTTTAGGTCCACTTTGTCTCATAGGTCATAGGATGCTCAGTGGAGCATCAAACAGATCCATGACCTGTGACGATCCTGCTCGCAGAGTTGTGGAAACAAGTTGCAATGAAGAAACACCTACACCTGAGAAGAACTGAACAGAATCGAAGCCGCTCTAGTCGTATTTAACGATGCAAAAGCTGCCGTAGTGACTATTTATCAGGTCTCAGTAGGGTTTTAAGGGGGTTGCTAGTTAAAAAAGTACTCCCCGTTTTCCATTATCTATGATCCACATTTCAAAACAACATAAAAATGGCAACCTGCTGTGATTCGGAACCATTTTATTAGTTTCACCACAGAATCCGCTGAAATTAGTGAAGCGTGCAAGACGACCTTTAAAAATGTCATCTGAGCTTATTTAATGTCTACAACACAATGGAAAATAGTTAATTTAGTTCTGTGTGGCTTTATAGGTTACGATGACGATGATGACTTAAAACATAAAAAAGTATAAAGTGAAAACACAACTCGGACTTTGCCTTTCAAATGACTGCTAATGTCTTTTTCAAATGTAGATGGTGAACGGCAGGGATGAAATCTGAAATAAGCAAGAACAATTCAGTTTACGAGTTATTTCTTTTTGTTCACTGTGAAAACGAGTTTTTTTTTTTTTCTGATTTGCATTCTTGTATTCACTGTCATGTGTTTGAGCAATTTTTAGATGAAGGGGCAATTTGAACAAAATTGCCAACATGGTTTGCATAAAAACCAGTCTTTCATATCTCCTCTACCCCGTCACATTGAAATAACACGTAAATAAATATATTTTATTAAAATGAGGCTACATTAAAACCAAAATATTTTAAAGAAATAATCTTGCAGTTGTATCTTCATCATACAATATTGTGTTACATACACAGTAAAAAATATTAGCAAGAACATCAACACTTTTCTGTTTTTGTTTTGTCTCTATAATAATTTTCACATTTTTTAGCCGTTTGCTATGTACTCTGGACTGTGATTGAAATTTGCATTCAAAGTTTTCTTTGCGTCTTGTGTCTTATGCATCCCAAGTTGCATCAATCATTATTTTTGCTTCATCAGTGATACTGTGTTCATCTTCTGGCCGGTGGCAGACTCCATGGTCCGACAGCCGTGGTGCTCGATTCCTATCAGACATGCTGCGCAGAACATTGATGAGCCCAAGGCAAGGCTACACAACACACACCAACATATAAACTCTATGCCATGGTTCATGCAGGAGAATCTTTCACGATAGTCTCATAAATTATACAATAATTAACAACAGTGTGAATTATTTCTAGTTTGTTATGAGGCCTGATAGCTGCTCGACTGTGTGATGAATAAAACTCCTTATTCGGTTGACAGCAGATCATTTCTGGTGAATCAAGCAAACAAATCACTAAGACTAATTTTTCAGCCATGCTTGCAGACATCCACAAAGTGTTTCAGTAAATCATTGTTTGTGGCTTTTGGAGCAAAGTAAACATGTATTTTTCAGACTAATGTTGCGTGTTGTCTGTGTTTTCCAGGCTTGTTTATCAGCGGATCATTTAACTGTTTTTTTGCACACACTTCGGTGTAGAGCTGGGATGCATTGGCATTAAAGCCACTGTTGAAATCTTTTGAAGGAGGATTTTGTGTAATAAATGCTTTCTTGTTATGGATAGCTCATTGAGTGACATCACTTTGTAGAAACAAGAGTTTAATTTGGACTAGATTGATGAGCTAACAGCTCATCTGAGAAGGACCAAGACTAAAATGGTTTACTTTCATCTTAAAACAAATCCAATTTCAAAAATGTCATGTGAATACTGTTATATAATCTTTTACATTGCATTTGATTTGAACTTACACATTTATTTACGTGTCCAGGGTGTACCTGCCTCCTGCCCAATGCCTACGGGTGATGGGTGCCAGCTTCATGTGACCCTGAGTAGGAAAATACATACAGAGAAACTGGATGAAACGCTCCATTAGAACTAGCCATTCAATCATCAATCTGGTCAGATTAAAGGTCTAGCATAAACCTTACTTTCTGAGGGTCTTCAGGATGACCAACATTTCTCAAAGATTGCTGGTGGCCTTCTACCACTGCTCTATATAGAGACTGTAAAGAGATCGCCTCGGTGCGTGCTTCTCTAGCTCCGCGATGGTTCAGAGGAAAGTGCTCCCGGGCATCATAAAGAACTCAGAAAATAATCAGCTGTCCCCTTCCATCTCCAGAAGAACAACTTACAGCCCGCTGCCTCAGGAACCCTGCACTGCTGCAGACAAGCAAAATAAATAAAATAAAATAAAATGTACCCTACCTCTGTTCTTATACAGTGTAACTCCCGATCACCTGATTGTCTTGCACCAAAAATATTCAGGTTTATTTTTTACATTCTCTTAAATTCCAGTCCATAAAACTCATCTTGAAAGTTACAAACATTCATTGTTCAAATCCTTCATCGACGGTGGGCATCAGAATGATGCTGGTTTTACTCGGCTTATAGTCAATATTGTGTTAAAAATATGCTGCTGTGGATGATGTAGGAGGTAAAATGTTCTTTTTTTAGGGGTGTCTTTAAAGCAGGTGGATTTAGCAGAAACACGACATATTGTTTTGAACTTAGACAACTGAGTGTTCAAGGTTGGATTCCAAGTTTATTTATTTATTTTAAAATTAAACCTTCATTCTGAATAATGCTGTATCACTTTCCCTTTATTTTTCCAAAAGTGAGGACATAGATTAAAATAGTTCTCAAAATAGAGTATAAAGAAAATTTTACTTGAAAATCCAGCTTAATAAAATACAACTCAACTGGTGAAACACTGGGTTTCACAAGGCAAGGACCAGACTCCGCATTTGATTTACTAGAAAAAAGTGAAGTAGAGGTGATAGAACATTTTCCTTGCAGATTTGAACATTGATGGATTCTGACAGAATAATGTATCAGGGCTCTCTAACTGGAAGCAAAAGTAATTCCACTCTGGACTGATTGGTCCCAGAAAACAATCAGATAAACCACAACGCTGCTTGAAAAACTGCACAAAACCACGACCTTGTTGAATTAATAATGTGTGTTTCATTTTACAACTTGTAACGTGTGCACTTGCAGTTTTAATGTGATGGATGTGAACTTTAGCAGCCTTGAAAATGGAGGGGGTGAAGATATTTGTTGCAGCTTAAAGTGCTTGTTTGTGATAGTAGAAAGCTGCCATATGTCTGCAAGCTACACACATAATGCCCCCGTCAAGTTTATATTTGCAACCAAATTCACCTAGATGTTAATCAGAAATAATTGCAAAATATCATGCATATATTCATTTATCTAACTTTATTTGCCAAGTGATGTTTTTGGCAGATCATTTTTAGTTCCTTTTGGAATATACTGCTTATGAACAAGTGGTAGATTAGATTTTTCTGGGGTCGTTGAATGTGGCTTTTGTTTAATGGTCATTTCCATTAGCTGTTATGAAACAACATGACTGCATAAACAGCTGACACATGAGCGTGTTGTTTCACACCTGAACGGATCGGACCAGTCAAAGAGTTAGTTTGTTAAAAAAAGTTTATTTACACACAGCTGTTCTGTTTTTTTCTTTACATGGTGGAATCTGTTGTATGCATTTTTTCATTCAGCCTTATTTACAGGTTAGTTCTCATTGAGCCATGAGGGCTCAGTTACAAGAGAGACCTGTTACATACAGACATATAAAGTAGATAAGGAAAAGAGAACACGAGAGGATGAAGGAGATAAAAAAAAAACATATCTCACATCATGTCCTGCCCGGGGCACAGGTGAAAGTTGCAAAACAAACCATCCATCCATTTTCTTTACCCGCTTATTCCATTTTGGGTCACGGGGGTCGCCGGGGCCTATGTCCAGCAATCACTGTGTGAGGGGCGGGGTACACCCTGGACGGGTCGCAAGTCCATCATAGGGCCACATGGAGACAAACAAGACAAACAACCATTCACTCTCTCACTCACACCTAGGGACAATTTAGAGTTACCAATCAGCCTAACATGCATGTTTTTGGTCTGTGGGAGGAAACCGGAGCACCCGGAGAAAACCCACGCATGCACGGAGAAAACACGCAAACTCCACCCAGAAAGGCCCCTGGACCGGGGTTTGAACCAAGGACCTGCTCGCTGAGAGGCAGCAGCTCTACCAGTTGCGCCACCGTGCTGCCTGCAAAACAAACCTTACAACATAAACAGCAACATACAATGACATCATAATATGTTTATGCATGAGGAGATCAACAAAGGCAGTGAGTTGTCCATGGACACTGCCAGAAAGTTCCATAGATCTGATAAGATGGTACAGTGTCTATCAGTGGCTCAGTTCTGATAAGGCCCACAGATGTCCTCGGGAGAGAGTGGTAGGAGGAGAGGAACATTATTCACATAACCTCTGGGTAAAACTTGAGATAGCTGGCCTATTTAAGGCCAAGTGGGGAAGTCAGATTTAATAACAACAATTGTTTTGGGAAAGGCAGACTCTGCTTGATTTCTTATGTCTGCCTTCAAAAGTTCTGCTGGTACTTCTCAATGATGAATCCAAACAGCCAAATTTTGTGGTCATTCCACTGGGCTGTGCTTGCGCTTGTGCTTGTTCAACCCCAAGGTTGAATCCTTCACGCCAGCGAGTTACAGAAGCTGCAAGTGGCCTACAATTCTCAAACTGTGTCCAGCTTATGGCTTAGCTCACAAAGCATCTGAGTCTGGGCGCTCGAAGCACGGCACATTCCTTCATACAAGGCAGGCAGCTTCAAAATTGTCAGATTCGCTGCCGACGTCTTCCGAATTTGTTGATAAGCTGGAAATCCGCCAACTCCAAAATGCAGAAATCCCGCAATCATAAATCCAATTATTTATGTGTCTTCTACATCCTCAACGGACAATACAGACAGCCACACCATCTTCCACTGGCCCCAGGAATCTATGGTGTATCCTGAAGTGAATGTCCTTTCAGGGCATGAGGGCTCTCCTTCACCCTGTCTTCTTGTCAAAAACATTTTATTAATTGCGTTGAGAGACCATCTGACCAGAGCCGTGATTTACAATTAGAAGATATGTCAAGAGAGGCTCTGAAAAAGATTCACAGTACAAGAGAACAAAAATCAGGAGGGAGGCAGGAGCGGGTGAAGCGACCGTCTTCGCCGAGAGCAAGCAGGAAGTGATCACTTTTGGTTAAATATGAATAATTTTATAATCTTGTAAAGACCTCATCATTCTGATTGAGTTCTGCCATGTAAAACCCTGGAATTGAAAGAGGGACTGTACACTGAAGAGATTAAATTGAACAGTTGCGCAGCTCTGCCTGACGATGAGCTGTAATAGAAACACAAGACAGTTGTACACCACATGAGGTGACATTTAAATTTTGGCTGTTGTGAAATGTCAGCAAACTGAGGAAAGAGACATGTTTTCCAATGCAAGTACCGAGAAATAGCAGGTTTAGAGTTGTTTGAAAACCAACTTTACCTTTTATAATACACTTTAACCCTTTTTTTTAAACATCTATTGAGCACAACTCTGAGCTTTCACAGCAGTGTACTGTAATATGAAAGGCACAGAGCTCTGCGTGAAGCTGTACAGTCTCTGTTCACGGTTGTTCTTCTCTGTTTAACACAATCAGCAGCCAGAAATGCAGCAAGGAACCCTCTTCAACTCAAGGTTCATTATCACAGTGAAAGGTTTATCTATTTATAGAACATCAAAGGTAGATGGGAGATATTGATGTGTAGCTGAGAGGAGCGTTGAAGCCCGAGGTAACAATATCATCTCCTCTCCCAGGGATCCCACTGCTCGTGTATTGGAAGAGATGGAGAGGCTGAAAAAAAGCAAATGGGAACAAGGGCACCCTAGAAATACAGTTCTAAGATGAATGTTTTTTTTTTTAAATAAAAGTATTGGCTTATCTATGCAATTTGTGATTTTCTTAACAATATTATAATACTATAGCTCAGGCAGGATAAATCATATACTAATAATATTCATAATTTGTTAAAAACGGGTCTCTCTTGTAAATGAGTCCCAGAGGCTCAATGAGACTAACCTGTATAAATAAAGGTTGAATGAATGTAGAGAATAAAAAGTGACAAATGACCAAACAATTTTTTGGTTTTATTCAGATATCAACTGCCAAATATTGAAATGTGGGTGTATTAAAGAGCAGTATTAACGTTGTACAAATTTTGCAACCTCTTTGAACAAGTTAATGTCTCCCAAACAAAACAGAGCAGTTCACTGATGCAGTTGAATCTGCACAAACACTGTATCCACCAGTGGTGCTGATGTTAAATATACATCAGCCAAGGGCTCAAGAAATAAACATTTATTTTAGATTTGCATAATACCTTTTTATATAATTGGATTTATTGTAAGGGATGAGTAAAAATGATGCCCATACATCGTGCACTTTCTTTAGGCAAGCCTCCTAAAAAAAGAGCAAGTACCTAAAATATAAAAACTAGGTCAGAGAGTGACTAAAGGTGGTATTTCTGGGTAAAACATGCAGGGAAGTAATAACAAACTGAAGTCCCAGTTAATAGCTATTCCAAATTCATATTCAATGCAGGGGCAAACAAAAGTTATGAACAATGTTCTTTTAGATTTCATGATCATTTATTAAATCTCTAAAAGCAAGCCGTCTTCTACAGGTCTCCTAATTCCAAGTCTTTAGACATGTATATAGTTGCTGTCTTTCCACAAAATCAAAATAACAGCTATTTTTTTTTCATTGTAGCTCAAAATCAAAACAAAGTGATCAGCACCTTTTCTTTTTTTTTGAAGGAATTGTTTATTTTTGTTGACAGAATTGTTTTTTGGGTAGCCAATATACTAAAAGATTAGCTGAAAACATATTACAGAAAGTAGCTTCATTCAGTGTTTAAAGTTTATTCAAGCAGACTTGTATGCCTGAATTACAATAATTGTGCCTAAAAATAAATTGATAATATAGAATTCTATAAAAATAATATTTATTCTACTGTATGATGTGCATGGCAATTTATCTAAACCTGGAAGTTTATGTCATGAAGTTAGATAAAAAGATTTTGGCAAAGTCTACTATTACATTCATACTAAATGTCTTAAAGATTTACTCTTAGTACTTAGTTATACTGTTTGAAGCAATACAATGTGTCAGTAATACACAACGTATCAATATATTATGTATTTTTCATTCATTCAACCTTTATTTAGACAGGCTAATCCCATTGAGCCTCGAGGACTCATTTACAAGAGAGACCTGATTTCAACAAAGAAAGATGACAACAGAGACAACAATAGACAGTTATAAAAAGGCATACAGATTTTTTTTTCCAATTTTTTATTTTGTTTTAATGATACATTGTGTCAATAAATTACACAATGAATCGGTAGCTCATGTTTTGGCAACAAATAGTGTCTGTTGTAAAATATAAATCAGTATATCTGTATTGGTAATATCTTATGTTAGAAACACACAATATTTTGATACATTGTACTGGTATATTAGTGTATACATTTTATACTGAAAATTGTGTCAATTATAAACAATATATTATTACTGTGTGTTACTCAGGACAGTACATCACATGATGTGAGCACAAACCTAGAAAACCTTAAAGATAATTTACAGCTAATTTGAATGAATAAATAAAAAAACTAAAACAAATAAATCTTTCTAATAAAAAAATAAATATTTTTTCACTTTACTGAATCTTTTTTGATAAGTAAACCCTTTAAAAAGAGCAGTTTTCAGTTTACAAAACGACACTGATATCAATCAATCGATCGGTCGGTCGGTCGGTCAGTCAATCATCCCTTGTTGACCAAAATGCTGTACAAGGTTTAAATTATCAAAGCAACACAAATCAACTAAAATATAATAAAATACCAAAAGAAACAAAGAAACAAACAAGCAAAAAGTTCAATAAATAAAATTGCACAGTAAAATCTAATAATTTTTTTTTGATTAAGATCGCTTTTTGATGTTGCTATTATGAGGGTTGAAGTAATAACAAATTGTCCAGAAATAAGTAAAAACTGGTGGTGAAATAGTGACATATACATGTGTGTTTAGGTGGAAATATAATTTTTTTGTTAACATAATTATAGAAAACATTAAGTATAATTAGCTGAGAGTTCAACGAAAAGAAAACATCCACAACAGTAACATATATATTTTTTTTTGGTATCACTTGCTCATTTAATTTTTCTATTTCATTGATCCTCTGGCCTTGCATGTCTGATTCATCCCTAACTAGACATGAGGACCATGTGGACCGAGGACAGCTGTTTATAATTCGTTCTCTATCGAATGAAGCCAACATGTCTGAAAGCATCTGAAACTAAGAGTCTTCTACTGGTTGAAAGACGTCTTGATAAATATCATAGATGAAAGAAAGACAAGAGGGAGACAGTTGATATTAATGAAAACGGAGTACATCATTTAAACGGTGAAAGCTTTTTTCGGTGCTGCATCAAATATGCATGAATCAAAGTGTTGTTATGGTTCACTAAACAAAATTATTAAGATGCTTTTATCATCTCTCTCTGGGGAAAGAGTAATGTTAGGGGTTTAGATGATAAATCAAGTATGTGTTTATGTGCTTAGAGGGCTTACAGGTCCAACGAGGAGGCTTTTATTCCCTTTTTTCAGCTGAAGGAAAGGCTGCTTCAGTAAAGCGCTCTTTTTTGTGCATGAAATCTTGACGTCAGTTTATATTTTCTTGTCACGCCAAACGTCTCTTGATGGTTACATTCTTTGGAAAAAGATGGTTTGAGCTTTTGACAGTTTCAACTTGGGGCTTAATGTAATACAAAAATATCTGAGCCTCTTTCCATACCCAGTTTACAATATTAAACAAATCAATAAGAACAGAACTTGATTTCACCAGCACGTCTTCAACTATCTATTTTATAAACGTTGTATAAAATGCAAGGCCGAGCTCATTCTTTACAAAGACCTGAGCGGATTTTCTTGATTCATTAACCTGTGAAAGTGACTGCAGGGCAAGATAAAGAGCTCCCCTGTGAAACGTCTCCTTCTGGCCAAACTAAGAGCTCTTCTAAATCGGTTCATCTTGATAGAAGTACTCAATCTTAAGGACAGAGTGGTTTAAAGGCTGAAATCTCACTGCAAACCCAAATCACCAATTCTAAATACACCTAAATGGAACACAGTCATCAAAATAACTCATGCCAAATATTTGAATAATTTTGCCTTCTACACATCTCATTATAAACTGTTAGACATTTGATATTTAAAATAAGATGCATCTAGAGAATATGAATTATTTTCCATTATAGCTGTCTCACTGTTATGCATTTGTATCTGTAACTTTGCTGAATTTACTGTAACCACAGTAACATGCTAGCATTATGTCTTAGATAAAAGTAAATCTTGTAATTATTGATTATGTCCACCCTTCCTACCACTAAATGTTTGCTGTGAAGCTTGTATTGCACTTACAGCAAAGAGATGAGCGTATCATTAATCTGGGGAGTGACAAATTATCACCTAAGCTGCGATGGACAGATTTGAACAAATCACTCAGAAAATCATCATTGGATGCACATCATCATCTGCTTCATGTTTCAAGTCATCCTGATTCAAGATGGTCACAACAGATAATTACACTTGGCTCACATAAAAAATGGTTAAAATATCAAATTTACAGATACTGAGCTTAGATTTGGTGTGGTGGTAGCTGAGAGTCGTCCTCAACGCATGATCCAAACACCAACAAATTACAAGATCTTTGTTTAAAATGCTGGCATCTGATGCAGTGGTCAATATGCATTTAGTTATTGTTGAAAGAGACATTGCAAATGCAGCAGACACATGCCAGAAAGTTTTAAAATAATTTCATGAGACAGATTTGAGCAGGGATGGATGAAAAAGCAATGCTGGTAGAAAATCACAAGGGGTACATGTGGACTTTATTCTGGAAGAACGTGTTCAGCAGGATATATAACATTACAACATATAGTATTTTATGGCACATTGCACAGTTGGATAACAAGATATTGAGCTCTTAAGCGTAGCAATAACCCAAGTCCAAACATGTAAAACATTGTGGCTAACATTGGATTTGATTTGGTTTACTCCAACGGGTGTTCCACAGTTTAAATGTCCTTTGAATCATGATAAAATAATCAGTCACTCAAAAATAAGCAAGTTTTTTACATTTCAATGTTGTTGCTACAAAAATTGTAAAGTATTTATGAAATATCCCAACTTTGATTTGCTGTACCAAAGCAGCTCACTGTGGTTGCAATTGTACAAGAATACCTAAAAAAGGCCAACAGGACAGAGAATTCCCCCCAATACTACTCTCATTTTTCTGAACTTGTCTATCAGAACTGCTAGCCAATAAATCAGCACCTGTTCCAATATCTCAAAAGTAACAAACGGGAAAAATGGAAAAGTACATATTTCTGCTGAGAATTCCCTGAAACAGTGGTGCGTATTGCTTTCTTTCAGGAGGATTATCAAATCTCCGGGGCCCTATGAGTAAGATGAGGGGAGCGTTGATTGATTCCACCTCTAGAGATAAATTCAGATATTGATTGTGTGCAGTGAGTGTTGGAGTTGAGCTTGGTGCTGGCGTCAGAGGGAGACAGGTTGTGTGTGATAAAAACAGAAGCAGGAGGGCTCAGTGTTTTAGTTTAGATCCTCATTTCCCAGAGTTCATTGCTGTCTTCCATCAACCTTCTGACGGGGAGCCAAGATTTCTCTCTGTCCTCGATGGTGGACAACTAATACATCTGCACTTAAAAGCTTAAAGCAGCCACTCACCATCTGTCTCAACAGGTTCAGGAGCAATACATTTGGATCAGAGCTTTATGATCTGTACTTTTTGTTTATCTTGGCTGTGATTTATTATGTGATGCTTTTTTAAGTGTGCAAATGCATACACATTTAAGATCCATTATTATTTACTATTCAGTTAAAATATTTTGTCTTCTGTTTTGTGTAACAAGTTTGAACCAAAATATGCAAATTATATTGCACATCAAAATAGTTTGGTCTGACTTGGTAGCAGTATTTTAAATAAAGTGAACAAAATTGGCAAAATTATGAACACAAGTTATCACTGTAACTTTTGCATTGTCTAAAATTTTTGACAAGGCTTCTTACTCCCACAACTGTTTTTGGTATATGGAAATTATACATCAACACATAGGCATTTTGTCTTCTTTTATCTAGTAGCACAGCTATAGGATTTGTTATTTTATTTTTTCCTTAAACCTATTCAAAAATACAAAGGCTTCACACTAAAGTGTCCTTAGACTTAAAATACATTTTATTTTAAAATACTTCTTAAAACCAGAAGTGAATATTTTTTACGTTGCATGTCTCCAACATAAAACACAGTGGAAACACAAATGTTCACATTCAATTCAGTTTATTTATATACCACCAAATCACAACTTTAAGACATGCTTGTAGTCTAAGTAGCTGATTGGGTTTCATGAACAAATATAACTGTATCGTCAGCATAAAAAGGAAAATTTATCCCATGTTGTTTAATAACTTTACCTAATGGAAGCATATATAAAGTAAAGAGTATTGGTCAAAGCACTGAACCCTGAGGAACTCCATGACTAACTTTGGTGTATGATGAAGATTCATTATTTACATTTACAAATACGAATATATCAGATAAATATGATTTAAATGAATTTAGAAACGTTCCTGTAATCCCAATATCATATTCAAGTCTCTGTACCCCGCCCCTCGCACAGTGATTGCTGGACATGGGCACCGGCGACCCCCGTGACCCAAAATGGAAGTAGCGGGTAAAAAATAATGGATGGATGGATGAAGTCTCTGTAGTAGAATTTTATGATCAACTGTATCAAATGCAGCAGCACTGAGGTCTAACAGGACCAGTGTAGACACCTGTCCATTGTCAGAGGCCATGAGAATATCATTAGTAACTTTCACCAGTGCAGATTCAGTGCTATGATGAGCTCTAAACCCTGAATGAAACTCTTCAAACTGATTATTTCTTTGCAGATGATCACTTAATTGACCTGCAACTATTTTCTCTAGAACAAAGTCCATGCTCAATAATCCAGGAATACAATCCAACATTTTTAAAAATGTTGGATTGTATTCCTGGATTATTGAGCATGGACTTTGTTGTTTTCAACCAGTTTGACAAGACCCAACAAGGAAGTGGGCTGGCAATGGAGGAGGGGGCATACCAAAGAGACCATCTTATCACAAGCAGAACTGGTTTGTTCTGCTTCGGAGTAAGCTGTTGGGGGAATAATCAGTTTTGTTGTGTGTTTCCTTGACTGATGAAGCCTTCAGGACTGAAGGCGAAATGTTTCAGCACAAAAAAAAAAAGAAATTGTCCAGATGACCTGACTGAAAAATGTTGTATTTTCTCTAGAATTTTTGAGATGAAAGTTAAATTAGATATAAGTCAATAATTGGCTAGGATTCCTGAGTCAAGGTTATGTTTCTTAAGTAAAGGTTTAATTACCGGTTCATTAGGGACAAATTAAGCATATCCAAGACGTGGTTATTAATTAATGGAAATACCTCTTTAAACAGTCTGGTTGGGATGGGATCTAGCAGACATGTGGATGGTTTGGATGAAGCTATTAATTTTGACAATTCAGAGAGCTTAACAGGACAAAAACAGTCCAAACATAAATCAGGTTCTAGTGACATTTTTAAAGTTGCCTCATCTGACATGTAACTAGTGGCGGAAAATTTTCCCTAATTGAAACAATTTTATTTATACAGCATCTCATGAAGTCATCACTGCTTATAGTTGTAGGGATACATGGCTCAACAGAGACAGGATTTTTCATATAGTACTGAAAAGGAACCTGTTTTTTTTTTCCACATGAACAATATCAGAGTTTTTTTGCAGCTCATGGTTCAAACATAAAAAAAAAAAATGGATGTAGGCTTTGCACTGCTTGTTTGAGGCTTACTTTTTAGTCAGATTTTTGTCTGCCTGTCATTTACTTGGCAGTCGTAAGTCAACACGTGTTTTGGTTAATATGGTGACCCAAACAGGCCCCTGGCAGCAGGTTTAACATTTCTTCAGACCTTAGTTCTCTTTTCTTTTAGTTCATACATTATAACATAGGTGTTATTTTTCTTCTGAGTTTAGAAATTAGTGAAAAATTTTGGGTTGGAACAACATTGGCACACTTCAAAATGTCCACATATGTTCTAGTAGCATATTGATTTACTCTACAAATTAATACTAACATACAAATAAGGAAATGGATCTAAAAAAAATCACCTGAAGCAAACGTAAAAGATATGAAAAAGAAGCAGAGCAAATTAAAAACAACCTTGTTATCACACCCCCAGACACGCAGGCACCACAGAAAACGAGTTGGCTCACTTCCTCCCCCCACTCACGCTGTCAAACTCTCCCAGGTGAGAGCATGTCAGCCTCTAAATCGGCCTGATTTAAATAAAGTGGCTGTCCTTCTCCTGAGCAGAGAGTAATTAAATTACCACCTTTCTGTGTGAATATCAGAACACTGAAGGAGGAGCGGGGGCCGCTGTGTACGTCTGTGTGTAATTGTAAAACTCTGCTGGGGGGCTTAGTGAATATTTGTGGTTCATTAAATCCATCTGCAACATTTTTAGCAGCGTCAGAGCTGAACTCCAGCGACACATCCGCTGACAATCAGACGGCAGTTCAGAGGGAGGGACAAATCTGTCTGGAATTTGTCAAAGTGTTGGGATTATGTGAATGCAAATGGCACGACATAACACTGGAGGAAAGACTTGTAGCAGTGACTGAAGTACGGCAAGTCATTTGCATAAAGTCCAGTCAAGGGAGATGTGTATAAAATTTAAAAAAAGTAGGATAAAGTGATTAAATATGCTAATGGCAACCACACAACCGTGGCTGTGCATTAACTCTGCTAATTATTGTTTGCACAACTTATTAGTGGAAATGTTGTTAGGATTAATAAAGCTGAAATTGGATGACTTGGAGAAGAGTGTTGTGTATGCAGTTCCCAACTAATTTATTTCTTACGTACCCCTTTAATGAAAAGTAAATCATTATGGACCAACAATCCCCCCAAAATGTGCAACGGCCACAAAAACAATATAATTCAAAGAGTTTCATGATGAGGAAAATCAGCAAAAGGTTTGCTTCAGCACAATGTTGAAAAAAAATTAGTTCTCGTGTTTTCTGTCTTTAAATGTCAATGGCCAGGGGTCTGCAACCTTTATGATCAAAAGAGATATTTTTGCCTCTTCGTACACTAAATGAAACGTCTATGGAGCTGCAAAACCTGCTAAAACTGTGCTTATAAACTGGTGGCCCATGGACCACTACAAGCCTGTTGGAGGGGGCTTTTCTGGCCAGTAGCTGTGATATTATGAAACTTAAATACATTATTAATTTTGATTGATATTTTTATACTTCGGCAGCACGGTGGCGCAACTGGTAGAGATGCTTCCTCTCAGCGAGCAGGTCCTTGGTTCAAACCCTGGTCCAGGGGCCTTCTTGGTGGAGTTTGCATGTTCTCTCCGTGCATGCGTGGGTTTTCTCCGGGTGCTCCGGTTTCCTCCCACAGACCAAAAACATGCATGTTAGGCTGATTGGTAACTCTAAATTGTCCCTAGGTGTGAGTGAGAGAGTGAATGGTTGTTTGTCTCGTTTGTCTCTATGTGGCCCTGTGATGGACTTGCGACCCGTCCAGGGTGTACCCCGCCCCTCGCACAGTGATTGCTGGACATGGGCACCGGCGACCCCCGTGACCCAAAATGGAATAAGCGGGTAAAGATAATGGATGGATGGATGGATGGATTTTTATACTTTAGAGCAAAAGAAAAGACTGGATTTATGTAAAGAAGAAAAAAAAGAGCAAATTTTTAAAACAAATTACAAACACAAGCTGTTGTTTTTTTCATTTACCCTTTATTTATACAGGTAGTCTCATTGAGTCACGAGAACTCATTTTCAAGAGAGACCTGTTTGTTGGGAGCAGATGGTGGGAATTAAGGGCCTTGCTCAGGGGCCCAGAGTGGGGTGAATGAGGGTGGAGTCAGGTGTGGATGTTTCACCTTTTCCACCCACATTTTGATGTTGACTGTACCAGGAGTTGAATCTGCAACTTTCCCATCACAGGCCCATCTTCTCTAGCCTCTGCGCCACCACTCCCCCAAAGTATGCAGGTTTATGTGAGTTTTCATTTTAATTGTGGAAACAATTCATAAAGTATCCTATTATGAAATAATGAAGCATAAAGTAAGAAATTAGGCCAGTTTGTTGGATACGTAATTTAATTCTTAAATGAAAACAAATACTTCCATTTACTTTTACTTTGTTTTTTCCTTTAATTTTATTGTTATCAAGTTGACTCATCATATTTCTTCTTAGCAACTTGAATTAAAGGTATACCTCCCCACCCCTCCACACAATTTGGTGGATTTGAGAAAAAAGATCACACCGTAACACTGGAGCTGAGCTAAAAGAAGTGGCTAACAAACTACTAGCATGAGAGTCAACACGTTTTACTCCTTGTATTGGTATCATTCACATGTTAGCAAAAGAATTTACTGGAAAACTGCTAAAACTAGACATTTATTTTTGTTGGTACAACCAATAAACTTCAGTTTTATGTTAGTTTCGGTCAAAACTTAGAGCTGTTGCAGAGGGACCAAAGAGCCGCAGTTGCGGACCCCAGGCTTACGAACAGCTCCGTTTTTTTTGGAGGACTGTGTGATTTTTAATGCATTCTCTGTTTAATCAGTGGATGAACACAACTGAACAACTTTTGGAGTCGACTCAAAACAAAACAGCTCCCACAGATAATCAATTTCAGTCAACACAAATATGACTAAACATCAACCATTTGTTCACACATTAGGCTAAAACTCGGTGTGGTAGTAGCTGAGCACCATCCCCAACACATAAAGTGCTGCACATTGTGCAAACATATTGCCTAAAACTTTGGGATTAACTGTCGGCATCAAACCTGTTTGCTATCAAAATATCTCATTAACCTCCAATCAGATTTTAATAAAAATCTCAGAAAGTAATGTTTAAAGGAACTTCTACAACTCTTTTAACATTTTGAGTCATGATGGCCACCACAGGTAATCGACTTTAGCCGACACAAAGACGGCTATACTACAAGCACTAACAGATCAAGGCATCTCACAATATCACACAGGACTGTGCAGAACGTTATTTATAAGGTTTGACCAAAACAGCTACATCATTTCTTATCACAAGAGGTTTTAGTCCAAAACTCTGGCATAAAAGATAAAGGGCGATATGCCTTCATGAAGTATTTTTGTAACAGACAGTCAAGTTGAGGTCTAATAATTAATGCCAAAGTTTAAAGTAAAAATCTTTTGCAATCAGTTAGTCCTCCGAGTATGTGTTGGGGTTTCATTTATTGCTATACCAAATTTTAGTTCAATGACAGTAAATTTAACAGAGTTCTAGTCATTTCCATACAGTCTAGCTGTGACTGCCATCTTTTAATCTGTTGTATCCCCAACTTAATCAACCGTAAAGGTCAATCCATTAATTATTTTCTGTAAATTTCATTTAAACCCTTCCGGTGGATCATGTTTTAAACAAACAAACGCATGCATGAATACAGAAACTGGCAACTACATGATCACCCGCCACCTTGAAACAAGAATAATAAGCGACGTGTAGTGACGTGCTCCTTACCTCGTAGATGTTTTGCAATCGTCGTAATTAGCCAGTTGTTGGGAGCTGCATTAGAAGCTTTCGTGACAAACGACTTAACGAGCTACACGGGGAGTCCTAATTATTCTGCAATTAGAAATGTAATTACGAGTTGCTTCGACAGCTTGCTTTGCTAGCTGGCTAACGGTGTTTAAAGGAAGCAGATGCGGGGTGCAGCATCACACTCTACTGCCTGCTTATCTGTGGCACAGGGAAAGGCAGGACAAGCCTCCAATCACAGGCCCTGACACTCAAACCAGCTTCCTCAGATGGATTGAAGTCACACAGGCTTGTTATTCCTCACTGGAGACTCAACGAACTGCTGAGTGTGAAAGCACGTTTTAAATGGTGAATGATTTTATCCACATTTCATGAAAATATATCTTTTTTCTTTATTAATGAGCCTTTTTATCCTCCATATTTTCTTGTGGATGCTTACTCAGGTGTGCAGTTCATTTTATAAGCAGGTGTATCAGTGCAGGGTCAGTTGCACATCTACCATCAAGCACATCATTGTTACTGGGCTGAGATTGTCCCCCCACCACATCATTTTGATAATAACCAGTCATCAAATGCAGACAAAAGCTGAAATCATCCTCCTGATTCACGGGCTTCATTGGCCAGTAGCAGCAAGAAGAGCAGCTGTGTCAGTGAATGCCAAAGTAATTCACCATTTTACCTTCTCCATCTGTTTTCACTCACTCATCTGTTGCACCGTTTACCGCAGCACCACTAACACTATGTCACGTGTCTTACTGCTCCTTCAGCTCACAACTGAGGAGGCGTTTAACTAACCTTTACAAAAATGGCTCTGATTTGGGTTCTGAAATGTGCAGATGATATGATGAGTGTGTTGTTGTCACAAATACACCCTTATGCAAAAGCTATTAAAGAACTTTCGTCACTAAAGTTTGCACACAGCCAGAAAAGCATACTTGCGTGTTCAGAGTATTTTTCCTTCTATTCGTTTATGTATTTTTTGCTGCTTATCTGTGTTCAGGTCGCAGAGGCAACAGGTCCAGGAGGAAATCCTTCTCTTGGGGTGATCCCAAGGTGTTTTCAGGCCAAGAAAAGAAATGAAGAAAACTTGAAGTGATTCAGAACGCATCAGCTCCTCTCATCACCAAAACCTCCTCCTACATCGTCACACCTATTCTTCACAAGCCTCACTGGTCAAACTATTTATCCAGCCTATCCTTGACTGCCTGGCTGACATTAGGGATTGGGTGGCTTTAAGTTTCTTAAATTTTAATGAGAAGAAGACAGAAGTCATGTTTCCACTTAATGGCACAAGGAATCACTGTAATGACCTTTCCTCTCTAGCCCTGTTAGAGAAACAAGTTGTCACTAATCTGTGAGGGAAAATGGACCCGTTCCATGAAAATTAACAGTCATGTAAACAAGATTATTAAATCCTGTTTTGTTTTTTCCAGTTGAGGTGACTGTCTAAGTTGAAGTCCAAAAGTAAACTTGAGACAGTAATACATGCTTTCATAACATCCAGGCTTGATTACTGCAATGCACATTTTTTGGAATCAGTCAGACCTCTATTGCACGTTTACAACTGGTTCAAAAAGCTGCAGCCTGACTTTTAAATGGTATGGGCAAAAGAGAGCACATTTCTCCAGTTCTGGCCTCCCTTCACTGGCTCCTGGTTCACTTTCAAATTCATTGTCAACTCCTTCTGTATGTTTTTAAATCTCTGAACAGCTCTGCCCCCTTCTAGCTCGCTGATCTGCTGCAGCCATACGTCCCACAGCACTCTCCGAGATTAGCAGACCAGATGACTTTATTGGTTCCAGACACTCGTTTTAAGCTCTCTGTTAAAGGTCCAAAACTGTGGAATGAGTTACCACTACATGTCAGACAGGCTCCCTCACTTACTGTTTACGTCTTGTTTAAAAACACTTTTATTCCCTGGCTGTCCCTGTGTCAACTCACAGTGTGAGTTGATTTTAATGTGTCTGTATTCTATAATGTTAGTCATTTAGATCTTATCTTTAGCTCTGTGGATCTATGTATTTTATCTCCTTTGTTAGTTTTGCTGTACAGCACTTTGGTTGGCCTTGTGCCATGCTTTATAAATAAAGTGGTGTTATGGTAAATTTCAGTGTTTTCAACATTCTTCTGCACATACTTAAAACCATTCATAATCTTGCCCCTCCCTATTTGTCTCACCTCCTTTATGTTGCCACTCCATCCTGTTCCCTCAAATCTGCTCCTCTCTCCACCTTACTGCTCCTTTTCACCCGCCTCACCACCATGGGAAGCACTCACGGCCACAAGATATAAAAAACTTGGGACTATCTCCCTCTCTTTAAAAACTAAAAACTCATCTGTTCAGGATTGCTTCTCCAAGCTAATTATAATTATCATTGTCTTTTTTTCTTCTTCTATTTTTAGTATTTTGCTTGTTCTGTGTCTCGAGTGTAATAAAGGTGCCTCTAAATAAAATGTATGATTATTATTATTAAAATATAAATAATCCCACCAAAGAGTTCTGGGTCTGTCATGGAGTTTTCTCTCAGTGGGACATGCCCCAAAACCTGCGGATGGAGGAGCATGCTAAATAGATGCCTGGATCCCCTCAGCTGACTTGCTTCAGTACTCCGATCTCCCACAGGATCTCTAAAGCTGAGCCCGACCACTTTATGGAGGAAGCTCCTTATCTAGTTCTTGTCCTTTTGGTCATGATCGATGCTTATGGCCAAAGGTGAGGGTTGGAACATACAGACAAACTAGTACATTGAGAGCTTTGCCTTTTCACTCAGCTCTTCACTTCAGTGCACCAGAGAAAAGCTTTGATTTCTCTCCTGCTCCATCCTACCAGCGAGAGTGAAAAGGACTCGATTTCCTCTGCCTACGGCTAAAAGTCAACTCCAACCCATAGGGAGCATTCAACCATTTTAAAATTTGATTAACTTTTTGGTGGGGTTAAGAACCATCCCTTCAGACAGCTGTTTTATGCAGCTATTCTTAAAAGAAACAAACAACAACAAAAGGCCATGTTTTCGATGTCTGTTGCAACTGAAATGTGCAGATGCTATGATGAGAGGGTTGTTGTCACAAATGCACTCGTGCAAAAGCTTTTAAAGAAATTTATTCGCTAAAGTTTGCATACAGCCAGAGGATACTGGTATACAGTTAAAACATATCAAGTGTCTGATACTGATTGGTTTGGATTTTTGTGGCGGCTCATGTTAACAAGCGCACACAAATAAATAAAGACACACTAAACATTCTTTAAAATCTTTTGTAAAAATTCTCATGACATCAAATGTTTTATGTGCGAGTTTCATATCGATAAGCTAATGGTGTTTTATTGTACGGATAAATAAAGCGAGCGCAGCGTTTACTGTTTCAGGGTCAGAGGGAGTGTGTGCCATGCCTGCAGGCAGTGATGGGACTCAGCCAGCGCACGTTGGTACAGTAATATGGATCTCATGCCAATGATGACAGCTGACAGCCTGAGCAGGGTATCAGCCCTCTAACCTAACCTTTAGCTCCACTTGACCTGCCAGAACCTGGAAACCTCACTACGCCATTTGACATATTTTAAATTATGCAATTAAAAGACCCTCTGAGGGGTGAAAACTGTTTAAAATTTAGATTTACTGCTTTCTTGACAGTTTTTTTGTCTAGAAACATTGAAAACCAGTGAAAGCGGTCATATTTTTTGCTTTATGTATTAATCAGTATAATAAATACTTACCCTCTGCAAAAAGAAGACAACACAACCAAAGGAAGAAGCTCAACTCCAAACAGTTTTTGGGGTCAGACTTTTAATTGGACTTAAATTCACATAAATAACATTGGTTCATATATATTTTGTTTATGATACAACTTTTATATAATATATATTTCCCCCCTCTGATTTACATTCCTCTCTGATGAAAAGCTTCGGATATATTTATGGAAACAGAAAGCTTTGCATGGAGGCAAAACTGCTCTTTTAGTGCTGTTTTTCAAGGTTCAAAAAAAAAAGGAGAGGAGAGCTTTTCTTTTCAGTTATTTAAAAAAAAAAAAGATAAACAACAATAACAAATAAAATATTACCCAAATCACACACGCACAAAAAAAAAAGGCAAAAAGAAGAATCTATTGCATTGTCTAGGGTTTTAACACGGCACCACAAGGAGTGGGTAGCTATTGAAAGTCATTCATCTTAAATATATTACCGTATTGAAGTCGTGACACAAATAAGGAGCACTGCAAACAACCTGATATGCATGACAATGACAATTATGATTTATTTTCCCATTAGAAAATAAATAAACTGACATTTTATGATTGATTCCTTACAAAAACCCTCATCATAAAGACGAGAAAGGAGTTCTGAACCTGCAGCGAGGTCACATAATCATGCAGTGACCCGGCGAAGCACGCTCACACAGATGAGTTGAGCTTGTCAGTTCGGATCATGAATCAACACGGGATCGATCCCGCGGGCGACGCTATTGTACCAGATGGGAGGAGATCAGGAAGTCAGGTATAGTTTGGTCATTTCTCGGACAAGTTAAAAAAAGTTACTGCTGGATTATCACCAGTGCTACCTTTCGTTAATATCCACGACAGATTGTACAGCACACGTTTTCCACCACCCTCCCACAAGTGGGAGTTTTAAACTGCTGGATCTTTGCAACTCATCAAAAATTAACTATGAGTTTACTTACAGCAAATGATGTAAATGAACGTGCACCCGCAGGCAGCTGTATCTTTGCTTTTCTGAGTCACGATGAACAAAAACGCTTGAAGACAGTCAGGTTTAAGCCATGGGTACCAGTAAAGAGGATTTGAAGGCGTCTAATCTGTTTGTTTTGTCATTAAAGTCAACTTCCAGTGTCAGTTTACCGCAACGTGTACGGCTTTGCAACCTCCTAAATCTTCCTAATCTACAGTATTTTACACATTTGATTGTCTGAATCGGCACCACTACCTGAATGTCAAAGCAAGGAAACCATCACCCACACCAGGTTTGAAATCCAAACAAAACTATCAAACAGTGGCTCCAGCTGTAGCTGCATCTGAAGAGAAAGAAAGGACGACGGAAACGAGCTGGAGGTCATGGAAAGTTGAACGAAGGAGCTAAACTCGTAGCATGCATTTATCACAGACGGAACAGGAAGTGTTGGTGTGTGTGTGCATGTGTGTGTGTAGCCATAGAGGAAAACACTCATGGCACTAAAATGACAACAATGAACGTTAACCCTCTTTGTCCCACAACAGTCAACTCCGAGGTGCCAACTTTAGAAAAACAATTAGTTTGTCATCAATATAGAAATGTCTTTTCTAAAGAAAATGGTTTAATGGGATGTTGTTGAAAAGTGCAACGAGTGGAGGAAATTCTTCTCTCAGAACAGAATATAATAGTTTCTTCTGTCTTCCTATAGTACGGACTGTTTTGTGTTGCAGTTCCCTTCAGGGTCACATTAGGTTTCCTTAAGTTTTCAGTGTTTTGTTCAGCTGCACCATATTTTACAATGTTTATTGCAATAAGCTGTGGATTTTAGATTATTCAACATTTTCTAATTATTATTACTCTGAGAGAATGAGTTAAAGTGGTAGTTCTGACTTTTTTTAAAGCAGGGTTCTGTAGAAATGTTATGAACAATAAATATCTTACCTGTCATAGAAAGCTTTATTGTGGCCTCAATAAGGAGAAATAAAGTAAATTGTAAATTAACTGTACTTTTATAGTGCCTTTCTATCTTATGAAGACACTCATAGCGCTTTACAACACAATCTGTGGAATAAAGAACGGAATTCATAGTATAGATCTGACTTGGTTGATAAGCTAACAGCTAGTCCGAGCTAGGCTAAAATACATTGGGTTATTAAAGCAACTCAGCGGTTTATCCAAACACTTCATTAAAAACTTTTGCACCACTCTCAGTTTTGCACACTACACAGTTTATTTATTGTATTTACTTTTACAAAGATATTTAAAATATTCCTGCAGGAATAACACATAAATACATTGCTTTCCAAACTGAGGTTGGTGAAGTGCTATCTGAAAACCATGACGCTCTAAAAACACCTTCTCAGGAAAAAAAAAAAAAATTAAACAATGAATTTTCTGTTGTCAATGGTCCGAAGTACTTGTCCCATAGAACCACAGATAAATGTGATAGATGACCAATAAAGTTGTTTCATGCAAAAAATCAGTAATTGTTCATAACCGTTACACAGAACCCCATTTGGAAATGTTTGAACTATCACTTTAACTCATTCAGCAGCATTTTGTTGTTACTTGTCCTCTCCATTGCAGTCCAGCTCTTCCTCACTCCACACAGAGGGCAAATAGTGTCGATTAAAAAGTGCATCATGAATATTCTGCATTCAGTCATAAAACTAAACCATAAATATCACCTTTATCTCTTGTACTGAATAAATCTCTTATTATACAAGTTGAGTAGTCACATGATGCTAATCTGCCCCGTCATGTTATTCTGGGAGCAACGTTAAGACTTCCTGGAACTTGAAAGTTGTGACCCACCAAAACTAAAAGCTGATGGGTTCAATCTAGGAGGAAGACCAAGGAGAAGACTTCAGCTGCCAAGGCCACAGAACAGTGATAACACAACACCTACAGGTACATGTATAGGAGTTATTGCTGAGTAAATTAACACAATAAGACTCAGTATGGTTGTGTTTAGAATAGTTTGATTCAAACAGAATTTCTCAGGTTTGGATATTTAAGAAAATTTCTTACAAATGCAGGGAATATGGTGATGTGTTGTATTGTTTTACACTGATCAGGTAAACAAACAAACAAAAAAAAGAAATAAGAGTTTAGACTGCCATAAACACATTTAACTAAAGAAAAATGCACCTCTATACGTCGGCCAAACACATTTGTCAAATCGAAGACTGTTTTTGTTAATATGTATGTCCACAGATCCAAGGCTGGCAACAGATTTAGTAAAATATAAACCCATTCAAAATAAGAGCTTTGATAATACAAATACGATGTCATGACTATTTTTGGGAATCTTTGTACTAATGCAGATTTGTTTGCTCATTCCTTGCCAGTGTCAGTTAGCAGTTTGTGCCTAGTGAGCTAAAAAAAAAAAAAAAAGACAAAAGAAAAGACTTTCATTTATTAAATTAATAACAAATTTAAGGCCTAACATTTTGTGAAGGTATTCATACAGCTGAGGGATGAGTTGTAGATGTATTGGTCCAAACCCTTCCAAAATAAAATATTATAAATGTTTTTTTTTTTTAGTGTTTGGTGATAAAAAAGAAAATAAAAGCTCTTCTATAATTTCTTGCTAAGCTAACCCAGCTAATGGCACTTTTTGCATATGGAGTGGTAAACGTTATCATTTAGCCTGACTTGTTTTTCACTAAATCTTGATTCTTCAATCTTCACTTAACTCTTACGAGAAAAAAAGTAGTAATTTTTAAAACAAATAAACATCAGTAGCTGTCTGCAGTAGTCAACACCTCTTGATTTTGCTGTGTAATTTTTTTTTTTTACTTAAAAAAGTCAGTTTCAATCTCACTGTTCGTATGTTGCTGATTTGAAGAGTCTCGCCTTGGTCTTTAGCCTCGATGTCAAAATAAATAAATAAAATAAAATCGTCCTGCTAACCAGGACTCAGTCCCAGATTTCTGACAGACCTCGTCTTTGACAGTGACTCGGGGCATCAGATGAACGTCACATGCACTGATATTTTCAGTCAACAGACTTTGTTCCCAGTAACAAATGAATCTGCAAAACAGACAACGGCTATGAACTAAACAGACGTTTCCATATGGGTGTGCATATTTTCCAACACTTTCTAGCCACGCCGTGTGTGTGCCGGCTCCTGATCAACCTTTCAGGCGAAGGACGAGTCAGTGGCAGGTTTTCATCCCCGTCAAGTACGGCGATTCTTGTCGGCACAGGCCCATCTGCTGCTGTTGCTGCTCCTGGAGATCCGAGGCCACCCCGTCGACGAAATCTGGGACAGGCAGCCCGGAGAGAATCATTAACGACTTGTTCCAGATCATAAAAGTGGGTACGACCGGAAGGAGGAAGGAGATCTCGAAAGTGTGAATGTGATGAGAATTCATGGCGTCGTAAAAGGACAGGGAGTTGTTGTCGTAGTCCAACAGGACGCCCAGTCGCCGCAGCTGAAGGCTCGCCTCCACCAGCATCTCCTTCCCGTCGTGCCTCACCAGAAAATTGTTATTGCAGCGCGAGAACACCCAGGTGGATGAGTTCTTGCCGCTCCATTCATTTTTGGGAGCTGATTTGTAAGCCACGCCGATGGCATACCTGCAGGAGGGAAACATTGTTGATCTGAAGCAAGCAACACCTTTAATATCTGTGATATACAGTCAAGCTACAGAACGCAGAGGACACAGGAGGTGGCGAAAACGGTTGAGGTCTTTCCTTCATTAAAAGGTTTATGTCACAGTTAATGAGAGGAATAGATTTCCAAGCGTGCACGCTCTCTGTGTTGAGTCAGATCTGCTGCATGTGTGCGCGCTTGCATAACAGCCTAGATTTAAACTCCCAAAAGAGAGATATTTTGGTTTACCGAGGCTTATATAACTCACTCGTGCGCGGGTGAGTTTCTTACCATGTGGACGCTCCGAGCAGCACCTCCCAGTAGTGACAGCCGCTGTCAATGAAAACGTTCCCGGCAGCTCCGTAGGAGCCCGTGCCGCTGAAACGCTCCGGCGTGTGGCTTTTCTTCAGCGAGCTCTCGTCCTTCTCCATGGTCAGACAGTCGTTGGACAGACGCAGCTTCTTGTGGGCCGTCTTTGGGTCCAACTTGAATGGTTGACCTGGAGCGAGACACAGACAGTTTCAGTGAGGACGGCTCTGATGCCAGACAGATTATGAATTATAAAATTTTTCCCCAAATTCCATAAACCACTTAGTTTTGTTCTAGTTATTTAATTTATATTGAATTGTGACTCTTTAATTCGCTTAACGATGTTTGCTTTAATTGCTTGCGTCTGTCTGTTAGCAAAATATCTCATGAACCTGAGGGCAGTTTTCATTCAGAAAGTACCGTATTTTTTGGATTATAAGGCGCATTAAGCGAAACTAAAACATTATGACAGATGTTTGAACACCATGTACCACATACAATTGGTTTGAGGTTAGTAAGCACAACCAGAATTAATACATAAAGCACACCGGATTATAAGGCTCATTGTTGATTTTTGAGAAAATTAAAGGATTTTAAGTGTGCCTTATTGTCCGAAAAATACGGTAATCACTGGCTGGACACGTACAAGTGATTACCTTTTGAAGTCAACTCAATTCAAGATGGCCACCACAGCTAACTTACACTAACAAACACAAAATCATGACAGCTTTTTCATATTTACATATACTGAGCTAAAATGTGATGAGGTAGTAGCTGAGAGTCATCCCCAACACTAACCCTGAGGGCTAACAGATTTTGTAAAAAATTTGTTTAAAACTTAAACAAAATACCTTTTTCAAAAAAATAAAAATAATGCACATTATTAAATCTAACATGTTTTTATTTTTTTATTTAAAAAAATTTTTTTTTTCAAATTAATTTCATAAAAAGCTAGAAGATCACAATAACATCAGGACATAAATCCAACTTGTGTCTCCATCTCAGAAAAGCACTTGAAACATCTTTATCCCAGAACAAAGTTCTTTATTTGCCATTTGTACACAGACTAACAACCCAGGCACACGGGGGTTAAGTGCCTTGCTAAAGGGCCCAGGCTGGGGCAAATAAGGGTGGAGACAGGTGTGGGTATTTCCTGGTTACATCCAGGACTTAGTAATCCTAGCAAGGTGAACTGATGCCAACTGGACTTCTTGGCTGATAGTTGAAGAAGTTTCTCTTCACAGTCAAGCAACTGAGAAAGAATTATGCAAATTGCCTTCAAATATATTAAAAAAAGAAAAGAGAAAAAAAAGGAAGTCCAACTGCTCTAAGTTGAACTCGCTTGGTAATACGAACACATTTATGAGCAATGTTCAGTGGAAGGTCCCACAAGAGGACCTTTCTGTGTTTGTTGTCATCTTTTCTGTCGCGCATATCATAAGTACCGCATGGGACAGGCAAATCATCCAAAAAGCCTTCCTCTCTGGATTTTTTGGTTACCAGGGAGACAAGTTTCCACCCACATCACAGCTTCCCTGAAAAGACGTAACAGTGAACACACCACAAATCCAAGGTTTTCACAAGAGACACGGAGAGTGGCAGCACAAACACAAACTCAAAGTTTCTTTGTAAAATGACGGAGAAATTAATTTCTACATGTTCACAATTGGAAAAATTTTAAATGAAAAGAAACAACAGCTCAAAAAAAAAAATCTTCACGCTTAGTCTTAAGAGTACCGTACTAGATTGTACAGTAAACTTAAAAATTATACATGTAGTGATAAAATTCCTTGGAGGAATGCATATCACCTGTCAATTTTGAGCTTTATATATATATATATATATATATATATATATATATATATATATATATACACACACACATGTTGTGGTCTAACCTTAAAAATAATGTTATGCACAATCTCATGCTCAGGTTATGTGTAGTGAATAACTCTCAGCTACTACCACACCATGTTTTAGGTAAATATTTGTAAAATTCACTGAGGTATAGCCTCATGTTTTACTAACAGATAGCCACGTGCATGGGAATGTATTCTCTTAGTAAAATAGCTAAAGACTTTAAGAAGTTTATTTTAGTTGAATTTTAAAGTTTATTTGGTTCCCAACAGAAAGTTGCTTTTCATCTCATAAATGTCTGACAATTATAAGAAAATTGCTTGCGGTTGAGAAATAATGTTTGTTAGCTTAACCAGCTGCAGTGGCTGAAACCGTGCACATCATGTCCCCGAGCAAAGGTGCTTGTTTGCACTGGAGCTGTTTGAGGCAACGGAAAGATTGGCATCCAACCGTCTGTTTATTTTCCTGCAGTTTCTGTGTAACATTAGCATTCACGTGGAGCTGCTGGAAACTTTTAGGTTTGCTGTCGTCTCCATTTCCTTGTGAGGAAACTTTCCGACTGGCTCTTTTAGTCGTTGCTTTTCTCCGTTCCCCAGCATTTTGTATCGTTTTATGTTTGTCCACGTTTTTAAGCTCAGGATCAATCAAAATTGTCGAGCAAAAAAAAAAAAAAAAAGCATGGGGGCTACCGACAAAAAGAGAAAAGCGGTGTGAGAAAGAACAAAAAACAATATGAGGATGAGCTGAAGTCAGAGCAGCGGCAGAAGAAGAGGATAAACAAAAAAGTGGGGTGAGAAGTGCTTGCAGAGGACTCGTGGAGAAATGGAAGAGAGTGTTTGAATTACAAGGACGAGGCTCCAAACTTCAAACGCCTCGCACCGCCGTCGGTGAAAACATTTCATAACAGTGAAGGAAGTCAGCCGGCATTTTCCTCTGTTCCTCCAATCACACAGACTTGGAAATTAGCTAAAGGAGAATGGCCTTCACTTCTACTGCAGTCTGGGTTGGAGCTGTTCAGTGCAAACGTTTCTATCCTGCTGCATCAATTCAGTTTGCAATGACACCGGTAATTTGGGTCTAATGGGTGGAAAATTGTGGGGCCAAAACTAGGTGAGTGGCAGAGAGAGAGAAGAGCAGGGGTGAGGAGGAGAGGGGGAAATTGAGGGGATAATGTGAGACTGTGGAATAGACAGAGGATCCCCTCTAATGCCTCTTTTCCATTAGTAGCTTTAGTACCGGTATAGCACGGTTCTTCTCGGCTCGGTACGGTACACATTGTGTTTCCATCATGCTTTCAGTACCGGTTCCAGTGGGCGGGGTTCAAATTGGTGTCGTGCGCCTTACCAGCTGGTGGCGGTGAGAGGCTGAAACAGGTTTCAGAATAGGGTTGAATTTATTTTGAAGTTTTTGGTAAATTAAAAATATATAGATTATTAAAGTTATCAAAAAAAAATATATATATATAAATCCTGCTAATGAACGTTATTTCACTATTAAATCTCTGATGAAGCAGATTCTACAAAACATCTACAGTATATTTAAAATTTTTATATGTTGTCATCATTTGATCTATTTGCAATCAATGTGTCTACTTTTATTGTTCAATTAGATGTGTGGTTTGTTTATTGTTCAGATTTTTTTAAATTTATTTTTAGCTTTGCTTCAAAGTTTAATTCTTGTTTTGTGATTTGTGCATCTGTGGGTTAGAACAAAGTTGAACTAAAGGCCGTAGATCTTCTTTAAACATGTTCAAGGGAAATATTCCTGAGAGATCAAATAACTTTGTCTTTTTTATGATTTTTCAGCCGAGTTAACTTTAACAGATTATTTAATAGTCATTAAAGTGGCAACAGGATTTCCTGATAAAGCCGGCACTGTTTATTTATTTATGTTTTTAAAATCTTCATTGATAAAATAATATACATTACAAAAAATGTTTTTAAAAATTGTTTCCACCCTCCGTGCGCCAAACCCGTCCCGGTTTGCCGAGATTGGGGTTCGGCCTTCATGAGCACGCAAGGCCGGGGTACGTGCAACAGCCTTCTGCGAGTCAGCAGCTCGTATGATCCTCCGCGGTGACCAGCGGAGCTCGGAGGCCGCAGAGCACGTAAGGCCGGGACCCCGAGCCCCCAGGCGGTATAGGACCACGGTGTTGTCATTATTGTTTTAAAAATCTTTAAAATAGATCCAGCCGCTGCTCAGAGTTCAGAGAAATTGCAAATGTCGAATCGGTGTTTTGAAAAGTTTCTGAAAGATCCAGTGACTCCGCCCCCTGACCAATGAGTAACCGACGGTGTTCTGACGTCACGTTTTGGTACCTGCTCGGCCCGGCTGGTACCACAAAGAAAAGGGTTCTGAAAAAAGGGACCGGTTCTACATACCGTTACTAATGGAAACGCCTTGGAACCGAGCTGAGTCGAGTCGTGCTTTACCGTTACTAATGGAAAAGGGGTATAAGTTACCTCTTGATGCCTTCGTCTGTGCGTGTGTGTGTGTGTGAGTGTGTGAGTGTGGCTTATTGAAAGTCAGCCACATCTCCAGCAGACCTGACATTTAACTCTGACACCTCTCATTTCATCTCTCAGCCTCTCAGAGTCTGCCATGGCTTAATGAGCAACACAATGAGGACCCCGACTCCTCCTCTCAACCCGCTCACTATCTGCCCTTCCCTTCATCTCTCCACCCCCCCACCCCCATTCTTCCATTCTCATCCTCTCTATCCTCTCACTGCTCTCAGACACTCCTCTCCAATAATCTGCGTGGTGAGTGTGTGTTACCGCGCGTGCATATGAGACGACGAGGCCAATGTGCTGCTGGCAGCCAATTACATTAATGCGCTCGCTTCTTTGAACTGCTTATCGCTGCCAGCGCAGCCATTTCCAAACACTGGGGCTCTGTCATGCCTTTCCAGGGGATGACTCCTGAGAGCCCCGGCTGGGCCTGAGGTTGGAGAGGGGGGAGGTGCACACGACATTAGAGGACAAGCAGACACATATACACACGTTGCATCAACCACAACCTGCACAAACACATGCATTTAGTAGTAAACTGACAAGAGATTTTTGAACAAGTGCAGGACCCCCCCCCCCCCCCCCCCCCACAAATAAACAAAGCCAAACAGAAGGTTTTAAAACAGATGGCAGATGGATCAACAAAAGGACTGTTGCATTTGGCAAATTTGTTTCTCTTTTAACAGGATGTTAAATCTCATTGTTCCGCATATTCACAAAATCTGCAATAGATTCAGGAGCGTCTCAAATGGATCTTGATGCACCCAGGAGTTGTAGTCTAAACAATTTTAATTCAGTTCAGTTCAGTTCATTTATATAACACCAAGTCACAACAGAAGTCATCTCAGGGCACTGAACAGAAATATTCACATATATAAAACATAATTTATTAACATTAATTATCTGAGGAGCAGACTGCTTTGAGTCTAACTTCATCTCAGACTCTCATCTTGAGCAAGCACGAAGGCGACAGTGGAAAGGAAAAACTCCTTCATGAGGAAGAAACCTTTAGCAGAACCAGGCTCAGGGCAAGAGTCCATCTGCTTCGACCGGCTGGGTTTGAGAGGAACAGGAAGGAGGAACGGATACACAATGGCAGGTCAAAAATCACATGTTAAGATTGAATAGTTTTCATTTTATATTATTTCTATTTGTAACAATTCATTTGAAGAAATGTGGTCAATTTGTCCTCCAGTAGTCTAAGCCTATAGCAGCATAACAAGCCAACCCTAACTATAGGATTTATCAAAAAGGAAAGTCTTAAGCCCAGTCTTAAAACTGGACAATGTGTCAGCCTCATAGACAGAAACTGGAAGTTGGTTCCACAAGAGAGGAGCCTGAGAACTGAAAGATCTTCCTCCCATTCTGCTTTTGGAAACTCTAGGGACCACGAGTAAGCCTGCAGTCAGAGCAAAATGTTTTGTTAGGAAAATATGGAATAATAAGATCTGTAATATTAGATGGAGCTATGTTGTTGAGGGCTTTGTAGATTAGATAAGGGCATTGTTAGTAAACAATGTACTTCTCATCTTTAAATGTCTCTATCCCAACTACAAAGTGGAAGAAATAGAACCAAAAGCCCATTTTCAACCAATAAAAGGAAAATACACATTTCTCATCAGTGGCATTATTTTTCCCAGCTAGCTACTGTAGCTAAGCGGCACAAATCTCCCAGGCATATGTTATGACATAATTTGATATTTGTTGGAATGACTAAGGTTACATCTTGTTGTATTGGTGTGATTTATGTAAGGGCTGAGGTATCATGGGAAGCTGGAGTCAACCTGCCACATCTTTGAGCCACTGAGTGAGGTAGTCACAGAGCTGAAACATATGGTATGTGTACCGTACAAAAGTACATTTTAAATCTAGTTGTTCGTGTCAACACTGAGGTTTTTGCACCCTGACCCCTGTGGTTCTGTGATGCTGGCTTCATTTATGAGAGCTCATGTTGTGGTGGGATGTGATTGCTTGTTTGATGCATTTATGAAGGCTTAAATAGGAGCTTGTTTACCACAGAACAGTTTTCTGAAAATAACTATAGTTTTTAATACAGCACTACTTAAAATAAATAATTTAAATAATACACTCAGCCAGTCAGTCTGGACCAGGGGTCTGCAACCTGTGGCTCTGGAGCCACATGCGGCTCTTTGGTCCCTCTGCAGCGGCTCTTTCAAGTTTTGACCAAAACTGAAATCAAACTGAATTTTATTGGTTGTTATAACAACTAAAAGAGCTAGCTTTAGCAGTTTGCCTGTGATTTCTTTCGCAAATACATGAATACTAGGAACATTACAAAGAGTAAAACATACTCACTTTCACTTTAAACTTGATTTCTTCAAAGAAGGATACATAATTTTTCTACAATAAAAAACAATCACATAAGAATGCAGTTTATTGTTTTAGATGTTTGAAACTGGGCAAAAACTATATTATTTATTCCTTATTTACAAGAATCTTGTCTTTTATTTTGTCTTAGAGTGTAAAAATAATAATAAATAATTAGATATTTTTAGTTTTATAAAATCACCCCTACTGTCCAGAAAAGCGCCCTCCAACAAACTTAAAGTGGTCAGTCGACCACCAGTTGAGAATCCCAGTTGTAGCAGGTATTGTGGCTCCGGACACATTTAATTTAGTGAACAAAGGGGCAGAACCGTCTCTTTTGATGATAAAGGTTGCAGACCCCTGGTCTGGACTTTACTTTACGGTCATGTGGTTATTTAGCAAAATTTGTTTTGCTGTGTTTGCATAAACACGTTAATAATGTTTTCGGACTAAATAGTTCATTTTTTCAATAGATACAGTGTTTAGCAATTTATTTTTTAGTGTAACCACATGCGCTCATGCGTGTAAACTTTTGATTTGTGTGCTAGAAGCCACATGCAATAAAATAGTTTCCATGTTTTTAAGCATCTGGCTCATGTTTTATTTTATTTTATTTTTGTCTATGTCTCATAAACTTCAACTGTGTGATTAAAAACAATCAGTTTTCTACAGTAAGTGTTAAACAGATCCAATAATACAAACTACTACAGTTATTCTGGGAGAGTTTTGAGCTGGGGCAGCACGGTGGCTCAGTTGGTAGAGCTGCTGCCTCTCAGCAAGTAGGTTACCCTGGTTCAAATTCTGGTCCGGGGACCTTTCTGGGTGGAGTTTGCATGTTTTCTTCATGCATGTGTGGTTTTTTTTTTTCCGGGTACTCCAGTTTCCTCCCACAGACCAAAAACATGCACGTTAGACTGATTGGTAACTCTAAATTGTCCCTAGGTGTGAGTGAGAGAGTGAATGGTTGTTTGTCTCTATGTGTCTTTGTGATGGACTGGAGACCTGTCCAGGGTGTCCCCCGCCTCTCGTACAGTGACTGTTGGACATGGGCATCAACAACCCCGCGCCCCAAAAAGGAAGAAGTGGGTAAAGATAATGGATGGATGGATGGAGTTTTGAGCTATTTGCTTTGAATGTTCTTGCTTTTGTAATTTTCTGATGTTGTCAATGTTGATGTTGCTTCTTACTGGTGCTGTGTGTGGGTATTTCAGACTTTAATGGAATTTCCGCTTCTTGTCTGGGCAGAGATTTTCTTTTAATTGGATGGGAGAAAATATCAGTTTTAAAATATCCAGAGCAGTGTGGTCGTGACCCAAGGCTACACTCAAAACGAGCAACAAGATTATTATCGCAGTACTTCTCCCTTTTATTTTGAGCAACTCTGTTAGTGTGTGCATTGTTGAAGGTTTGTCAGCATTGTTTTTGACACGTCTGTGCTTCAAGCCAAATCTAAAACTTGGTTATAATCAAGAAAGACCTGTGTGTTCTTTGTGTTAGCTCATTTGAATTTTTAGTTTTAGATTCCAGTACTTCATCTGCCTCTGGAACTCCTTCCTGTTGCAGAGCTGCCATGAAATAAACAGAACCGAAGTCACAGTAAGTGCACCAGTATCAGCTAGCAGCTCTCAAGGACACACCAAATTTGATTTCTTCTTGTGTACAACACTGCTGGCCTAAAGGCATAAAAAGGCATGTGTGGAATTGCACAACGTGTTAGGAAGAAGATCAGCACAAAATAAGAGCGCAAGTTCAAAAGTTTGCTTCGAACAGGTTTAAAAAATACTCCGTTTAGTAAAGAAAATGGACACTTTATATATTATTTAGCCAAAACTACAATGTGTTATTAATAGTCATCAGCCATGTTGTTACAGGGATAAACTTTGGTGAGGTTTTTCTGGACTCCAAACATTAGAAGCTGGAGATTTGAGTCAGTAAACAGTCTGGATTTCCTTTCATTCTCCAAGATTAGTCCGTTTCCAATCTGCAGTAATTATGCAGTAATTAGAAGTAGCTTTGTCTGTTTGCAGAGGTGATAACAGCTCCCTGCCAGACTGCCTTAAAGCCGTGCATTGTTGGAGACACGGAAATCATAAATGGAATCTTGTACAACACTAAAATAGAAACACCATCAGGGAAAATAAGATATATGAAATAAAATGACCACAGTCGAAAGAGCACATCTCAAACAGAGTTTCAGTCTAACTTGATTCTGTCAGATACTTGTTGGAAAATTTTGCAGAGGGGAAATCATCTTAGCAATTTACTTCAATTGAGTAAATTTCCTGAGTTAAATTTTATGCTAAGAGATAAAAATGAGCTGTTTCTAACAAGACCAAGATGGAAAAAGATCTGTTTCACTACGTAACTAAACAGTTACTGCAGTAGAAACAGCACCGTTAGGAACTTGGAGCGCTCTCTTGAAACACCAGCAGTTTAACACAACCGCCTACAGATTTCCACATCTCTACAGAAACCTTGAATATGCTTCTGAAATGAAAAACGTTGGCTAATTCATATACAGCATGGTATATAATCCAGCACTACTGACTATATTCATCCCGCTGAAATAAAAGTTAATCAGTAATGTATTAGCCAACGAGATGAAGGCGGACTCACTCTATTGTGGTTTGTGGACGTACAGTCCATAATATTGTACAACAACAAAAAATGTACAAGACACACAACTGTCGACTTTACAGTAATATTACTGCACCTCACGTGGTTGAGGAAAAAGTTAATGACAAAAATGTTTAAAAATTTTGACACGCGTCGCCATTTTGTAGTTTTCTTACAATAATTCTATACTGTATCGCCAGTCCAAAGGAACTACATTATCCACAAGGCATCAGTGCACTTCCCAGAATTCAACAGTGCTTCCAGCCCACTGCTTTCTGCCAAAATGGAGGGAAAGTTTTGATCCAATCCGAACCTGCCTAAAAGTTCAGAGACTGCAAAGAGCCGATCAGAACCGGACCAGAACCGGACCAGAGATACTTCCAGCCTTCTCGGTCAATCTGAGTGCTATTTGCCAGCCCAGGAAGCCTCTCGAGCAGGGAGGCATTGCTTGGAGGTCCGGTGTTTTCTTTGTAGATCACTCAGTCTTTTTCTGGATTATTTGGACTCAGTCGGGACCATTGTGTGGTTTTGGGCTGGCTCTCCGTAGGTCCGGCTCTCTCCAAAAGCGTCTAGTGCTCAACGGCTGCAGAGAACCTATCAGAACCCGACCAGAACCGGACCAAGGCTGGTGATTCCCCACATAAAATTTTGCAGTACTGTACAGTACATATACATATGTTGTTAAAATGACGTAGGTTTAAGAGTTTAGAACATTGCAAGAGTGTGGGAAGGTTTTCCTTAAAATATATATAAATACTAAAATAAATATAATGTCGCTACTTCGCGGAATTTCACTTACTGCGGGCGGGTTCGGAACCGAACCATCGCTATAAACGAAGGACTACTGTAATGCTGACTGATGCTTTGTCGCGTAAAATGGTGAACTTTCTTGCTTTGAAAAATAACATTCAACGTCCTTCCTGATCCACTTCATTTGTGTTTTAACGCAATGAATCTTACACGTGCACCTGCTGAGGGAGTGAAGGATTCGAGTGAACAAATTATTATTAATTTTTATTAAAAGGCAAAAGACAAAAAACTGAAGTTTTCTTTTCTCATAAAAAAAATCAAGCTCTTCTTAGTTTCCCGACAAACCAATTAATGTGACTCTTGCCACTTTTATTTAAAGTGAACACATCTTTTAAGTGTTTGACATATATTTATATCAGCAGAACAGATTGTTTCAAACTGAGTTTCCATTTCCAGCCCACGGGCCACGACATGTTTGTTTTATGGTACATTTGGGATGAATTCAAAAGAACCTGCAGTGAAAGCTTTAAGTAAAAAAGAATAAGCAAAATAAAAAAAAAAATAGTAAAAAAACCCTCTTGCTAAAGGAAAAAAAAACAATAAAAAATGAATAAATGACATGTAGAGGAGCTTTTATTGATATTATTTTTAATTAGGCTCATAATGCCATTGATTGTGCAAAGGTTTTAAAAAAATTTAAGTGAGGATGCTTTCAAAAATCTTTTAGAAAATGGTCTGAGGTCTTCAGTGTTTTCTCATTTAAAGCAAACTGACTCAGTGCTGAGATCTGAATTTACTGGCTTGTAGCAGGACTGTTTCTCTTGTAAACAGCATTTTATGACTCCACAGGCCTTTTAAGGCGTTGTATCATGCTGAAGCAGGACTTTTAAAACAACCACGTGCTCCCGTAAAGTAAAGTAATCCTAAACTGCATTATTTTAACAACTGTTCTTGGTGTTGAGAGACATATTTTGTAAAATAATAAGATCTCTTATTACTTCTGCTGTTTTAAAGCATGAATACAATGTTTTACTTTGGTTTAGGTGTTTCTGCCTTTAAATTGGAAACGCAGAACACACGAATTGATTTAAATGTTGCTGACATGCAACAAAAATCTCCAACTGGAATCAAACTGGGAAGCCTGCACAGTGTGCACCATGCGACTGTTTCATGTGTACACCACCTCCTCCTTTCTTTTCCCATCATCACCTCTTCCTCTGCTCTTCCCCACCTTTACTTTGGGAGTGTCATTATAGATAGATGCTGAGTAAATATTAAAGCAGAGCCTTTAACATGAAGAGGGATCTGCAGCCTTAGGGAACGTTGAAATGTGACATTTTCAGCCTGGATTTGAACTGTTACCAAACACTGTGACTAGGATATGACAGGAAGTGATGCGATAGCTTCACACAAACCCACACGAGCTGTCTGGGGTGTTTGTACACACAATGTACAGCCCGAGAATATTTTAACAACAGAATCACTGCAAACAGTTCATGTTTTACTGACAGCAAGAAGATGCCTTAAGAAAAGCCCATGTGCCTTCACATTTCCTTTTGTTTGGACATGAACAATATGCTCACTCAAAATAGACTTAAATGAAAACCGAGCGGCTGAAAGAGCACATTTACAGCCCTGGATTTATGCCGTTTGTACTCCTTCATATTTCATGCAGCTTTGAACTACAAAATGACAAAAGTGGATGCTATTGTTTGTGTTAAAGCACCAATTGCATTGTTCTTGGCCAATTTAATTTTCTTTTTGCAAACTATATTAGACAAATTTATTTCTGTTTTTAAAAGTGAACTGCGTTGATACATAATCTGCAGCATGTAACAAAGCTTTATTTCATTTTAAGATCCAAAATAAAAACATCTTAGATTATTGGAAATATCAAACTGATGGCAATGTAAGGGTTTATAAAACAGTAATTACAAAAACTACTTTAAAAATTTAGTTGTTTTTCCTTTAAAATGGCAGAAAACTTTTAATTCTTAGTCCCTTTCAGACTAACTTGTCATTCTAATCAGAATTAAATGTTTTTTCTCCAATTGAGGTTGTTCAAAGAGCTATCTACAACAGGTAAGATATTGATTGACAATAATCTTTCCTCGGAGCTCTACTAACATTCTCCATTAAACACATCTTAAAATGAAAAAGTGCTCGAGACAAAATAAAAATAAACATTTTCTGTGCTTAACTTTAAATAAATTGCAGTTGTATCTATAAAAGGACATAAACAACACTAATAAAGTGTCTAAAGTTAGATTAGATTGTAAAAACTTGTTCAGTTTCTATAAAGCAGTAAAGAGAATAATATGCTGTGAAGGCTGTGAAACAGCATGTTGTTGATCTGAATTCATTAATGTGACAAAAAGCCAAGTAAAAATCACAAACACATAAAACCTATATCTTGAATAATGTGGGTGCTTGTTTTGTCAGCCGCAGCCCTAATAAGGTCGGTCCAATTTATTTGCAACCTTAATTCAATTGCATGCTTATGAGTGCAAAACATATAGAACTTGATTATTATTAGACGTGCTTTGGCCTTTTTTATTTAAAGCCAGGAGGCTGACTTTACTCTGCATTTTACTCTGTTAGCTGCTAATGTACCAGAAAATCATTTTACATTTATTACATCAAAACAAAAAGGAATAAAAATTAAATGAATGCGTGGGTCTTTTGAACAGAAAAAATGATTAGTGTGTGAATAATTATGAAGCATTCACACTATCCATTTTCCTTCCGTATGTTTTTCCATGCGATTCTCGTCTCCTAGTTTTTAAGCTATTTCAACAAATCATATATAAAACGTTCAGCTCTTTCAGGACAATCCTGCACTTTACTTTTGGTATCGGCGCAACTTTAGCTTTTTGAAATATTTGACCTTTTCTGCCACTTTTTTCTCCTAGAAAATGAATTGAGCTCATTTTATATCCTTCAAATCTTTAGATCTTTTACTGCTTTCCTTTAACTGCTTCTTTCGCATTTTGCTCTGGTTCAGCTTCTTTCAGCTTCCTTGTGCAAATTTAAACTTTTTCAGCTACTTTCAGCTGTTTCTTCTGCTGTTTTGTGGTCCTTTCTGATTATTTCTGCTAACTACAACATTTTTATGCTTCTTCTAACTTCTTTCGGCTAATTTCAGCTTTTTATGCTCCTTTCAGCTTATTTTTGTGAATTTCAGCCGTTTCAGCTAGTATTTTAGCTGTTTTATGCTAATTTTAGCTTTTTTCAGTTAATTCCACATTTTTTGCACTTGTTAAAATTTTTTGAGCCTATTTCAGCAAAAAATGTGCTTTCTCCACATCCTTCTGGTAATTTAAGCTTCTTCTGCCATTTTAGCTACTTCTCAGCTGTTTTGCTGCTTATTTCAGCTTTTCTCAGATACTTTTTTTCTGCTTCTTTCAACCTAATTGGACAAACATGTGCTCTTTCTGTTTTCTTCTGCTAATTTAAGATTGTTCGAACCTTTTAGCACATTTTTAACATTTTTAGCTAATTTAAGCTGTTTTCAAATAAATTCTATTTTTTTGTGGTAATTTCTGCTACTTTCAGCCTAATTAACTTCTTTACGCTAAATTTAGCTTGCTATGCTCCTTTCAGTTTTATTATGCTATTTTCAGATTTTTCTGCTGTTTCAGCTACTATTTAGACATTTAATAATAATTTTAGCTTTTTTAACTAATTCAACATTTTCGGTAGCTCTTTCTGCTTCTGTCTTGTAGTTTATGTTTCTCTCTGCCTTTTTAGCTACTTTTCAGCAATTTTTAAAAATAATTTCAGCCTTTTTGTTAAGCTAATTTCCTAATATTTTTGCTCATTGCTGCTTATGTATTTCTAATGCCGCAAGCATGTGTTCTTTCTGCTTTATTCTGCTAATTTAAGTTTGTTCTTCCATTTCAGCTTAATTTCATCATGTTGTTAGCCAATTTCGGCTGTTTTACAGCAAGTTCTTCTGCAATAAGCAGTCACACTGCATTTTTGCAGGAAATGCTATTTCTCTAGTTATAGTTTGGTTTTAACGTTTTTCCTGTATGAACACAATGACAACTTCTCAGAAATGGTTGAAAAGCAGCAAACTGATGGTGCTGTACACTGTAAAAAATGTCCGTGAATTTAACAGTAAATGTCTGTAAAATGGTGACAGAAATATTTTGTAAATTGAAATACAGGAAGACAATGTTTAAGTAACAGTGGTGTGGTGTAAAATTTAAAACAAATTATTAATGTTATTTTTACAATAGCAATATGTTAAAAAGACAACATTTTGTGTTCAAAATTACTAATTGCTGTGTTTAAAACAAAGATAAATTGTGATTCTGAAAACAAAATATAAAAGTTACATTTACAGCATAATAGTGTTAAATTGATTTTTTTTTCAGGTATTTTTACATTCAAATTTTTAACAATTCCAAGTTACTCATATCAACAATATTTACGAAATGCATAAGTATCCAAAATATGACATAGTTAAATTATCTATTACATTCAAACAGCCCAAAAATGTTATTTTACAAAAACATGCAATGATGGGATAAACGGCTCTTTGAAGGGATCCTGATCTTGACAAAGCTTTTTATTTCATAGGGCCATTCAAAAGAGCCAAACACCTTTTCATGAGTTATTAATGTCATAGGGAATATGGCATATGTTATTATGTCATCACGTTACATGGACAAAACAGTTTTGTCAAGTGAAGACCTGGTCTCTGTGGTTAAGGAGGAAAAAATAAAGACATTACAAGGAGAAAAACAAATGAATGAACAAACTATGAATGTCTTTTTACTTCCCACAACTCTGTTCATATTGTTCAAGGTAAGGAGTTGTTAAAAAAGATCTGCATCATTTGCAAATACCACATCTGCATTCGTTATAAGTAGTACCGTATTTTCCGGCATATAAGTCGCAGTTTTTTCCTAATTTGCATGTCCTGCGACTTATACTGCGAAGCGACATATTTATGGATTTTTCCCCATATTTTTAGACCAATTTTTGGCTGAGATATGACCGTTTCAATTCATTTTGACGGAAAAAATGGTGCTGTACCACAATCGGCCGCTAGGGGCACAACGCAGTACCACTTTCGGCCGCTATGGGCGCTAAAGGACCCTCTAGGCTTTTGACAACAGTAATTTTAAAGCCGTTTATTTCGTCGGCTTCATTTTGCCATGTTTTAACCGTCAAAGTGCATTTATTAAGAAAAGTTCAGCTGAGACACCTTTACCATAATGTCGAGCAAACAATTTTTTTAGGTGTTTATCTTGTTAAATTTTAAAGAAATGCAGCTTTTCACTCGATGCACGCCCATTTTCACAGAACCACCGGAGGAAGCGACACTACCGTTTTTTTTTTTTCAGCTGATTTGACCATTACGTTCATTTATAAAGGAAAATTTCAGCTCAGATGCATGTTTACTATAATATCAGCAAACAAATTTTTTTTAGGTGTTTATCTTGTTAAATTTTAAAGAAATGCAGCTTTCCACTCAATGCACGTCCATTTTCACAGAACTGAAGCGACACTACCGTATTTTTTTTTATTCAGCTGATTTGACCATTAAGTTCATTTATTAAGGAAAAATTCAGCTCAGCCACATCTTTACTATAATTTTCAGCAAACAAATATATTTTTAGGTGTTTATCATGTTGTATTTTAAAGAAATGCAGGGTTTCTGATTGCTGCGCGCATGTTCTGTTTCATCAGACGTAGCAAAACTAATTTTTAAATCCAGCTGATTTGACCATTATGCGCATTTATTAAGGAAAAGTTCTTTGAAAGAAAACAATGACTGGGATGACTTAAAAATTGTACTGGCTTCTTTATTTGTTTAATATTGGAATGACATAATGAAATCTAATTTGAAGTGAGTTTATTGTATGATAAACCAGCTTGCCATACGATTGGCGGCACCTTTACTTATAAAGGTGTTTGTGGTGCTGGATTTTGAACAAAGATTACGTTGTGACACATTCATGCTGCAAATCAAACTTTTGTAACAAAACAGCAGGCAGGGATTTTTGACATTCATTATATATAGTTTGACATTTACTCTGCACACAGATGTCAACATCCTGTCCCTGAATTTTTTGGGATTTATTCTGTGATAAAACGCTTTGGCATTACCGTAGTTTGAGTGGGCTGCTGCGCGAGAGTGTCGGTGAACTTGAAGCAGAAGTCCTGTCTTGCTATTGGTCGGTTTAAACGTGGCGGTAGCGGCTGGATTTTGGCGAACACACACTGGATCTTGCTGTGTGGTAGTGGACTCAACTGCTCCAGAAAACATCGCTGTGGGGACTTCTTTTTCTGGTAAGCTAACATTTTATATTTTTCAGACGTGAAAGCATAGCAGTTTTTATCTGAAAATACCAGCTTTTGTTTGGACGAGGTTTTCAGTGATAACGCTAACTGCAGAAGTTATACCGTTTGGCGCCAGAACGGGACACGGACATTAAGCG
The DNA here is from genome assembly GCF_014905685.2 of Nematolebias whitei. Taxonomy (NCBI): domain Eukaryota; kingdom Metazoa; phylum Chordata; class Actinopteri; order Cyprinodontiformes; family Rivulidae; genus Nematolebias; species Nematolebias whitei. Next base: position 17,564,869 of record NC_056501.1, read on the forward strand.
GATTTTGTTAGTTTAAATAATGATTACCTGTCCATTTTGCAGCAAAACACTACAGTCATTGAGGGGCTATGTGCTGCACTGTAGAGTTCATAGAAACGAACCCCATTGTTTTTTCAAGTGCATTGGCACCGACTGCAAGCAAACATTTTGTACTTATTCTGCATTTAAGGCTCATTTTTATCGAGTGCACAAGGGGCCTGCACCCTTGGCTCCTGCAGCAGCGGTTACTGCGGAATTAAAGTGCGCCATTTCTTTGTGTGGGCGCCAATTTCAATAAAGTATAATTCCTGACATTAAACTTCATACTGAAAATAGGAGTTTCTTTTATCTGTATATAGTTGGCTAAATGCATGAAAAGTTGAATCTTTTATTTTTTTTTTTGTTTTGATTTTAGAAATGACTGAAGAAACATTTCTGCGCACTGTCATCAATGAGGTCCTGCCTAACCTTCCAGAGGTTTCAAAGGATATTCTTGAGGAGACTTTGCAGTCGATTGGAGTGGAAACATATGACGATTTTCAGTTTATTTTGGAAGATGATTTGCTGTCAGCCTTGAGGCCAGTTCAAGCCAGAAAAGCACTTGCAACTTGGAAGCTCAGATGTAAGTTTTGTTTGATTGACACAATTAGTGCAAAACATTATGTGTGTGTGTGTGTGTGTGTGATCAACATTTACAAAACACAATTACAGTATTTACTTTTTTACTTAATGTCTGAAATACACATTTGGATTGTGTTTTTGAAGGCCAAAGCCCTGCAACCAGCAAGTCCTCTGCAGATGATACTGTCCAAACATCTGCATCTTTACAGTCTTTATCACCCCAAAGTTCATCATCAGTCTCCTCCAACAGCAATCAGAGTCTGGAAATTGACTGGGGTGCTAACTTTGTGATACCGTGGGATGTGTTTCCGGAGGAGCTAATGCAATCATTGGAGAGAGGTAAACGGCCAAGTCCTAGACTGAGACGGGAGATGGTGCGAATTGTGATCTCTGAGATGATGAAAAAAAGTTATTCCATAGGAAAAAGAGGCACTACAGAAGTTGCCAAAAAGATGGTGGCCAAATATCCCGTCTCTACAGGATGTAATAGAGGGAGATGTGATTGGACCAGGTTATCACTCACTAGTGAAGCAGTTACAGAACAGACTGGACAATGTGAAACGATCTACAACCCCTAAAATAAGAAAACGAAAGCATCGTTCTGATGACTCTGACACAGACGAGATTCCTCCAGAACAGAAGGCTGCAGTCCAGGACACCTATGGGTGCATCAACTGGAATTTGAAATTCCTGCCTTTTGGAGAAACTACAGAGAGCCAGGAAGACAAAAAAGAAAATTTGAAGATATTGTCTCAAATGAAGGATCCAAATCCAGAGGAGGTCAAACAGCTAATGGAGAAGTCTTTCTACACACAACGTAGAGATGTCAACCAGGGGAAAGATATCAAAGATCTCCTCAAAGAGTGGCCATTGTGGTTTCAGGAGCTTGGTATGGCAGTCCACTTTAAAATACTTACTGGAAAGGAGCTGAAAGAAACTTTCACACAAAACTTGGAACGTAAGGGGAGACGGCTGCTGAACTACATGAGCACGGTTAGTGTGACCAAAAACAGAAGGTTCCTGCAGGCCCACACAAAGTTGAAGGTGATAAGGGGAGAGATGAGTGGATGCTCTGAAGATGTTAAAGAGATGGTGTTGCTTTTGATGAGTTACTTCGATGAAAAGGAAGATGCTATGTTTCTCTACGTGGAGGACACATGCTTGGCACGAGAAGTACAGATGGACAAAGTCAACTTGACACCCACCATCATTGTGTGTGGTAAGTTAAGGACTTTTGAATCCTGTGTCTTTCTTTTAAGTTTTTTTTGTCTCTGTGTACTTCCATCTTTTTTATTTTTTGATGTCCTGTTTTTCATAGTTTCTTCTTTGTTTCCCTTCTGTTTTCTGCTTTATTACATTTTTTATTCTCTTATTTTGCTCCGTTTTGACACAAGTTCATTCATTCAAGCCCATTTCTTCATTTTTTAGGACAGTCCTGCTTTGCTGCCAGACGGTTTATGCTGAGTTTGGATCGGAATATTGTGCACGACAACATCCCTTCCTTCATTTCTGCCCTTTGCATGACGTTTGGCAGCTATTACTGCTTCAACATCCACTACCCATCAGGACTTGCATCAACTCTGGAATGTCTTCAGAGGTGAGTTACTCTTCTCTTTATTGGTTTGTCAGTCAGTCATCTTTTATTTGCACTTGTTACAGTTCCTATCTCAAGGGGTCAATGGGCAAGAGGTGTATCTGTCTATAGACAGGTTGCTATTTCATCATATGGCTTTTTATTTGTTTGATCCTATTGACCCTTTGCACGTGATGTCACGCACCCCAAAAGACCGCCCATCTTCGCCATGATGGACGTCAGAAACAATCTATTGTTAGCGTATTCTCCTATACAGTTAGTCAAAAAAGACATTTGATGGACAGTGGGTCCTCACAATACAAACCCACGCACACACACACACACTCTTACAAACAATCCTCCAAGCAAAAAGTCCACATTACTCACACACAATCTGACTGGGGGGCTGAGAAATGGACTGCGGATGAGCCGCGGGTAGGGCCAGAACACGGACCGGAGATCCGACCACAAGAGGAGGAGAGGACGAAGTGCAGAGCGGCTTGGGAGATGGTCATTTAATTTTATTTAGTTACTGTTTTGTTTTTGTTTTGTTTCTTGTTTGTTTGATTTTTTTTTTACAAATCCTACAGTCTGAGACTAAAATAAATTTGAAGACGAGTGCTTATAAAAACACTCTAGTCTCAACTTGGAATCCCAGAAGAGCAGAGGGGCTAGGGAAAGAGTTCTACTCTGTTCCCTGCTCAAACTGCTACAACCTGACTCCGGATGAAGCAGAAGGATGGATGTTTGGAAAAGAAATAAAAAACAAACAAAAAAAGACGTCAGATACGTCCATAAACGCAGAAAGGGGGAGGGGAATCTGTAATTTACTGACAATGAGTCTGGGTCTCTCTGCTGTCCCCGCGACCCGACCCAGATGAGAAAATGGACAGACAGAGTGGTCTTGACATGGAGTGCTGATGTTATCTGTTAATAAACACCTGACTTTTAGCCTAGCTTCTATTCTCAACGAGACGTTGTCAGCATTTTTTAAACTCTCTTCATGTTTCTAACAGTTTCCATGAGTTTATGCTGTCAGAAAAACATTTCTGCAGCCTGCTGCTGCGTGCAGTTTGGTTTCTGTGGTTCCGATGCACTGACACCGCCCGACCTGAGCTCACAGCTCCTTACCTCCTCATGCGGGACAGATCCGCTCAAATCAGGATGGTTAAACACACTTGTTTATATTTTACAGATGATAGAAATCAATCTTGCTGACATGTCAAGTTGTTAGACCATTAATGACATTGATTTTCCTCCCTTTTGCAGATGGATGTAACAAACAATATACCATTTTTATTTTTTTGAACTCCGCTTCAAATTTTATTTTCATGAAACGTCATGGCGTGACTTTGTCACGTGGGTGCAAAGGGTCAATATATTTAATTTGTCTGAGAGAAAAAAATAAAGTCCAGAAAACTAAGAGTTACGTGACAACTTATGACTTTATTTTAACACTTTGTTTGAAGGTTTATCTACCGAAAACCCTTATATAAATTATGAGCTCTGATTTTTATTTTATTTTTTTGTATTTTTTTAGGTGCTTCTTTGGAATCAACCTAGAGAAAGGCACTAAAGTTGAAAAGACCCGCACATCCCGTCTTCATGTGAATCCCAGAGTCCTCACGTTAATCCAGGAGCTCTCAGATCATGAGTGGCGTGATGTCTGAGTATGGACTAAACCTGTGAGTTACAATGCAAAAAAGATAACATTTGTTATAGTGTCATTGCTGGTTTTTTTTGGGGTTTTTTTTTACATTCCGGTACTATAGATCAGTGTATAGATCTTTTGATTTTGTTAGAAAAGCCTTTAAAAGGTTAAAGGTTTTGTATTGTTAAAATATGAACACAGGGCAGTAGTGTGTGGCACTGTTTATAACTTGAAACACAAGCAACAGAGGGCAGCTGTAAATGTGGCTGAAGTTATTTTGTCTGTTAGTTTTCACAGACAGTTTGGCTATTCTGGTATTTTGGTTGAATTCAAAAATTTGGAAACAATGATTAAGTAAAAAACATAAATGTTTCATTACGTTTTTTGAAGCTGTTCTTATTTTTACATTTTCATTTTTTTTTTTACAAAAACAGATGAGAAAAACTTTGTTTAGTTTTAATTAATTTAGTTTTAATTTAATTTTAGTATTTGAAAGGCATTCTAACATGTTTTATTTTTTGTATTTCACTAAGGCTGAGTCTAACATGTGAAATTTGTTTGGGTAAGTCTTGTTTTGTTTGTAAAACAGTGACATGTTCATGCTAATTTGTTAAATAAAAATGCCTAAAAAATGTTTTATAAAAACCTGTATTTTTACAACAAAAAAAAAGCTTACAACTGTGGTTATCAGAATAAATCTGTTAAAAAAATGTACTTTTTACGAAAAAAAACTGGCAGCTGTGGTTGCCAGAATAAAGCTGTAAAAAAAATACTATGAACATGTAAACAGTTTTACAGTTGGTTGTAATTTCAACAGATTTACTATGTAGAATTTCCAATATATATTGTAAACCCAAACACATTTTTAATGTACATCTACATAAAATAATCTGTAGAATTTACTGTTTAATTTGTATTTTTTACATTAAAATATTGTATAATGTACATTGAAAATGTATTTAGGTTTACAAAATAGCTTGTTAATTGTACATCATAAAACTGTTGAAGTTACAGCTAACTCTGTACAACTGTTTACATGTTTAGTGTTTTTTTAACAAATTTAAAATGGCAACCGCAGCTGCCAGTTTTTTTTCGTAAAAACTACAGAATTTTTTTTACAGTGTATAGTCTGCAGTCACTCATCCTTGCTGCAAAAAGCTCTTTGGTGTCTTTTAATTCACTCACCACTCCCTGCTTTCTCACTCTCAATCTATCACTTTTCATCCACTTTTCTCAGCTTCTTTCCAGGATTCTCTGCTCATTCCTGAGGACACGTGTGTAGAAACCTCGCCACAGTTCACTCTGAGGTAAATGTACAAGTGTGGTTATGGTGATAAAAGGTCACGCGTGCATGCGTGCATGCATCCTTTACTGCTTTCTTCTTTATCATGCTTAATTCATATGTTTTGTAGGGAAGCCGTGAGTTACTTTATATGCTACCTGTAAGCCAACAGCACACTGATACGCCTATAAAGAACATTAGTGCCACTCTTCACTTTCGGTCACTCAGAGTTCACCGAGTGGCTGCACTGGACTGACCTAAAAAGCCAGAGAAAGCACCAAGACAAGGTTTTAAATGTTGTTTCATCAAAAGCTGAATTACACATGATGGAATGTGAAACTTTCAGGGATTGCCGTTAAGAAACAAAGGTCAAAGTCTGTGCGATAGAGATCCTCTTCTTATTTTAAATCTGCTGCATATCAGGCACCACAGTGTAATTTGAAGGCTGAAGTGTGTTGTGCAGCTAATGTTGCATCAAGCCTCCTCGTACAGAACTCAAGATTTGTGCTCGCTTCAAATCTTCAGCTGCATGTCTCGCCAATTCAAGAACTGTACCAGCTTTCACACAGCTCTGCTAGTTTTTTACTCACGTGATACAAAACCAAATTTTCATTAGAGATCTCACATAAAGTCCATGATTATATGACTTTCTTAAATGACTTCCTGAAGGCTGCATGTTTTTACAGCCTGTTCATATATGTAGTTGTTCAGGCTGAAGATTTTAGGCCCTTGCTGTGTAAAAGACAATATCAATTTTTAAAGACTAAATACAGTATGAAGTGGAGATGGTCTAAAAGGATGCTCATCTTCAATGATCAGTTGAGAATACAAGGTATGCACTGAATAAATTCTCTCTTTACTGTTCAGTTCAACTTTCATAGTCCTCTTTTCCAATATTATTACTTTTGGTTGTTGAAAAGGGGCACGATGGTGCAGCTGGTAGAGCAGCCACCTCTCAGTGAGAATGTCACCAGTTCAAATCCCGACCATGGGGCCATTCTGGGTGGAGTTTGCACGTTCTCTCCGTGCATGCGTGGGTTTTCTCCGGGTACTCCGGTTTCCTCCCACGGATCAAAAACATGCATGTTAGGCTGATTGGTGACTCTAAATTGTCCCTAGGTGTGAGTGAGAGAGAGAATAGTTGTCTCGTTTGTCTCTGTGTCCCTTTGATGGGCTTGGACTTGTCCAGGGTGTCCCCCGCCTCTCGCACAGTGACTGCTGGATATGGGCACCAGTGACCCTGTGACCCAAAAAGGAAGAAGTGGGTAAAAAGATAATAAATGGATGGATGCATGGTTGTTGAAAGTAGTGTTTTTTAATTGTTATGTTGGTTAACTTTTGAGTAGTTGTCTCGTTCTGCAACAAATAACTGGCATCGACCATGAGCTTCCTGTAAGGTACTGTATTCCTTGGGGGAAACAATTCTGAACAAATAGAAATGTTTGCCAGAACTGAAACATGCAGCATCTTGTAGCATAAAAAAAAAACCAACAACAAAAACAAACAAACTGCTCAAATTTTATTACTAAGTACTTGACATATAGTTAGAAAACTATACTGTATGTTTGTAAGTTACAGAGTTTCATATTAGGTACATGTCCGGCAGCATATTTCAATCCTATTGTAACAGCCCTCTAATGGTTTGAAGCAGGTGTGTAAAAACGTTATGAACACTGAATATCCAACCTGTTGTAGAAAGCTTTTTAGAATTGACTCATTTAGGAGAAACAGACGAACATTCTGTACAGATTGATGAGCTAACAGCTATAGTCTAAACCTGGCTAACACCAAAGTGGATAGCTGTCATCCTAAGGCCACTAAAATAAATCCCCAGCAGATCGTGTGAATGCTGTGCTATAACACTATTGTCAAAAGACGTTGATGTAAATGGAAGCATTTTATCAAACTGAGGTAGAGCGGTCCACAAAGGGTAAGATAATAATGTTGTAACCTTTCCACAGACCTCTGCTGTAAATTATATGAACTGTTTCTTTAAGGAGATTAGAAATTGTATATTTTATTTTTAAAAAAGAGACAGGCTTGTCATGATGAACGGCTTTCCAGAATATAGTAGTGATTTATGTCAGAATATTTTTTTTTGCTTTTCAACTCTCTACCTGAAAAATGATGAGCCTCAGCTAAAGGTTATTTGCTCAAATTGAAGGAAAAATAGAGAGAGACTTGAGAGATTCAAAGAGGGAAGAAAGCAAGTGAAGAAAAGGAAACACAAAAATTATGTTTGATATATTTAATATTTAGATATAAAACAGGCTGTTTTTAAAGATTAATTTGTCTGAGAAACAAAATAAAGAGGAGAGGGTGAGACAGAAATAGGCATGAAGTGATTGATTAATCACACGAGGTGTAGGATCCTTAATGAAACCATAAAATCTGGAGCATACAAATATTGACTGTTTTTCTGAGACTTGTCTAAATCATCACAGCTGAAGAAAAACTGGTCGACAACCACAGGCTCAGACGCAGCGCTGCTTGTGGGTGGACAAGCTTTTTCCTACACATCACTGAAGAAAACAGAGGACTGAGGAATTATCCTTCAGCACTGAACCACTCAAGTACAGGACATTTTAGTTTCACATAAATTATGTAATGTATTTTATTGAATATAGCTTAAATACTGCACTAGAAAAAACTGGTTTAATCTCACAGGTGCTAAAACTGTAGTTTCCTGAATCTATTTTTTTTTTT
>NC_056501.1:17577680-17598454 GCF_014905685.2 Nematolebias whitei
TATATATATATATATATATATATATATATATATATATATATGCTCTTACAATATTTCTAAACTCTAAACGCTCCAAGAGAGCACAGAATGTCCTGAACTCAGCTCTCTGCCAATGCTGCACTCTTGGTCACGCCCACTTCTCCGCTGAGATCACGGAGGAGGAGATGCAGGAGGAAGTTTCCCCTGCAGTGTGGGTTGCACACACGTGTAGCAGGTGCTAAATAATTTAAAGTAATTCATTTTAAATAAAAATTCCATGCCGATCGTGCAGCTCATCCATCAAACAGCCAATTGCATGTCATGCTCAATCTTATTTTGAAAAACCGCAATAGAACGAGTCCACGAAAAACCATCTGTGAAGTAGTGAGGGACCACTGTTCATTTCTTTCTGCGATACAACTTGTCCAGTGGTTTATAAGATTTTTTTGCTAAGAGACGGACACATGAACTCGTGCAAACACAGCCAAAAACATTAGCGGTTTCTTTTGCTTTTTGGTGGACGTCAATGGTTTTAACAGCTTATTTTACACACTTATAGATGAAAATTAAACATTACAAAAAGCTCGAGTACAAAAACATGCTGTGTTGTACTGAAGCGCCACTGAAATTACAATTTAAAAGAAAACATCTTAGAAGAAATTTTCAATAAGAGCCCAGAAGAATCTGCACAAGAAAATGATCTAACATCAAGCTTTCAACGCACTAGAGCTGATTTAAAGAGTTTGAAAGGTAGAAAGCCAGTCCTTTCCCTTGTCTCGTCCTTTTCTCTATACAATTAAAAGCCTGAGAATGGTAGAGCTCTCAGGGCCATACATACCCTGTCCCCTCTGGTGAGGATGCCTTCTACATTATTGAGTAAGATGGAAACAGCATGCATAAGTTATGGCAGACTCTGCTTGTAAATATAAATACTTCACAGGACGCAAATAAGGCCTTTAAAAGTGAGGCCACTTTAAGAATGAATGAGGGGAGGGTGAAAAGTCGGAGTCAAGGAGGCTGTTTTTCTCTTACAGACAAAGAAAGCGGATGAAAAGGTTTCACCAACCTTAAAAAAAGATAGAAAAATGACAAAAATGTGTTTGTTTTTTTTTTAAACTCAGGCTGGTGTCACCTTTTATGCATGCACTCTGAACAGCTCTGAAGGATCTTCCCTCAGACAAATAAATAATGTTTTTCTAGTAAGACAGATTGTTATTATAAAGCTTCAACACTATCTGCGTCCTTCTACAATCTGTCTTTCAAGAGATACAGGTGAAAGATGAGGAAGAAGAACTTCATGTAGCTCCTAATCTCAACAGCAGCTTTCCATTTTTAGCTAAATTAGGTCAAAATATTGCGACTTTTCCATCTTCTGACAGAAGCTCTTTTGTTGTGAAGAAAACCTTGACTGTGGAAGAATTCTGAATATGCCCTTTCAAAAAGAGAAATGAAAAACTGAGCAGAGAAAGAGCAACTTGGATCCAATCATCGAGCATGTATGTGTGTATGTGTACAGATTAGGAAAAAAAATAACTTCAGCACAAAATATCCTGAGAATAGATGCTGGTTTGTATTTGATGATGCAACATGGAGTTAACAGCAGCAGACTGTGTTTGTGTGTCTGTCTGGCTGTGTGTTAGGTGTCACAAGGCTCAATCATAAAACAGTTCCACAAAATGGCCGCACAGAGCAGCCTGTCTTTATGCTCCCTCTGGCAATTCATCCGTGGCAAACTGTGACTGTAAGAGCTAGGCCTCCACTTAGATACTGAATAAGATTGTGGTAACTTAATAATTTCTTATGTCAAAAATGCTAAGAGCTTGTCAGACATCCGACAGGAAGTGCTTTCTTCCTTTGATAGATCAAGTAAAACATCTGAGTTATGGCATCATTTCTTTTACAGTCACTAACAACTTGAATACAAATGCCAAGAAAACAGTAAACAGAAAAACCAACAGGAACAACCCATATGAATACATGGACGTTGGACCCTGCTCAAGCTAAAGAGTGCGAAAGTCCAACGTAAAGCTAACTTTACCGTGGTCAGTCCATATACTGTCCTTAGAAACCAAAGTACACCGGTTAGTACAACGTCATTTATTTTGATTTTTAAGCATATTGAACATTTCCAAATTTCTCTGATGCTTATATTTGAATATATAAACAACGCACTCCGGTTTCCTCCCACAGTCCAAAAACATGCATGTTAGGCTGATTGGTAACTCTAAATTGTCCCTAGGTGTGAGTGAGAGAGTGAATGGTTGTTTGTCTCGTTTGTCTCTATGTGGCCCTGTGATGGACTTGCGACCCGTCCAGGGTGTACCCCGCCCCTCGCACAGTGACTGCTGGACATGGGCACCAGCGACCCCCGTGACCCAAAATGGAATAAGCGGGTAAAAGAAAATGGATGGATGGATAAACAACGCACTTCGTACAACAGTTGGCTTTGTACTAAAAACATGTTATAACATTTATAAAACAGTATCAAAGCAAAATATGTTCAAGTATTAAGTAGTAAGTACAGAAGTACTAATTATACAATAATTCTCTAGATAAGTGAATGTAATGATCAAGCGCTACATACTGATAGATTGTTACGGAAGCGTTAAACTGCCGTTTAACGTATCAATAACACGTGCCTAATGACGTCATGTATCATTGAGCACTTTTAAGTATGCAATTCTGAAGCTTTTCTACTGGGTACAGTATACTCCATATGTCCACATGTCACGTAGACTACACCACTGGACCCACTGTACATCAGCATTGTGATTGGGTAATGTTCCTGTCAGTTCCTGATCAAACTCACCCTGGAGAGTCTCTGACTGAGTTCAGCCTTCACTCCAGACAGCGAAGTCCGAACCAGTGACAAAGAATTTCAAACATATTTCTGCCTGGATATGAAAATTCAAAGGAATATGATTGGATACCAGTATTTTCATGAGAAGCAGCAAAGTAGGTCTCAGAAAACTTTCAGAAGTTGCACAGAGTAAATCAGAAGGCATCTATGTCCCAATCTCTGCTATGAAAGAGACTACTGGAACTTTTTCTGTTTTGCCTTTGAGGAAAAACACTTGGCCTGAACTGTGTGCCAGGGCTGCAGAACAACACACACTAATCTCTTGATCAGTCCTTTTCAAGAATATGATTTTCACCAATCTTTGGTCTATTGCTCTCTGCAGCTTTGATTTTCTTGTCTGATAATTATGTTAATATTACAACAAAGTGCAATTATTATGATGGTGGCTGAGAAATGAGTAGCTGGAGACAGATTTAGTCCTGGAGACATCCCTGGAGAAACTAAATTTACCTTCCAAAGACATAAATACCTGCTTCATGGTCAGCAGACGACATAAAGAACAGATAATTTGACGATGCATGGAGCTTTTTTTGTTAATCCAGGCTGTCAGCTGTCAGATAAACACATGACTCAACAAAACAAAGGTCTGTTTTAACACCCGTTGAGCTGTATATCACTGAAGCTCATATTTTCACATATCGTACCTGTGTTGCATTTACAGCTTCCAGACAACGACTTCAGTTTCTCAATCTGGTGTTTTTGCTTAATCATTCCGTCTATTCTGTATACTCATATCTGTGACTACTAGGCCTGTCACGATAACAAATTTTGCTGGGCGATTAATTGTCTCAGAAATTATTGCAATAAACGATAATATTGTTTGAAATTTGACAGTAATTAGTAATTGTCAAATTTTAGAAGAAATGTTGATTTGTTTGGAGTGTAGTACCTTTTTTGACTACCGGATGGCAGTATAAGACTGTTTGATAGTTGAGTAACATGTCTCTTTAAGAAAAATGGGAGGGAGGCCCCTTGACGTGACATGGTCTGACAAGGTGACATGCCGGACGTTCGGTGATTTGAGCTCTTTAGCATAGCATGTTTCACACAAAGTTTTTAATAAAAATAAAAAAATCAGTAAACAAGTTCTCAGCTTCTTTTTGCAATGAAAAACAACTTTTTACACAAAGGTACTGGTTTCAACCGTGAATTTTGGAGCTTTGACATGACAGAGGTTTTTTCCCCGAGGTCGGCCTGTTAACTTAGCTGCTTTTAATGATCCAAAAACGCGATTTTGGACGGTTAAAACAGATTTTAAAGAGAAAGGGAGGGGTCAGTGAAGAGCACCAGAGTTGAGCCGTGTCTTCAGTAGAAAGAGAGAGACACGAAGAAACCATAAAGACGATAAATAAAAATGAGGTCGATAATTTTCATTTATCATGCAATTAATTGATTCATTGTTTATCGCAACAGGCCTACTGACTACCCCATTACTGACCCAGTAGGATGTCAACTTCATTCCATTCAGCTCATGTTCCTTACAAAGAATGCAGACGCAGTTTTTGGAGGCTAGAGAAAGAAACAACACTAGTACAACAGATCTTTGATTCCTTTGTGGTTTTGACTCTGCTTTAATTTCTTTCCAGTGCTATTTGTCCTTTCTGACTCACTTTCTACTGCCACGCCTGGATGATCCTGCAAAGGCAAGGTTCCCAAGACCACACAACCTCTCCTCTGCTTTCCCGAGAGAAGGCCGAGCCTGATGATGCGGTCATTTATATAAAATGAGAGCGACTCAGGATGGCCCTCAACTGGGAGCATTTAGCCTCTCAAAAAGTTTGAGAAAAATACTATGTTAGAAACTCAAGTGGCATGGCAGACTTAATGGGTTTCTCTCTTTTCCAGTTTCTCCAACGACTCTCTGAGGGCTCCGCAGCAGCATGCGGCTGAATATCTGAGTCACACAGACTATCACTGCTGAAATGTATCCTGATGTTTCAAATGGTGAGGGCACTCGAGTTGCTTGGTTAGATGGAGAAATGTCAGGCTACACTGAGAAGAGACGATGAAAGGATCAAAAGGTAAAGAGGCACAGGTGTGCCTCTTTACCTTTGTGTGTGTGAGTGTGTGTGTGTTTGAGGGGGTTACGTGCTTGAATGTGCACAATTATGTACATTAATCACATCCTGTCAGAAAGTGGTAATTTTCACCTGCCCTATATAACAAGTCTTGAGTCTGATTTTCACCTATTCTCTGATTGTCTCCTCCTCTACACTTGATTTTTTCCCCCCGTTCATATATAAACTGACATAAAATCAGCAATCACTCTGATTAGTTAATGGAGGCCAGCACGTTGGTTGATGCTATCAATCCTGTTGTTTCATGATTGCAATCACGTTTTTAAATTAACTACAAGTTAATGAAAACTTTATTTAACACAAAAAAAGATGTGCAGTAAGCAATTTACAAATGTTTTATTTTTGAGCAACTATAGTCGGTAAGGTAGGAAACGTTTAAATTGTGGCGGTGGGCTTAACATTAAACATGAAGACTGTCCTGAACCAAAAGCATTTTGGAGACAGACTTCCTGTTCTCAACGCCAGCATGAACAGCTTTATTAAACTGATACAAAAACTCAAATATCCTCTGAAAGAGAATCTATGTGCTCCTAAAGAATGCAGTTCTGTGCAGTAAGCCTAAAAAAACAAGCGAAGAACAGAATCTTTGTTTGTTCAAATACAACTTTATGATGCTAATGCTGTTTTTTTTTTAAATAAGAAGAGGCTTTCCTGGTACTTTTTCCTTAAAGAGACCATGTTTGGTGTTTTACTAAATGCAATATCACCATCTATGACATTTACTCCAGCAAAGCAAGTAGATTTTTAGGTTTTGCCTTCTGTTTGTGGCATTTTCTCTTGAGTATTGCACCTTAAGATGAACTTGCTGTGAGATTGGCTCCTGAAAATGTCTTCCCACCTGAGAATAATTGTTCTCACAGCAGAATAAAAGACATCCCTCATTGACAAAACACCTGCTTTTCAAAAGGTTCTCACTCCTGCTAATGATTAAGTGAACAAATTGCCCAGGATCGGACAACTTACCTGTTTAAGGTCTATAAGAGCAGTAGGAGTACAGTAAGGTTTTCTCATAATAGCTTATAAATAATATTAGAAATAACACTTTCTATGTTGTTTAGTGATATTACAAGACAAATTACAAATAGTATGTGTTCTCAGCTAAAACTAAAGTGCAGCTTGGATTGTCTAAACGTGAAATTCCTTCTGCGTTGTAAATCTGACTTTACGGGGCATGTGCATAAATGTGTTTTTGCTTATGCACTCACTGATGAAATTGGTTTGTCCAGTGTAGATGGTGTACTGCAGCTCGTAGGAGGTGACGCTGAACTCGTCCTCTGACGTCCAGTGAACAGTGATGGTGTCATGGGAGGCGGTGCACAGCTCTTCTCTGATAGATGGTGGGCTGGGAGCTACATGTAAAGAAGAAAAAATAGCATGACGGGTATGACAATTCTGCTGATATGTTTTTATCATATTGCCAACATGAGGGAAAACAGCTTCACTTAGTACTGCAAAGACCACATTTACCTGCATCTCACACAAGACAAAACTGTGCAGCACTCGAGGAGCAAATGCAATATTTATTGAAGGAAGCTGAGTCAAAGGAAAACACAGCAGTGTTTGCTTTGTGTTTTGTACCGTTTTATAGAGATCTTTCTCCTGAATCGCATTCTCAGTTGGTCTTTTTTGTTTTTTTTACGTCTTAACGTTCATGTGAAAAGTGTTGCATATTTTTTCAAAAGATAAAAATGGCAAACGAGAAGAAAACAAAATACAGGATGTTGTTTACTTTCCATGTGGACTCATTTAGGATGTTAAATAGCCAGGACAAGCAATCTCTCTCACTGACTGACCTGACACAGATAAAACGTGCTGACATGGCTTAAAAAATGTTGACAGGGTCCATCAGAGTCAAAGGGGAAATGACAAAAACGGAAAAGACAAAGGATACACACAGTCGCCAGCCCTGAAAACCAATTGTTGGCTTGGTGTATAATGGCTCGAATCAACAAGGAAAAAACTGTACCACAAAATTGCCCATGATGTCTGTTTAAATTTACACATTTCTAACCCCAAATAAGCTCTGGGTCTTTATAATACTCTTCTACAACATACACATCCAGTATTGAGAAAAACCTATATCTTTGTGTGAAAACCTGTGCAATCCATGCTGATAATAAAAGTGGCAATAAAAAAATCTAAGTATGTCACAAGAAAACTTTACATAAATGATCAGATCAGTGCAGAGTAGTTTGCATGACTTACCTGTTAGGTAATCTAGTCCCTCGAGAATCTTCTTCTCTCTGGAGAAGTCAAGAGCAAAGTTATCAAACGCCTCATTCAAGTTCACGTCGGGGATGAGCACCTGGGAGGAGGCTGTCGCCATAGCAACCCTGTAAGAAGAAATCAGGACATGAGAAAAAAAAGTCTGCAGGAAGGGTAACAGCATTGAGGGGATTTCTACTAAAAGCAGCCAGAGGTCAGATGAGGTGAAGAGGAGAGAGAGAAAAAAATGAGAGGTGATGAAGGGGTGGAAGAGGGAAGTGAAGGAGGTGAGGTGACAAAAGGCGAGAGGTGGTAGACATCTTTAAAACTACAGGAACAGGCGTGAAATAAACATGTGATGCAACCTCTGCACCCTGTTGAGTCCGAACACACAACAAAAAGCTCACTCTGCTGTCTCTGCAGCTCGATGGAAACTTGTGCCCACTTCAGCTTTGAGCATAAGTAAGCAGCCTATGGCAGGAGCCAGCTTGAACTACAGTTTTGGCTGCGTTACACAGTAAGAGTGCACAGTGAAGCAACGGTTCAGAGCCGGGCCTTCAGATTTCTGCTCCGCTGTCAGTCGGTCAATAGAGGACTCAGCCAGGTGCCGGAGGGAAAAAGGCTGAGCAAAATAAAAGATGCTTTGCTGGCTGTAGACTTTACAGAAAGGTCTCTCTCTATAAGAGAGACGGAGTGAAATAACTTCCAGTCTGAGGTGGGAGGAAGAAATGAGTGTAATAAAGAAGGTGGAAAGGAAAAACTGCAGCGCTAGCCCTTAAACGATAGACGGTTACGAGCAGAGGCCTGACACTGATTACGAGAGCTGGGTAAGTTTGATACTACGCTGATTCCACCAGCAGCTTCTTAACTGGATTTTAGAGGTAAAAATCAAATAAAGCAGAACTCATTCTAGGAAAGAGGATTTGATTTAAAAAGTCAAACAAAGTCATCTTGTCAGATATTATAGCAAGGTGTTTTTTTTTGTTCATTGTGCAACAAAGTAAGATATATTACAGAGAGCAAAGAAGATGACTCGTCTTCTTGCACGTACTGAAGTACAACCACCTTCTTATGGCTAAAGGCTGGTTCAGAGTACACACTCTACCACATTTATTACATAAAAAGGCTATAATAGAGAAAAAAAGGGTCTAGCATCCCTTGAAGGAACACCTGCTGCTGTTCATGCCAGGCTTTTTGATTTATATCATCAGTTGAGAAAGAGTTTCTACAAAGTATTTTAAAAATTGTGTGCAAATCTAAAATGTGTATTACGTACTCCATTCTCTACGTGTTTGTGTTGGTGTAAATGTTTTTATGTCAATACGTTGCATCACCCACCTTTCTGCCACGTTTCTTGCAGACTGAAGGAAGCGCGCGTGATCGTTCTCCTTCAGGCTCTGTTCTGCCTGCGTGATGAGGGCACTGGAGCGCTCCAAACACTGGCGACAGTTTGCAATCTGCTGAGCCAACTTGCGCAGTTTCATCACCTGGAACAAGCGCATACACAATAAATGTTGCGACACGAATTATATCCATTCAAACGAACCAAGTCCTGACAGCTTACACTGCTGCTGTCATAGCGAGACTGTACAATAGTTCTTTTCAGGGAGAAAAACCCAGATGACAACACCAGCTTCATACTGTGTTAATCTGTCTAGGAACGTTTCAGAGAAAAAAAACACTTTAAATTATTTCCAAAAGTCAAAGTAATTTTCGCCAAACTCATCATCACAACACATTGAGTTGCAAGTACATATCTCTATTAATGTTACTAATTCACGCACATCTTGTATATAGATATATAATTATATCGACATGCATCAATTTGCTTGGCAGCCAAATTATCAAGTATCAAAAATTCAAGATTTAGCAGCACTTTATGAAACAAATTTGCCAGGTAATAGCACAAAATAACCAAATAAAAGGCTACTTTACTGGAATTTGACCTATTATTGTGACTTCAGCTGGGGACATTACATGAATTTATATGTGCAGCTGATAAAAACAACAATTCTAGTCTACATAAGGAAGTTATTTTATATGCACTGTAGCTTAACAGCCTTTTCTTCTAAAAAAAGGCCTCCCACAGATGGTTGAAATGACCAGCTGATTCCACACACATGCACATTCACAGACAGTGATCTTCACACAGGAAAACGGAAACAGGAAGGCATAAAGAATGCAGTAAAGAATGGAGAGACTTGGTCATGGGGTCCAAATGGAAAGAGAATTTAAACATTTTTCTTCAAAGCTCAAAATCCTGGGAAACACGCATACAGAAATAAACCACTTTAAGGATGTTCTTGCCTTATTCAAAACCAAACATGTACTTATTCAAGCCAATTTTACCTTATCTTTGAACACTTGGTGTGCATGTTTCACATTTACCATCAAAACAAGCAGGTAAAAACAGTTTTGGGCATTCACATTTGCTAAACGTGACCCTTCTTTGCACCATGAGCCACATTTGGGTTCAGACACAAGAAAACAAACAGGATTCTGTAATGCTCTCTCACTTTGTACAAAGTATTTTATCAATGAGGAGACAGTAATGGTATTTCCGACTGAGCATAAAGAAACCATTAAACATTCATCTAATATTAATCTTTTATCTTCTACATTGCTTTTATTCCGACTCTGGGCATGAACTCTGTTAGTAAAACTCTTTATGGTAAGAACTGAGGATGCTCGAGAGTTCTGAAAAATACCAGCAAAAGGTGAGCAGCAACTTTAAAGGCTGGTCCAGTGCACAAAATGTTCATCAGGAGCAAATTAGAAACCCATTCAAGCAATGGATCTGTTTCTAATAAACACTAAATGTTTAAATTTTAACATTTGAAAAAGCCTTAAAGGGATGATAGATCTTTAGAAGTTAGGTTTTGTGAAAAGATTATCAGCAATTAAAAACTTACGACGTTGTTGACAGCTATTATAACAACCTCAGTTTACAGAAAATAGAGACTGACAAGCTAAAGGCTGGAGGGTAAAGACCAAAGTGGATGTTGGTGATCCTAAAACAACTACGGTACAATATAAAATGTATTTAGTTTTAGGGGAGCTTGTAAACTTTGACACCACCATCCATTTTGCACTACACAGTTATTCTGATCGAAAAATTTGGATTTTCCTGCAAGAAGTACTCCAGTCTGTACTGGAGCTGCGCTACAGCTAGCTGCTGCTGCAACTATTTGAGGTTGCAAATAACCATAAAATTCTATGTAAATAGTTTTTTAATGAAGTGTAACACAAAGGTTTACAAAATTATGTCTAAATGAACCAGTATAACAGTTTTGGAGTTTGTTTTTTTTTAAGTTGGTAATCTACTTCAATTTGGACCCGACTTCAACTAGATATTAGCTCACCAATCTGGTTAGAATTTAAATTTGTTTTTCCAAGTCATTTAAAGAGTTTTCTGCATCAGGTCCTTTCCATACGACTTCGCTTCAAAAGATCTGAACTATTGCTTTATGTAAAAACAGTAAGTAGTGAGCCAAAACTGGCAATTCTGTGTCACATTTAACATGACACCAATTAACCAATCACACTTAAGTAAATCACAACATATAAGGTCATCAGTATCGTGTTGTAAATGTAGCTTCATATCATATAGTTTTGACTTGAATATGCCGTAAATAAAAAAACAAAACAACTTTTGATTGCATTTGTTTCTAAATAAATAAAACTGAAATGATTTGTCTTAACATCTACCCTACTGGGGGGAAAGCAGCTGTGTGTGCAGCGTCTCAAAGCTTCAGACTTAATGGCGTTTTCCACAGTGTTAGTCACAACTCTTACATTTAGTTTATTTGAGCTGCTTGCTGACTGGAAACAAGCAAGATGTCTTTTAACCATGGGATATTATTTGGCAACATATGCTGCAAACAACAATTTTAGAGATGATTACGCTCTCTGTGTAGGAATAATAGGCAATATGGTGCAGTCTGCGTGTTTATGAATGGGTGTCTAGTCAATTTAAACAGAAGAATCTGTGTGCAATGCTGAAAAATGGCACCTGATACTAAATACGAATATTGAGATTTTATATGCGAGTTGATTATGGATGATTCTGTAGTTATGATCTTATTAACATTTAAGAGTCCAATTAATGAATCACACTTCTGTTAGGTCACCCTCAGCCACAGAGATATCTGCACCCATTCAGTCAGGTCATCTGGATGGTTTCTTTTTATTGCTGAGACAATTTATCCTTCATCCAAAGGACTTCATCAGTCTGAGGAGCCACAACCAACTGAGTCCCACAAGCAGCACACTCGTAGTGGGCCAACCATTGCTGGTGATAAAATGGTTTGACTGAACTTTGTTGGATTTGTTACCTGGATTATTGAGCATGAACTTTTGAACCACTTTGGCTATGGCTGCCTCAAAGGAGTTGACAGGGGAGAGGGCGGACTCCAGAAACCATGGTTGGTCTACTATGCGAGTGTGCTGCTTGTGGGACTGAGTTTGTTGTGGCTCCTCGGACTGAAGAAATCTTTTGGATGAAGGACAAAGCGTCTCAACAAAAAAAGAAACCATCCAGATGACCTTATTGAACTTTGTTGGATGTATCTAAAAATAGTATTTTGTAGATATTTCGACCAAAGAAAGGACACAAACAGTTGTGCTTACTGATACAAATTAAAATCACACGAATCATCAGACAAATGAATCCTTTCTAAGTTGATTTCAGTGGCTTCAGTTGAAGCTTCATGATTACTGCGCTCACTTTTTGTTGCTGGCCTTTCTCTGAGTCAAGACTGAGTGTCCTTGTCTATTCCTGCAGCAGTACTTGATCAACTGTCAAGACTGTCAAGATAAAAGCTTTTGGATTAGGAACATCCTGGGACTTCCTTGGTTATACTTGCTTAATTATGAAGTTCAAATGAGAGGGACCGAAACAAGCAACAGACTCAAAAATAATTATTTTTTTAGAAAAATAATAGGTTCCTTTAAATTCTCCTGCTATGTCAAAAAACAATATTTAAAAGCTCCCTACAGCAGGACAAGTTGTTCAGACTTGTTCGAGGTGTCAATATAAATGCTGAACGTTTCTAGAAGCTTTTATCTTTTAGATTAATAACAGGCATTAAGAGCACTCCAGAAACATCTTGTTTTTCTCCCAATGACTCAGAGGTAAAGAATTAAAATTAATTAGGGAGAAATGCTTTGAAGACTGCCATCATAATAAAAAACCACACACCCGCCTGGTTGTGGAAATGTGTGTTTCGTTTTGGCAGGAACCACCACGGCTGAGCCTCCCTCATGGACTGAAGGTGAGCACACTTCATGAGGCTGTCTCTTCAAAATAAACCTGGGTCAGTAATTTGTTTGAATGCATGAATCTAACTTTGTTTTCCTGACAATGTGGCTGTGTGAAATAAAAAAGTTTTATCTCTGAGTCATCTTCCATGACCCTTCAAGTGACCCTTCTTTTTGCATGTGCTTCATTTTTAGCTCCGTTTCCTGATTTTCCCCGAGCTATCCTTTGCTAGACAGACTTTTGCAGACGGAGAATCTCAGGAGAACGAGGCTGGCTCTTTGTCTGCAGTCACTCTGAATACACTCACACATTTCTTCTTTCTTGCACACACATCTAGTCCTGTCGTGGCAATCAGTGGATTATTTCACCTTTCAACAACACTTTTCCGTTGCTTCAAAGAACCCTCAACAAGCACCTTAAATGTTTATATGTGGATAGTCCCTGTTGTTGTTTCTCTGATGCTCAGGTAGGAAAATCCCCCAAGTATACACACCTACACACCCACAGACACATTATCTCCAGTTTTCTACATTTAGGTCAGATGCATGAATTTCAAAGAGGCAGAACACGACTGACGTCTAACAAATATATTCATTCTGAAGCAGTGTTGTTTTATATGCACTCCAATTCAAAGCAAAGTGTAGTCTGCAAATTGGTCATTTTGACCATTAAAAATGAAAGTGTGGCACAGTTTGAATGGTATGACCTGAAAAGCTCTCCATGTCTGTCCTGTAAGTTAAATGTAGGGCTGTATACCGAACCGAGGTTCTTTTATAGCACCGACCGAACTGCGTTGGTTGGTGTATGGATTGAAACGTCACTCTTTTTTTGGTGTCAAGTTTCGGTATTGGCTGTAATGTGTCACGTGGTGTCAGAATGCCGGCAGGTAAAATGCAGACATATAGCAAACAGACTACGTGTTTACACCCAGAGCTGTATAGAGCAGCCCTACAGCTTGTATGTCTATGGTGCTGGTTATGCCCACAGACGGGGTTCACGTGTGCATCGCATGTGGCGTTGAACAGCTTCAATTTATGAGCAGAAAGTTGCTCCATGTTTTTCTGCAAGGAGAGAGAAGGACAGCAGCCCCCCCCCCCCCCCCCTCTCAGCATTAAAGTCAGCCTGTGAGTGTTGAACGGCCTGAATCAACATTCTACGACCAGACTCCTCTTCATCAAAGAACTCTGAGCACGGAGCTGTGTCTGGGATTTCAGCTGGTAAGTTTACGTTTGTTAACATTACTGCAGCTTAATACGTGCATCACGGTGAGTTAAACTAGAAAACATCCATCCATCCATTATCTTTTACCCGCTTACCCGACAAACGAGACAAACAACCATTCACTCTCTCACTCACACCTAGGGACAATTTAGAGTTACCAATCAGCCTAACATGCATGTTTTTGGTCTGTGGGAGGAAACCGGAGTACCCGGAGAAAACCCACGCATGCATGGATAAAACATGCAAACTCCATTCACAAAGGCTCCCGGACTGGGATTTGAACCAGGGACCTGCGTGCTGAGAGGCAGCAGCTCTAACAGTTGCACCACCATGCTGCCATAAACTAGAATCCATGTAATGCTAACTTTAAGATATTAGTGTGTAGCTTTATTTTATCTATGTAGATAGCTAAACTCAGAAGCTAGCTAAAGATTGCCAGTATCAGATGAAGCTTAGCTTGTAAAATTGTGCTCATCCATCGGATCTTCTGCCTAAACAGTTCAGCTAATGTTCACCATTTGTTCATGTTCACCTCACAGGAGGTTCTGACCCTGATGTGAGGACAGAGACAGACAAAAGAAAAGTGAGGTGGGGGCTAAAGGACAGTCACAAACTTGTTTAAAGTTTACTTACCTCCACCATGCAGCCTCCATTGTAGAAAAAGGCAGAAAACTTTTAAGGATTTTGTTGACCAGTTAAGCTTTTATTTCTCAGCCTAGATAATGGTTTTTGAGTAATAATAACACATCCATGTTATTGTTGATGTTTTGTGTTCTAATGTCAATTAGGGAGATGATAAGAGCCCCAAACCCCAGAGAACCACAGAGAAGATTCAGGCAGAGACACAGAGGTACAGAAGTCTGCATCAACCCTAACCTCAGTGAATCCAGTGACCTGCTGGTGGAATGTGAGGGACACTATGTCAGTGCTATCAAACTGACAACCAGGCATCTGTGTGTGCAAAAAGCATCATCCACACCCTCAGAGTGAACATTTTCTACTGCTGGAGACACCATCAGCCAGAAGTGGGCTTGTTTGTCCAGAGAAAGAAGACATGGTGATTTTTCTGAAGAACAACTGTTAAGTGAAAAGGTCCTCAGTGTGTAGTAGTGAGCATTAGACACTGACGTGTCACTGGTTGTGTGCAACTTTTCTTTTGACCTGGACATTATTTGTTTATTTTAATGTAAGAAAACTGCTTGGATTAGAAATACCAAAGTTAAAAAATAAAACTCAATTTGTACTGCAATTTGTAAGTTTATTCTTGTTAGAATTAATAGTAATTACAAAATTGGTACAGAAAAAAGAACCGTCCAGGAACCGACACTGAAGTGAAGGTACCGACACAGGTACCGATACAGATTTTTTTTAGAAAGGTACCCAACCCTAGCTAAATGAATCATATATATGTATTTTAATGCATTATTTTGATAGAAACATTGGTTGTTTAACAATGAGCACAGTTTCAGTTAGGATTTTTCATAAAAAAATGGAAATTCCAATTATTTTTCTAAAATATAGAAACCATCAAATGACTAATGGAGAATCCAGTAGTAGAAAAATATTGCATTTTGTTTGCTGGATTGATATTTCATTATAGGCTACTTATTGCTATCATTCTTGTGCATTCTTGTTGTTGATAAAATTCATTCCCAAAATCTGCAAAGCTTAAACTTTCATTAGTTTTATCATATGTTTAACCTCCAAACATATGAAGTTAAATTTATAGATGACTTTAAGGTTTTATCCATCCATCCATTTTCTTCCGCTTATCCGGGGTCAGGTCGCGGGGGTAGCAGCCTAAGTAGGGAGACCCAGACGTCCCTCTCTTCAGCCACTTGGGTCAGCTCCTCTGGGGGAGTCCTAAGGCGTTCCCAGGCCAGCCGAGAAACATAGTCCCTCCAGCGGTCTTTCTCTGGGTCTCCTCCCGGTGGGACGTGTCTGGAACACCTCACCAGAGAGGTGTCCAGGAGGCATCATAACTAGATGTCTGAACCACATCAACTGGCTCCTCTCGATGCGGAGAAGCAGCGGCTCTAATCTGAGTCTCTCCCGGATGACTGAGCTTCTCACTCTATCTCTAAGGCAGAGTCCAGACACCCTGCAGAGAAAACATTTCGGCCGCTTGTATCCGTGATCTCGTTCTTTTGGTCACAACCCAAAGCTCATGACCATAGATGAGGGTACGAACGTAGATCGACCGATAAATTGAGAGTTTCACCTTTTGACTCAGCTCTCTCTTCACCAGGGTTTAAGATTTTAGTCACTTTCAAATAATCTAAACAAATAAAGCCATCTTAAAAATGTTTTACCTTGGACTCCTTGATCTTGACAGCAATGACCTGCTTTCTCTGACGAATGATCTCCACCAGCTCATCACATTCCTCCACCAGCTTAGACTCATGCATGGCTGTGTTTACCTGCACACAGACATAACCAAATATATTTATAAATATAAATATACAGTATACATAAAATCACAATTTGTACATTTAACATTTTGTTTTGTATTGGTAAAAAAAACATGCATTTGCCTTTGTACCTCTCTAATGATTGCAAAATGAGCGTTGCAAGATTTCATTATTTAGTCAGGATGATTCATATCCCCATCTGCAGAGGTTTTATTTTTTTTTTCCCTCATGTTTTTTTTGCATTCTGCACACCTGCAAAAGATGCCTCCAGCAATAAGTACACCTGGAACAGAACTCTTTATGATGAACGTAGCAGGGATAAGGGATCTTACTTATTAATTGTTTCACTAAAAAGGCTGTAAATCATCACCCTGCAAACCCTACAGTGGTCCAGAGGGCGAGAAGACCTTAAACATGTCCAGGTTAAATGTTGGTGAAAACAGAAAAGGTTATGGTGGACTGAGTTTTGCTTTTCAACTGTCAAAATGTTGTTATTTCAATTGTATTTTCTACCGCTGGAGAAACTGTCGATTGCATAAAAATAGGCACAGTGCTGTTGGATTGTTCCACCATAAATCCTGCATGAAATATATAGTATGGGTATGTTCTCTAAGCACGAAACAGATTGACATGTGTTGGAATATTGCAGTCTTTATTAAAAAAAAAAACAATTAAAAAAAACAACAGAAAATCCCTCCATGGTGTAAGCATATTCACTGGCAGAATGTGCTTACATCATGCCAATTTAATATATTCTGTGATTAAATCTGAACCAAAGTTGCCAAGGCAACTCTGCATCACTTTACTGTTTTAGTCCAACACTGTTTAAACTGCCAACTTTAGATGGGGGCTTTTTTTTTTTTTTTTTTTTTTTTTGCTGAATTGCAACAATGAGCCTCCAGCAAAAAAGTCTGCCAAGTGCATAATATAATTACACCAGAAGCATCAGAAACAGTTAAGCATGAGTTCAAATGAAAAAAAAAAAAAAAAACTTGCACCAGTCCAACCTTATTACTGAGGCAGTGAAGAGAGCGGAGAAAAGCCAACTAGCAAAGTGTGTAACAGATCATCCATCCATCCATCCATCCATCCATCCATCCATCCATCCATCCATCCATCCATCCATACAGCCATCCATCCATACAGCCATCCATCCATACAGCCATCCATCCATCCATCCATACAGCCATACAGCCATCCATCATCTTTACCTATTTCTTCCTTTTTGGGTCACAGGGCTTGCTGGTACCCATATCCAGCAATCACTGTGCAAGAGGCGGGGGACACGCTGGACAGATCTCCAGTCCATCACAGGGCCACATAGAGACAAACGAGACAAATAGCCATTCATTCTCTCACTCACATCTAGGGACAATGTAGTTACCAATCAGCCTAACATGCATGTTTTTGGTCTGTGGGAGGAAACCGGAGTAACTGGAGAAAACCCACTCATGCATGAAGAGAACAAGCAAACTCCACCCAGAAAGGCCCGCGCCTGGGATTTGATCCGGCAACCTTCTCGCTGAGAGGCAGCAGCTCTAACAACTGCACCACCATGCTGCCTTGCTCAGAGACCCCAAAATAAAATAAATTAATTAATTAATTAAAGTGCTGCAGCCTTTCATGCCAGAGCTTTAAATGAAAGCTGCTGAGTAAGGATTGAGGTATAACTGTTTTGGTCAAACCTTGTAATAATTATCATTTTGAACAATTTCAAACAAATTTGCTCAGAGGAAGCGTCGTGAATAACTTTCAGCTACTTCCCCATAAACATTTAGCTCAGTATGTCTAAAACTGACTGAGCTGTAGCCATTTTTGTGTTTCTAATATTGGATTAGCAGCAATAGCCATCTTGAATTTGACCGACTTCAATTATTACTGTCTGATAGTTACAATAAAATCTGTTCAGTGGTTCACAAGATATTTTGCCAAAAGACAAACAGGTTTGCATCCAACAGTTAATGCTAAAGCATTTTTGTATTCTTTAATGTCAATTAGCCGTGGCAGCTAACTTGAATCGGATTGATTCCTAATGTTAATTTGTTGTAGACATACATTCAAAGTATCGCTTTTGGAAGTTTTAGTCAAATTTGTCCAAAGGTTCATAAAGTATTTTGCTAACAGACAGAGTTGACTGTAAACAGTTTTGGGCAAAAATTTAAACTAAGATTTGTTTAGTCTAGTAGAGATCAGAATTTATGTTAAATAACATTTTTTGCTACAAACAAATAAATGACTTTTTTTTGGGACAATATTCCAGCGATTGACTATTAAATTGTTCCTGTAATAATAAAAAATGTGCAACACTTCATCAATGTGTTAAAGCAGCAACATTTGGTCTTTAGTCACATTTATGTCTTTACTTACAGTTATGAGTCTAGTTTTTCTCAATAAATAAATAAAGAGAAAACACACATCAACGGGATTATCAATCGTTTCTGCTTCCGGTTCTATATGGAAGTTGCAGCACAACCAAAGGAATACTGTAAGAGGATTTTTGTTTTGTTCGTTTGGATCAAGTGATGTGAACGAACGTGCTGCGCCAAATAAAGGTCAGGGTAAATACGAAGCATGAAGCTTGCATAGTTATGATGCTCAGACTCAAACGGACACAGTATCTACACATAAAACACTGCCAACTTTCTGAAAACTACTCTCACGAGGGTGAATCTCTGCTCCACATGCTCGCAGCACAGCCACATTCTTCCTGGGTCACATCTACTCACAATGAAAAGGAAACACTTGCTCAATACTGAAAACAGATACACTACTGTGCCATCTGAATTTCTCATAAGACCAGATCATATGACACATTTAGACTCAGCTCTAGTAGTTTTGCCTTTGTTAATATGTCTACTTGTAGCTCAGACCGATCCTGGGTCAGATTTTTTTATCAGAAGTTGTGAAAAGAGCATCTCTGATTGAGACGCGACACTGACGCATTCAGATCCATGTCTCAACAGGGGCTTATGAAAGTACTTACTGTAACAACCAAGTTCCACTCATCACTTCACAAAGCTCATTATTACACAGCAATCCACTTAAGCCTCTTCATTCACACTCATTCACACTCAGGGTTACTATCTTTGTAAGGACACACACACTGAAACAGCTTTATCTTTAATTCCTTCACCATTAAACATGCTTCTTATAACACTAAAACACAAGAAAAAAAACTAAGATGAATTAAAATTCAAGATCTGAACAGCACTTTGTAATAATAACCTCATAGGTTGGAACAAAGCCCCAGCCCACACACTCCTGTGCAGAAACAACACAATTAGTTTGGCAAACAGTAATCTTAGGGCTGCAGGTTAGTTAGCAAACAGAGTAAGTGCGACCGTCCAGCATCAGTGTGAATTACAACCGAGCTGCCTGGCAGCTTCAGAAACAATCTTCTCTGTTGTCCTCCTGATTCACAGCGCTACAACCCTTTACCTGCACCTGACATTATTATCTACCTCCTGCAACACAAACACTGTCACCTTCTGCACGTTTTCATTTTCATTTGGCTCCTTTGTAGGTGCAATGAAATTATAGCACCGCCTTGGTGTTTGAGTGCACGTATTTTATTGCTCTGTGTGTGGGTGTGAACAGAAACTATTGTGGAAATAAAAACACTTCCAGTGTCATGACTTTCCAGCTGCTCATTCTATAAAACTGCGTGTGAAGAACAGTAAAAGAGGTGAAGGATTTATTATGGATTAGAACAACTATCAAAGTAAGCGATGCGTGTGTTTTACAGGCAGTAGAGGTAAAATACAGATGTACGAAACATCTTAGCATCAAAACTGTTTCTTAATCTAGCAGTGCACTTTCTGTCAGTGATGTCACATTTAATAAGTGGTCAAAGTCCCATCAAATTCAGAATTACTGTAAGAACAATAAGGTTCCTGATGGAAAATGGACTGACTGTCCAGTTAATTAGGGACACTTGTTCACTTGCTTGCTAACACAAATACCTAATCAGCTAATCACATGGCGGCGACTCAGTCCATTTAGGTATTTAGATATGATGAAAACGACATTGTTGTTTTCAAGCTGAGCATCAGAATGGGAAAGAAAGGGGATTTAAATGACTTTCAACAAGTCCTGGTTGTTGGTGCCAGACGGGCTGATCTACTAAGATGTTCACACACAACTAACTCTGGGGTTTACAGAGAATGGTTTGAAAAAGAAAACTATTCAGGGAGTTGCAGTTGTGTCAAAACAAAAAAACTAACCAAAAAAAATAAAATAAAAAAAAACCATGCTTTGTTAAGGCTGAGGTCAGAGGAGAATGGGTGGACTGGTTCAAGATGTTAAAAAGTCAACAGTAACTCAATGATCACTTGTTCCATCTGAGGTATAAAGATCTCTGATCGCACGACACATCCAACCTTGAAGAAGATGAACTCTAGCAGCACAAAACCACAGTGGGTACTACCGTAGTCCTTCACTTATCACAAGGGTTACGTTCCAGTCACCCACGCGAGAGGTGGAAATCTGCAAAGTTACATTTATTTTTGTCTCATATTATGTTATATTATTTTAGTATTTATTTATATTATATTAAGGATTTATGAACCCTTCCCACACTCTTGCAATGTTCTTAACAATGTTCTAAACTCTCTAAACACTCTAAAAGAGCACAGAAAAAGAGAGCAGACAGACTGATGCTACAGTTAAGGTGGACTGGCAATTGGGAGCACTGGGACATTTCCTGGTGGCCTGGCCCGCTCAGTGATTGCTGAGGGGCTTGGTATATACACACACACACA
>NC_056501.1:17598854-17621118 GCF_014905685.2 Nematolebias whitei
CACATATATATATATATATATATATATATTTACACACACATATCTATCTATATATATACATACATATATATTATATATACATACATACATATATATATATGTATATATATATATATATGTATATATATATGTATAAAAAATATATACGTATAAATTAAATATATATATAATGTACATATGTCTTTGCACTTTGTAATGATAACATAATGGCTATCATATACATTTTAATAGTTGATAAACAATAAGCACAACTGGGTAAAAAGTCCAAAAAATAGTACAAGGGCTACAAACTACTTTTGAATAATCAAGTGTTTAGTTTAAATGTTGTAAATATGACAAACTGGCTTGATATCAGACTATATAAATTATATCAATAACTTTTAACTAGAACTAATAAATGCACAGAATCATAAAACTTTAAATGAGCTTCTGGAAAAAGCTCAAAGACAATTATGACTCAACAAATTAAACATTTTACAGTGTGCTGACATCCAATCACAGTATCTGTCTTATATTTGGCTTCAGGTGGAGGTTGTAATGACACAGTGCCAGCAGACCGTCACACCTGTCTACGGCTTTGGTAAAAAAAGGCCATGTGGGACTTGATACTGAGGAGTTGGCAGCGTTGCAGCCATCCCCACACAGCTGATTCAAATTCTGCACACACTGGGATCAGTTTCAGTGTACACACACCTAGACGGGTCTTAACTCATGACTTACAGCTCACTGCTTAATAAGCACACACACACGTCTAAGCGCTTAAAGCCACTAAGCTTTTGTCTGATGTGAGTCTTGCCTTTTTTCCATCAGCCCTAATGCATTTATGGAGCTTTAAAAGTGCCCACGTAGGTTAAAAACATTGGCTGCTGCTGTGACTGCTTCCTGAAAAAAAGCCTTATTAGCTGCACGTGACTGATGCTTCTAAGCAACGCGTGCCTTATAAAACTGCTCTGAATGTGATTTGTAAACACATAGTTTGTTTTATGAGGAGTTGTTGAACCAAAGTAAGAACTACTGCAAAGAATAAAAAATGTTAAAGGACAACAAATTAGAAAATATGATCAAATGTCATGTTGGATCAGGATATAGTTACAGAATATAAAAACTCCTAAACATGAAAACAAATACAAAAAAAGAAAATCAATGTTTTAAGGGCATAAATCTTAAAGAAATAATTCAAATCTTTTGAAGTGGGTTAGTTTTGGCACTATGTTTCTTGGTCTCGCTTGGATATTACAACAGTCTTGAGCATTAGAATTGTGTTAACTGGATGCACCATGAGCGTACATAAAAACCTGACTGGCGTGGTCTGAATCAGCTTGTCACTGTTGCTATTAATGTACAGTTACTATATTACCTGCTGTCACGCTTTAACCATTTAGGAAAAATCTAGTTTAATTCTGAGCGGACTGATGAACTAGTCTAATGGCTGACATTTTAAAACATAACTCTAATATAAAAAAAACCCCTCATAATTCATGCTAACAATAATCTTTAAAACCTAACATTAGAAAAAAAATTCAAATTAAATGCATGGAATTCAACGGATATTTACAACGGCTAACTGCAGCAGCAAAAGCTAGCAGTAGAACTTCCAGTACCACATAGTCCGGCAGGATCACCAAAATATTTCTACCAAAATAACCCCGTAATGCAAAACTGACTGCAATTTTGTTTTATTTTTAAAAATGACATAAACTTCTATAAAACTTTGGGGATTGAGTGACTTGTTTTAGTATAACAGCAATAAATTTTAATCTTGGTTCTGGATAGTAGCTCATAAATCCAGTCATCATTTTGGTTTACTTCTACAAAGTAAGGTCCTTCAAAGGGCCTTTTACAAGTAAGATAATAACTCGGGCATTTTTGCAAATATTAACCAAAAATTTAGTGTGCAAGTAGCTGAGAATAATTTAAAACGCTTACTTGAAGCACTATTTATTGCACAAGATCTTTGTTGAAGTTTAGCATTAACTGCTGGTCTTACACTTCTTTAAAATGCTTCTTTCACCAGTGGACAGATTTGAATGAAATCAGGCCAATTCAAAATGGCTGCCACAACTAATCAACCTTAGCTAACTCAAAAGGGACTCTAACAGTCTATTTGTCAGATGTTGAGCTAAAATCTGGTGTGAAAACAAATGAGACCGTTCATCTACACATTTTTTGAATAGATCTCACAAGATCTTACAATGTTGCATGAGAACAATAACTCTAGCATGGAAGGTGGTGGACTATATGCAATCATTCAAGGAATCTTTAATTTTTAATTTGGTCTTCTCTTTTCCACATAACCCCACCTAAATAGATCTAAACTGTCCCTTTAAGGCAAGGTATAGTGTCCGAGAAGGCTCCTTGGTCAAACAACTCGTATATATCATTGTTGTGCTGATGATATCCAGTTGTATATCTCTTTTCTTCCTAATGAAGTTTCAAAGTTGCACATTTTACTTAAAGCTGGATGACTGAAAGTTTTCTCCAGCTAAATGGAGAAAACTGAAGTAATCATCTTTGCACCAGAAGAAAAACAATTGTAATGATAAAGCAGATCCTTGGGCCTCTTGGTCATTTAGCTAAATCCTCGGTTAGAAACCTTGGGATAACCTTGGACTCAGGTTTTACTCTGGAAAATCATGTACAGTCTCTGGTTCGTTCCTGTTTCTACCATCTGTAAAATATTGCCAAGCTTAGCTGTACTGTGTCTCGTTCAGAACTGGACATATTAACTCATGCTTTTGTTTCGTCTCGCCTGGAATTTTGTCATGCACTGTACACTTGTTTAACAAAAACCTCCCTAGACAGGTTGCAATGTACAGAATGCTGCTGCTAGACTCCTGACTGGATCGTCAAAATGTTGTCACTTCTAAAGCAACTCCATTGGCTCCCAGTTCATTATCGAGTGGATTTCAAGATTTTGGTTTTGACTTGGCGAGCTCTGCATGGACAGACACCAATATACATCTCAGAACTTTTACATCCCTACACCCCAATCCGGGCTTTGAGGTCCTGGATCAAGACCTGCTGATTGTCCCCCAGACAAAACTGAAAACTAAAGGAGACAGAGCCTTTTCTTCTGTGGCCCCAAGACTCTGAAACTCCTCAAACTCTCCCATCAGTGGACTCAATGGCTTCCTTTAAAGGCCAGCTAAAAACTCATCTTTTTAAATCTGATTTTGCTTAAATGTGTTTTGCACATTGTTATTTTGTTTGTTGAAGCACTTTGTGATTTTTATCTTGAGACGTCCTATATAAATAAAGTTTTACTTACTTACTTACAATTCAAACGTTGGATAACGGTAACAACAAAAATCAGGTCATCCTATAATAATCTTGCACACAAATAAAAACAACTTGAAATGAAACAAAACAAAAATGAATAATTCATATAATTAATCTTTGCAGAACAAAGGTCTTGAGCTCCCACATGTTGCACAAGTCAAGGAGTTATCCTAATCAAAAGGGCTTTGAATACGCATGTATCAACATGATGGCCATTATTATTTCAGTTCTCACTCTGGCTGCTTATTTTTTTTACCAGTGTCTTTTCAACATCAAAGTGTTTTTTAGGGAAATGCACTTCATCAAACAGCTTCGAGTGTCTCCTGTCTGCTCAGAATGAATAACCAAGCACCGAGTCACAGCAATGTGCGTTAGCCGAACAAAAATCCTTTCAAAAGCCCAATAATCACACTGATCTCTAGGTGTTTTTAAGAAACCTCAAGCTTACTTAATAGAGTGCCATTAAGCACAAAAGTCTGACACCAAATATTGTGATAGAGACAGAGTCCTCCCAGGAAAGAAGCAGCCTACTCATCGTCAAGTCAGCACATCATTTTTTTCTAAGACCAAAGAAAAGATTCCCCATTGAGAACGCCTTGCTGCTGTGTGCGCTGCCACGCTATAGAGCATCCACACACTGTTTGATCGTACCTTTAGCACACATACAGTATGTTACAAACAGGGAGAGGAAACCAGGTCAGGCTCAAAAAGCCTTCAGAGGTTTTCCTATTTTCCACGTGCTCATCTCACTCCATAAAAACTCTCACTTCCTTATTCCCTTTTTGTGTTGTGTTGCATTATTACTGAGCCTTTTCTTCCACACGATGCCTGTTTGGGTAAAAAAAAAGGAAAAAAACAATCATGTGTAGTCACGCTAACATTTAGAGATGTCCTCTTTACCCCTTTTTCTGGGTGCCCTCTCAACCTCAGCCTTTTGTTTTTCTTTTATCTTCCATTTTCCCTCTCAGCTCTTCCTCCTCCTCCTCCAATCCGCCTGTGGATTTACCCATTTTCTTCTCATTAGTCCATCCTTCCCCTCTCTGCCTCTCTTCCTGTCGTTACAGGCTGCGTGCACGTTATTGTGAACTCACTCCAAAACATCTCACTCCCTCATCCCCCTGTAAATAATTAATATTCTGACCTTTTGCCATGAAGATCATATTGAATAATAGCTATGGGGAAACATAAACACAACAGAAAACTGTGATTTCGTTAATGTTTTTGCTTAAATGATGCAAGCACTCACTTTTATTATAGCTGTGCATCAATTGTTGGTGAATGACTGATGAGATCCTGGGATAGTTGTGGAAATGTTGGATCGGTGTTACGCTCCGTGATTAAAGAAGTAGGCGAGTGTTTTTTTCTTCTTCTTCTCGTGCACTGTTGATGAACAGTGTGTCTGTAGTTAATGAATCACGCAGCGATCATTTAATTTTGATTGGGTGCACGGCTGCACGAGTTCCTGCTCAGAGCCCTCGAAGTGACTCGGAGAAAATGGAGTCGTGCCCTGCTAATAAGAAATGTGCTGCGTGCAGAGGGATGGCAGCATTTGTCCTCTGCAGCCATTAATGTCAAATCTGCTAGAGAAATTACGGCATTTATTAACAGTGAGAGACACAAAGTGTCTGTGTGTGTGAGCGTGTGCGAGTAACTCTTAACTAACTCTTGATGGCTGCACATTAGCATTCCTCAGTGCACCTCCATTAAATCACAGCTTGAGCCCAAATGAAAGAGGTCAACAGTGACATGACTGACTGACAAATACTTGCAGACAGGTCCGAGTTTACTCAAGGACATCAAGCTGCGCTCAACACCCCCTGCCCCCCCCCCCCCCCCCCGCCCTTAAGCTTGTCACAAAACTGAATCAGGTGAGCCGTGACACATTTTACTGTTGCAGGTCACGTGAGGCTTCCATCCTCAAGTTGAAATGAACTGAAGAATCTTGCACACTAATTCATCTTAACAATCCTATTTGACACAATGAGATTAACTGGAAGCCAAAGCTAAAGTTAAGATATGCATCTGTCACAGGTTGAATCTTGATGCTTTTACTGGGAAGGTCAGAGCGCAGCATAAATTAAATTTAACAATCGAGTGTCGGTGGCTGACATCAGTCTGTGCAGTAGCAAAGTAGAATTGATTTCAAATAAAAGTAGGCATGTCTGCTCTTTGGGTTGGTTTCAGAGAGTGTTACTGGGTGTGAATCCAGTTTAATGTTTATGTTTTGAGCCTGATTGTGTGAAAAGTATTTGTCTGTAAAGAAAGAAAACAGTTCAACAATGTCCTAACATTTAAATTATTACACTGTCATGCATTACACCACTTTCTGGGTGGATTGAATAACATGTTAACAATTTTCAGAAACATTTAGTTCATTAATCCAGGGGTTCTCAAACTTTTTGGGTTCAGGGACCCCCTCATAACCCTCATGTTTATTAAATCATTTTCTTCAGTTTGTCTCTTTAATGCAATGGAAATATTTGTGTAACATAAATACTTAAGTTCTTTAATAGTGTTAAAACAATTTTTATGATTTTAAACATGGGGTATTTTTCATTCAAAACACATTTAATTAACAACATTTTTTATTTAAACTTCCAAAAATTACAGTTTTGAGAAAATTAACAGCATCAAAAAACACTTTAAAACTTTACCTGTTGACATAATGAACACAATAAATGTATCGTTACTTCTTCAAATGATTACAGAAAACTCTTTACATAAAACTGAACAGAATCATAACAGCAGTGCTCAGACCAAGTAGCAGGACTTCATTTGTAAACCGATCAATGTCGGAACACAAATGGGGTGGGGAGGTTCTGAGGGGGGATTTTGGGGGGGTCTTCCCCCATAAAATTTTGAATAAAGTACAGGTAAATGTGATTTTCTGCATTTTGGTGTGTTTTAACGGGTTGTTAAGCATCTATGTGCTTGTAATAATAAAAAAAAATATATATATATTGTTCTTTTTTTTTAACGGACCCCCAAGCACCGGTTCGCGGACCCTCGGGGTTCCGGGGTCCCCAGTTTGAGAACCACTGCATCAATCAACTGATACTTCTGTTTCTGCATAACTGACCACAAGATTAAAACCCACCTTGTTAGTTTCTCGTCACGCTACCTAAACATGCACAGGAAGAAGAGGCTGGACCCAGTAATTGTGCTTTTATGTCTAACACCAGCACAAAACAAAAACTCGGTCAGACTGGACTGTAGGATTGTTGAATGTCAGGTCAATGTTGTTAGCCTTTTACCACCGTCTTCCAGAGATTCCTGAGCAGTTCTGTGTGGGATTAGGGCTGATATAAAGTTGTGCTGCGTTCTCAACTTAGTGTGTACAGTATTAAATTGATAGTTCAGATTTTTTGAATGAAGATTTAGTGAAAATGTGAAGAATCAATATCTTACCCGTTGCAAGTAGCTCTATAAATTGCCTCAGTTTGGAGAAAGACAACATATAGAGAAGCAAACCACTAGCTGGAGCAAGGCCAAGACCAGAGTGGATTACTTGTGAAAAAGCTACAGTATCTTCAACATGTAAGATAATTTTTTTTTTTTTATTTAGCCTTTATTTATCCAGGTTAGTCTCATTGAGCCACGAGAACTCATTTTCAAGAGAGACCTGTTTTAGGGAGCACATGGTGGGGGTTAAGGGCCTTGCTCATGGCTCATCTTGCTCTTGCTCATGCTCATAATATTGTTTATACACTTGTCACAGAACCACAATTAAAAAGATCTGAACTATCTCTTTAAGGATGGTGGTATGTGCCTAAAGTGACTTCTAATTTGCAAAATAAAGCATTAAACTGTAAAAGAAGTGAGTTGGCTGATATTGTCAGTCAACAACAGGGCTCTTCTATAAACACGCATAGAGAAAACAGACATTTTGTTGTTTTGTAGAAAGTAATTAGCTTTTAATTAGTGGTTGGTGAAGGAACTGAGCTTTAATGGCAGAATTAGATAGCTTTGACTCAGGAAGAAAAAGGGAAGTAAAAATACATTAAGGTCCAGATTGTGCCTCCATTAAAAGCAAAATATCTGTCAAACATCTAATGGGTGTTTTAGTTTGTTTGCAATTTTTCAGCTGGGATTCGATCCCAGCTTTGAAGCTGTCCTCAGAAACAGAAGCTGCAGGTAAGAATTACCAGTCCAATTTTTTTTAATTAAAATTTTAACTAAGATGATATTAACATCTGCTTTTGTTTATTTTATATATATATATATATATATATATATATATATAGTCTTAATAGTAAATGTGCCTCATGCAAAATGTAATTTTTATGCTGATGATACTGTTTTATATTGTTCTGGTCTCTCACCTAACAGTGGTTTTAATCAGTCAGCTTGTAATGTTTTACAAGTCATGTCTTTATCACCTTACGCTTGTTTTAAATGCAGATAAAGTCAAGGTGATGCTGTTTTCCAATGGAAGATTTGAAATTAAGGATCTTCCGGTCATTACTACAGCAGAAGGTCTGAAAATTGAAAAAGTATCACAGTATAAATATTCAGGATTTTTAATAGATGATTCTTTGTCTTTTATTTCCCACATTCAACAGCTGGTGAAGAAGCTGAGATTAAAATTGGGATTTTATTTCAGGATCAGAGCCTGTTTCTTTTGTGGATAGACTGATTGATGCTACTTTTATGTCTGTACATTTATACATGCATGCTTCTCTTAAATGTCTTTATTCGCTGGGTGCTGTTTATCATGGAGTTTTAAGATTTATAACAGTAAAAGGTTTTACACATCATTGCACTTTATACAACCGGCTTGGATGGACGGCCTTGGCCACTCGTAGACTCCGCCATTGGCATATTTTTATTTATAAGGCCATTCTTCCTTCGTGTTTGTTGGCCTTTATAAAGAGAAAGTCCACCGGAGGATACTCTCTTCGTTGTGAGAACTTATTTTTACTTTCGGTGCCTAAAGTTCAAACTGAACGTGGAAAGAAATCTTTTCAGTTTTCTGCTCCATCTTCTTGGAACCAGTTGCAGAAAGACATGAACCTAAAGGAGCTGTTGTCACTAAATGTTTTAATGTTCTTACTAATTTGGAGAAGGAATCATCTGTCTGTAAATGTTTTAACTGAGGAACCTTTGAATTCATATATTTATGACGGAGCCAACTTTTTTCTGTTTTTGCTACTGCTGCCAGTCTTCCACAGGATTATCTTGCAAAAGAGATTTTTTAATCTCAGTGGGATTTTCCTGGTGAAATAAAGGTTAAATAAGAAAAAAAAAAATCTGCTGATTACCTCCACCTGCTGACAGATCTGGATGAGCTTGGCCATCTGGTTCTCCAGTTCACTGTTCCTCTTCACCAGGTTGGTCAGGTTGTTCTCCAGAGTTTGCTGTTGGAAGGGAGGAGGAGGAGGAGGAGGAAGGCGAACAGAGGGAAGAAGAGGGAAACCAGGAATAAGAAAACATTTTTTTTAGAGATACACAAACATCTGTATGATCATTTTTTCATTAATATCTATTTGTTCATTACTACTTGTTGTTAAAGCATATTACATAGTGTCTGTAACTGATGAATACTTTGATAGCAAAGTTACATTTCATCTAATTTACCCCTAAAGTACCCTCATGGAGCATGCGTTTAAGTCCTGTAATATTTTCTCTTGTCTGTTCTAATGCAGATAATTATGAGTTGTTCAATGGAAATCACATTATAAGGCAGCAGTTTTTTTTTCAACAGTTTTATCACCACTTTATGTGCATCATTATACATCCAGCTGTAAAACAGCAATGATAAATTATACATGCCTACATGAATGATCACTTTTAAGATACAGCATCTGTGATCCCAATAGTAACAAAGCACCGTTTCACTGCTTTGCTCTCTAATTTGACCAGTGTGATGTTCTTTTTTTAATCATGATGTAAGTATTTAAAGCATATCTATATCTATATAAGTCTTTGCACACTTTTACGTTGAAGAACTAGTGCTGTTTGGTAACATGTCAATAGATCCAGGCCAGTAAAAATGTTATATAAAGGTTGATGATTTAAAATGGGTAGCAATGTTCCAGTTTCTGTTTGGAGAAGCAGCACAGTTCATATTATAATCTGTCAGGATTTGGCCTAATAAGCTCACACTGTATTTGTATTTTATGTTAAGAACATAGAGCAAAAGAAACAACATCCCACCATGAAATTTATTGTTTTTAACGGCTTTAATGTACCGTATTTTTTGGAATATAAGGTGCACTTAAAATCTTTTAATTTTCTCAAAAATCAACAACGAGCCTTATAATCTGGTGCACCTTATGCATTAATGCTGGTCGTACTTATTGACCTCGAACTGATTTTATGAGGTACACGGCGCTCAAAAATCTGTCAAAATGAACTTGTTTCGCTTAGTGCGCCTTATAGTCCGAAAAATACGGTAATAGTTCAGATCTGTTGAAGGGCAGTTCTACAGCAGATAAGACATTTACTTTGAATCTTTTGAAAGAACCCCACTTCAAATGAGCTAAACTACCATTTTTAAAGCTTGTGAGCTTACACATTATCCTGTGACACCAAAATCTAACCGTCTCACCTTATTAGTCTTTACATTAAAGCTGTGCCAACAACACTGTGATCTCTGCAGAAATAAAACCAATCAACCGTCACCGGCAATTTTTAATGATCAAACACTCACATTACTGCTCCTTAATCGTGACTGTTTATCAGGTGCAAAAGAAAAGGCCTGCACGCATAAATAAACTCACTCAAACAGCACAAAAGATAAAAAATGGAAATAATGCGAAGCCAGACAATTAAAAAAAGAAGCTGCCATTCAAAACGAAGCAAATCAACGATGGTGGCATCAAAACATTTGCAGGTGCAACGAGAGCAGCAGAACAAAGCAGCAGACGAGCGGCGGGCGTTTCAAGTAGCTCTGCTCATGCACGTGAAGGGGAGGTGGGCTGGACGAGCACCTGGCCTCTCTCTCCTTTTATCAGGAAACCTCTGTGCTTTACGTTATTTCCTCAACCTGCCAGTCAGTCGGATTTACGGTGTCGGCCTGCTGTCTGTAGATTCACACCCACTTAATTCTTTATCCGCTTCCTTAGTGCATCCTTTCCTTGTCCATCCCAGTGCCTACCTGGGTGTCTTCCTGTCACTTTGCGTCCCAGCGGTGGGAATAGATTGAAAAAGAAAGGAGGGTGGATGAGAAGGGGGTTTGGGTGAAAGGCAGCCAGGAAACTCACCACAGCGCTTGTCTTTGAAGCCTCCATTAGCGCATCTGACACTCTGCCCGGGCTCACCTGATAAGCCTACAACACACACACACATACACCTACATAAGTGCACACATAAACACACACACGGACAAGCCTGATCGCACAACGCCTGCCAGGTAATGCAAAGCAAAATGAAGAGGGCAACTCTAGAGAAGCTGCTGAGAAAGCTGCACAACTCATCTTATCACATCGTCTTGAAACACAGACGATGCCGAGGCTGTGGATATTTGTCTGCTGAAAAATTGCATCATGAGACTGAGCGGTTTTGCGTGCAAGTGAAAGAGACAAAGAGAGAGAGATTGAAGTGGAGCATCGGTGAGTGGGGACAGATGGGTCATTAATTAGCAAGCTAGAGACCGAGATGATTAATACATCAGAACACAGCTGCCCCCCTCGAGACGACGTTAAGATAAACTCCTCTGTCCTCCACAAATGTCCACACGTGTGCATATGCATCTGACTCAGGAGGCATCCGTTTCTTCTTTCAACAGATATGAGCATACATATGATCAGAGAACATAATACGGCTCAACATATTAGGAAAATAAAAGAAAACAAGGATAGCGTTGTGTGTTTAGCACAAAAGGGAAAAGGCCGAGCTCAAAGCAGCGTTCAGTTTAAAAAGAAAGATTCTTTAATATTTAAATAAAATGTGTATTTTTGGGGATACATTTTTATTGATCTATGTGTACAAACTGCATTTACTGTTTTTCCTCAAAGAGATTACAACTTTTTAATATATATATATAAAAAAAAAATCTCTGTGTGGCTGGAAATTTGGATTAAAGAAAACTAACAAACAATTAGCACAAACTGATTGATATGTTCTCTCCTTGTACCATTTTGTTACAGATCATCTGCATAAAATTGGATGATGTTACAAATATAAATACTACTTATTTCTGTGTTAGTTTTAGTCAAAGACAGTCCAACTCCTCCCACATGTCACTGCATGAGTGCAGCTACAGCGTGCGCTCTCAGGACTTTATTACCTGCAGTGTCCCCTCAGTGCAGACTGAACTTGGCAAAAAGACCTACTCCGCTCCTGTTTCCTGGAATATCTTGCAAAAAGATCTGAAGCTCTCGACCTTGACCTCTCTAAGTGGCTTCAAACATCTGCTAAGTTCATGGCAACAACCAACGCAGACATGTTCCTGTTTTAGTTTTCTACATTGCCTTACAACCTAGTTGTTTTTTTTGTTTCATTTTTTAATACCAATTTCTATCATTTGTTCTTCTCAATCTGTATGCGTCCTTTATGATTGTCCACTGTTGTCATCACTCTTTGTTAAAATCAAATCTCTTGTAAATGAGTTCCAGAGGCTCCATGGGATTAACTTGTATAAATAAAAGTTGAATGCTTAGAACTTTGTCTTATTAATGTCATAGCCACGTGACAAATAATCATCTGAGAGTAACAGACCTGTTGCCTGTGTTTTGTGTACATTGTTATACAATATAAGACAACAACCATTAGGAGGTAGAGTTGTGGTGTTAGTAAGGAAGAAATAAGCCATTTATGATTGCTGCTTGAGAAAGTGAATTTTCATTGGTTTCTCTTGAATCCTGTTAGTACCGTTTGGCAAATCTAACCTGTGGGCATCTGGATATCAGTATTTTATCCATTTACACTATTATAAATTTACAATTCAGGATGCCCAAGGTTTGGTCTGACTTGTGTTGGCACCCCTGTGGCTGCTTCCTACTGGAAAAGATGACAGATAGAAAGAGTAAAGGTGATGGAGGAGCAACCCTAAAAATGAAAATCATTATAACACACAACAGGCACCAAAGAGAGCGAACACCGCCCAGAGATAGTGAACTGGAGCAGAGAAAAACATAAATGGAAAAAGGAAATATTGATAGAATGAGGAATGGAAGTGTTGGATGGATGGTTTTGGGCATGGGGTAATATCACTCATTCACAGACTCAGCTTTGGACATGGCATCTTATGACAGTGAGTATAGAGAAGGCTGCAGAGATGGAGGGGGTTGATGAGATAGAAATAAGTCGAAGTCCCACGCTGAGAAAGAAGGCAGCTTGGCTGAGTAGATCCACTCTGGCCAGCTCTCCAACTCACTCTCCGTTCTGGCTCCTATGCTCAGTTTTTTTCCATTACTATTCATCTTTATGACATTCACTGCTTTTCTGCTCATTTTATAGTTCGTCCCCAGAAGTCTCTCTGTTTCTCCAACAGAGGCCTTATTCTGTCTGTCCCAACACAGTTACAACCAACAGCCTTCACACCTATTCTCCTCATAGAAAATGAATTGAGCTCATTTTACATCCTACAGATCTTTAGATCTGTTTACAACCTTTTACTGCTCCTTTCACATTTTGTTCTGGTTCAGTTTCTTTCAGCTTTCTTGTGCAAATTTAAATGTTTTATCCAGCAATTTTCAGCTAATTTCAGCTGTTTTTCAGCTGTTTTACGCTCCTGTCAGGATCTTTCTGCTAACTATAACATTTTGTGCTTCTTCTTTCTTCTTTCTGCTAATTGCAGCTTATTATGTTTCTTTCAGCTTATTTCTGCAAGTTGCAGCTTTTCTGGTATTTCAGCTATGTTTACCTGTTTTTATGCAAATTTTTAGCCTTTTCAGCTAATTCCACATTTTTTGCACTCATTGAAACTTTTTTCAACCTAATTCAGCAAAATGTGTTTTCTACACTTCCTTCTAGTAATTTAAACTTATTTCTGCCTTTTCAGCTGTTTTTTTTGTTTGTTTGTTTGTTGCTAATTTAATCTTTTTTCAGATTATTCCACTTTTCTGTGATCATTTCTGCATCTTTCAGACTAATTGGGCAAACATGTTCTTTCTGCTTTCTTCTGCTAATTTAAGCTTGTTATGCTCCTTTCATCTTATTTATACAAGTTTCAGCTTTTTCGGCTATTTCAGCTACTACTTAGCTGTTTTGTGCTAATTTAAACTTTTTCAGCTTATTCCACATTTTTTAGCTAATTTCAGCTCTTTCTGTTTCCTTCTGGTATTTTAAGCTTCTTTTCCTTTCAGCCACTTTTCAACAATTTTTTGCTAATTTCAGCTTTTTTTTTTCTTTTTAGCTAATTTCCAAAATTTTGTGCTAATTTCTGCTTATTTAAACCTATTTCAGCAAATATGTGTTCACCCCCCCCCCCCCCCCTTTTTTTTTTAGCTAATTTCAGCTGTTTCTCAGCAAGTTCTTCTGCAATAAGCAGTCACACTGCATTTTCACAGGAAATGCAATTTCCCTAGTTTTAGATGACTTTCTAGTTCAATCTTTATGTGCTCTCAAGATAATGTAAGAAGAAAGAGCAAGAGAAAGCAAACAGTTTCTGATTTTAGTCCATTTTCTTGTTTTATTCTTTGAGGGAAACAACTACAAGACAATTTTGTGTTGAACTCAGTCACTTGTTTCTTAACAAGATGTCAATGTCCAGGAACTGAATTTCTAGATTGTTCCGACAAGGCAACAAGAAAAATGCAAGTGACACCACGACAAAGCTGGAGCACATGCCCATGGGCCAAGCATCTCAATTCCAAAGTCTTTTCTTTCAAATGTATTGATATTGTCCTCTGTGGAACATGACGCTTACAGAAACAGAAATGAAAGCAAGAGAAAGAGAGAGAGCTTTAACTTGAAAAGAAATTGAACACGCTCACTTTACAACTGTTGGTAACAAGAATCTGGATCTGTCAGTAACCTAAGCCTCTTGGGAACAACAGTTATTTTCTGAAGGTCTTTTTTTCTATTTAGGACTAAACCCACGATACCAACAAGTTGTTGCAGGGTATTTAAAAAGAGTCATGCTTGTCAAGAAAACACGAAGGCTTGGGGCTCAAATAATGAGACCAAAGGGGATGTTTACAACAAAA
Organism: Nematolebias whitei; assembly: GCF_014905685.2. Taxonomy (NCBI): domain Eukaryota; kingdom Metazoa; phylum Chordata; class Actinopteri; order Cyprinodontiformes; family Rivulidae; genus Nematolebias; species Nematolebias whitei. The sequence continues at coordinate 17,613,227 of NC_056501.1, forward strand.
GGCTGTTGCTTCTGTATTATTTTTAAAAGCAGCATATTTTTGCGACTTTACGTTACGGTTGTGGCCTGAGTTGGATCATTCAATGCAAAGGATGTTGTGCCTCATGTGGTTTTAAACACCATGAGATGAAGTGAACAGGGAAGGATCTTAAAACAGCAGGAGTGTGGCGATGAATAAAAGAAACAGTCAGAAAATGGCTGTTTGAATGATTTATGTCTTGTTATAAAGGAAAGAGAAAACATCAGTGAAGAAAGTCAAAGTCTTAAAGGCCATTTGTAAATGAATCTCAGTTGTTCCTTTCCCTGAAGGCTTATTATAAGAGAACAGCTTCTTAAATTGAGACAAATCCAATAACAAGTTTTAGCCTCATGGAGGGATTAGGATCAAGAAATGTTCTCTCTAGCTTTAAAAGGGAATAATGATTCATCATAACTACTGAGCAGCAGCGAGGAGGCCTGACACGAACTGGCATTTGAATTCATTTATCAGCCTTTTTGATATGCATGGTCCTGTTTGTGCATTTAGCATTCCGATTATTTGTTCAGGTCAGGAACAGAAGGACCCAAGACTCCTGCGAATCAGCCAAGAGCACAGAAAGAATCAGGATGAAAGAGAAAAATTGAGGGTGCACGAAGCAAAGCCATATCCCTGACCATTCACCCATATTATGTCCTTTTGTAAACCTGTTCCTTTCAACTTTTAAGATGGTGAGATATTGATATATACATGTAAAGGGATGGGAACGTAATACGTTGGATTATGGGTGTCTCATTTAAGAAAAATTGGGAGTTAGCAGGGAAAAAGAGATATGGCTGAATGCACTTAAAAGGTTCCCTCTGTTTCATTATAATCGACCTGCAGGACTCTAGGGGGAACGATGCAATTGGGTCTCACAGATTAAGACCAGGAGAACAAAATCACACACATGAGTGGTTCGTTTGGCGTTCAAAACGATCAATGTGTGTGCTAAAGAGAAAAGGCAGCTGGTGCATGAGCCATAGAAGAGAGGCGCAAAGAAAACTGTGTTGCCCGCCTGATTCTTTAAAAGAAGATGGGTAGAAAGAAGATAGCTCTACAAAATTAATAAACTACTAATAATTCTTTGACAAATCCAAATACAAAGTTAAAATCATTACAAGAGGAGTAAAGGTCTAGAAGTACCTTTCGTTCAATGTTCAAACAAACTCACACTTATATGGTTGTTTCTATACAAATGCACAATTACATCGTTTTGTATAAGAACTAAACCCACAACGAGAAATAAAAACAAATGTACTAACAAGCTAAACTTCAAGAGCACTTCTAAACTAACTCTGTAGCTTTCATGGCACTCTAATCTCTGACTGACACACTTGGTGGATAAATCATGGAAAGTAGAGAGTTAGAAGGAGCTCAGGAAAGGTTTTAAACCCATTTGAATCTATTAGGAAAAAATTGCTTTCTGTCTGAAAAGCATGAAAGCGACTGCCTTTGTACTGAAGGATAATGCATCTTTCAGATGCTCTCAGGAGTACGAAATTGGAGGTTTGTTATCGATAAACCGTCTTATAAATTTATGTAGATAATGAGATTGGAGACTAAAGTTTACTGTGAAACGTGTTGTGAAAATGAGCAAATATATGAAGACGCAGTATCAAGTGCAGTAACTTTGCACAAACAGAGTTCTGAGTTTAAACTTTCTGGTTAGCTGGGCTCCTTTTAATTGGACTCTGTTGTTCTCCCAATTAATCCCCCCTCTCACCAGTACACCTTACCCCTTCCCTCATTTCCCAAATGGTGTGTGTGTGTTGGTAGGATGTGTGCTGGGTTAATTAGGGATTTTAGAAACTTGCCTGAAGGTGTGAGAATGATTATTGCTGTGTTGCCTGTCAGGTTGAATAAGCCTTAGGATATATTCATGACTTGTTCAGCATGAACCCCCACTGGGATAGGCCTGTGCATCCCGTCACCCTCTACAAGATAAATGCTGTGTTCCATTTTACTCAAAAATAGAAGCTCAAATCTGGGAATGACATCACACCCAGCTTAACCGTGTCACTGTTGCACCTCAGAAAATCTGTAGGATTTGCTAATTATTGTACTAAGCAATCAGGCGACACATTATTAACCAATACAAGGCAGCTTCGGTAGCTTGGTGTTCAGTGCTGCGGTCTTGCAATCCTGAGGTTGCGGGTTCGAGCCCAGGTTGCGTCTGGAAGGGCATCCGGCATTAAACAAATTGCCAAATCTTTCATGCGAGTTCGCTCGCTGTGGTGACCCTTGAAAAAGGGAGCAGCCGAAAGAAACATACTTACTTACAAGCTGATAACAATGGATTTATTAGTTTTGAATCACAGCAGCAGTGGATTTTCCTCAGAGAAAGTCCATTACTATATGTGTACCTGATTTTTTTGAATTACAAAACATCAGAAGTAAAAAATAAATACAGTAGTCCTTCGCTATGTCACGGTTCGACTTTTGCGTTTTTTCAAGGATTGTCAACTTTAATATTACTCATGTGATTGGGACGGTATGGGCTAAAAAGTTAACCAAAGAAAAATACTTCGGACAGGTGGCGCTGATTTGTAGTTTTCTTTCAGTAAGCCTAAACTGTAACATCAGTCAAAAAAACTACACTACCCAGAAGCCAACAGTGCTTCCGGCTGCTGCTTTCTGCCAAAATGGAGGGAAAGTTTTACAACGCAAAGTCATAAGTAACAATCTCTCTATTAAGCTCACAGAACTGGCAGGAAAGTCGCAAATAATCCTGAAGCTTTCTGAAGCTCAATTATCCACGTGCACATCAACATGGACGGGGCGGTGGGCTTCGTCGCTGCAGGGTAGGTCTGCAGAACCAGAACCAAGCTGCTAGTCTGCAGAGCTGGTACATTAAATTTAGCAATACTACAGTACATATACATATGTTGTTAAAATTACATAGGTTTAATAGTTTAGAACATTGCAAAAGTGTGGGAAGAGATTATAAAATCTTAAAATATATATAAATACTAAAATAAATATAGAATTCCTACTTCACAGTTTTCCACGTATCATGGTGGTGTCTGGAGCGTAACCCCCGCCATAATCGAGGACCTACTGTAGTTTAGTACTGCAACTGTCACCATTTTTCTTGAAGGATGCAGTCATTAAATATTTTGAGGTTAGAAAAAGTACTCCCGTTTTTTAAAAATTTTTTATTCCAACTTTGATGAGGTGGTTGTTACGATGGGCGGTGGTGGGGTCTTATTGTTTCTTATTATCTTATTATCTTATTATCTATTATCTTATTATCTTATCTTATTATTTCCAACTTTAAACTGAAATTCTGAGTTTTGAAATGATTTATTTTTTCTTTATTTTATCATTTAAGATATGCTCAGTATCAATAGAAAACATCTCTTATTGATAGTTGCGCAGGGTTTCGGGGTATTTTTCTCAAGTTGAAAATTAAAAATGTTCTACTTCAGTACACAAATTGAGAACACCATAACTCTAAATATCTAATGAATGATGGAGGCCTTTCAAACAGAACAACACAGAAAAAAAAAAAACTGTCAAATAAACTGTTTGCTTTATATTTACCTTCAACACTTTATTTCAATAGAACTGTTTCTTAACACACTAATGCAGATGACAATCAACTGTATTGCTATTTATTTGTGACTCTGAATGACATGAATTGTCAGTTCAGTTTATTTCTTATTCTGGAGCCACTAGACTCATGTTCTGAATAGTTAAGAGTTCAAAGTTAACTTTGAACACCGTTAGTGCTTTGTGTTGTTCCTCAGAAGTGCTCAACTTATCTTTCTCACACGGAGACAACACTTTGCAAAGATGGACAATCTAAACATGTTGCTAATTATAAGAACATATAAGGCGATTGAACTAAAATATAAGTCAAAGCCTTGCAACTTTTATTCGAGCTCATTGTGTCGTTTCTTCATTAGCTGCGAGATATCCATTTCAAAGACTTTCAACGCTGTGTTATATTATAAATGAGCAGGGATGAGTAAATCTTTAATACCGAGTCAGTTGGATGCTGCGCTTCTTGTAGCAAATCTTTGTTATCTACATCCAAACTTGTCCACAGTAGATAACGGCATTAGATTGGAGTGAATAAATGTGGGACAGACTTGCAATATTTATATTTTCAAGACAGGAAAGGTAACTAACAAATGTGGCTCTTATTCAAAAGCATTATTATCTTCAGCTTGGATGACTTGTGCAGAAAGTATGTAGCAACGCTATGGTAGATTTGTGTGAGGGTTCTGAATAAACTAGTCAGGCAATCTTAAGTTTATGTTTAATAATTATATTATTATACAGAATGCATCTCTCTGTACAGAAAATGATGAATCTTCTCTGCCAAGGCTGGCTTAGAAAATGTAAAATTAATGTTTGGCATGTAATCTGGAACCATCATACCAAATCTGAATGAAAACATTTCTCTGTATCCATATTCCAAGATACCTCCTGATAATGTCTGCACTCATAATAAATCATTGGTGTTCTGGTGAAGACATACTGTATGAAAGCAAAGCAAAACACAAATAATTAAATAAATAAATAAAAAATAAACAGAGGAACATTTATTTTATAGTCGTTCTGATTGTGTTCATGTCTTAAAATGAAATTAACAAGTCACAGGTATGTCGGCATTGAACATAAAACCATTAAGCTAATATAGATTTTTTTCTCCCGACAATGGAAAATATAAGCACATCGGTAAGATTTTTTTTTTAAAGGTTTGTACTGATTCTGAAATAAACTGAATTAAATAAATTTACTGTAAATCTTTTTTGAAAGTGCTGCATGAAGGTGTGCTCCCCTGACTATGACCTCTGACCCTTGAGTTGTCTTCCAGACTCACCCTGAACTGTTTTCTTTAAAGTTACTTTTGACTTGAATAATGTCTGATGTTTTCTCCATTCACCGTCCTTGGACTCACTCAGCTACAGTCTGACTAATATTTCCTCGTTTCTTTTATTCTTTTAAGAAAGAAAAAACAAAATCATTAATGATGCTCGTTTTATTGGATTATGACAGGTGTGAACATGAGTATCGCTGATTATTGATTTAAGTCATTATAATGAAATCATGTGAAATATTATGTTTAACATATTCTTGTTCTGTTTTTCAGAAAATGACCTCTCTTTAAGTGTTTATGACTTTGTTTATGTCAGAAGAAGTTATGACATCTCAGAGATCCCCAAAACACTTCTGAGAGCTGAGAGTTCAAACAAAGGTTTTTTGTGACACTTCTCAGTTTGTCTGTTTCCCCATCCTTGTGTGTTCATCAGATGTTTGGCTGGTTAATCCCTGAGCAAAGAAACTACAAGTTTGCTCAGTAACAATTTTTGTTAGAAGAAAAGTATAAGTTTCAAGTAAATACCAAGGATGAGGTGTTGTTTATCTCACTGCGGGATGTTTTCATGTTTTCAGCTTAAAGTGTAAGCTGGCTGAAGGTTGCCGATCACCTGCACACTTTATCATCACACTTTATCATCGGTTGTCATCCTCACAACCCCTGAAGCAGTCACAGCGACTTTCAGCTACCTTAGGCAGTGCCTGGCTAGTCCTCTCCTCGTGTTGTATCTTGGTCTGAACATCCAATAAAACCACGGAAAGACGAGTGCACTCGAACCCTCAACACTGAACCTGGTAAGGAGCTGAGACCTGGTGACATGAATGCCACTTTGGGTTTGGTTATGCTATACCGGTCACAATAAACAATAAATCAATGAATCACATGATAAATGAAAATTATCAACCTCATTTTCATTTATCGGCTTTATCATTTCTTCGTGTCTCTCTCTATCTACTGAAGACACTGGATGACAAAAGGCACAACTCCGGTGCTCTTCACTGACCCCTCCCTTTCTCTTTAAAATCCATTTTAACCGTCCAAAATCGTGTTTTTGGATCGTTAAAAGCAGCTAAGCTGAGAAACTAAGCTACAAGCTAAGCTACCAGGCCGACCTTGGGAAAAAGCCTTGGTCTTGTCAAAGCTCCAAAATTCACGTTTAAAACCCGTGCTGTTGTTTTAACAGTTATTTTTCTTTGCACAAAGAAACTGAGAACTTGTTAACTGATTTTTTATTAAAAGCATTGTGTAAAAAATGCTATGCTAAAGAGCTCAAACCACATCAAGCGTCCTCCATTTTGAGAACCAAATAACAGGAAAGAGAGACAGACCATGTCATGTCAAGGGGCCTCCCTCCCATTTTTCTTAAAGAGACACGTTGCTTGCTCCTTAACAATTCATCCTTCACCTGATGAAGCCTTCCGGATCGAAGGTGAAACGTTTCAGCACAAAAAAAAAAAGAAACTGTCCAGATGACCTGACTGAAAAATGTTGGATTTTATACCTGGATTATTGAGCATGGACTTTGTTGTTTAATTCATCCTTCAGTTCAAACAGTCTTATACTGCCATCCGGTGGGCAAAAAAGATACTACACTCAAAACAAATGAACCAACATTTCTTCTTAAATTTGACAATAATTACTAAATATTGTCAAATTTCAAACAATATTATTGTTTATCGCAATAATTTCTGAGACAATTAATCCATCCATCCATCCATTATCTATTACCCGCTTCTTCCATTTTGGGTCATGGGGGTCGCTGGTGCCCATGTCCAGCAATCACTGTGCGAGGGACGGGGTACACCCTGGACAGGTCGCAAGTCCATCACAGGGCCACCTAGAGACAAACGAGACAAGCAACCATTCACTCTCTCACTCACACCTAGGGACAATTTAGAGTTACCAATCAGCCTAACATGCATGTTTTTGGTCTGTGGGAGGAAACCGGAGTACCCAGAGAAAACCCACGCAAGCACGGAGAGAACATACAAACTCCACCCAGAAAGGCCCCCGGACCGGGATTTGAACCAGGGACCTGCTCGATGAGAGGCAGCAGCTCTACCAGTTGCGCCACTGTGCTGCCGAGACAATTAATAATCGTCCAGCAAAATTTGTTATTGTGACAGGCCTAGTATGGCATTGTATAGCACCGTATAGCACCATATAGCATTGTATAGCATCGTGTAGCATCATTGTGTGAAGAAAATGACAAACATGCTGATGTAAGTCAAATTAGTTTGGTGTAAGTTTTTAATAAGTTACCAACACGCTGATATATGATGGAACAAGTTTATCATGCAGCGATGCCAGACAAAAATGTTGCAGATGAAAAACATTTTCAGCATATGCAGATGTGTTGTTGATAATTGAGGTATAAGTTGCAGGTATGTGACATGTAAGTTATGCACAAGTTACATGTAAATGACTCATAAGTTGACATAAGTTGAAACCAGCTGCGAGTAACTTATTGCTAATCTTGGAGCAACTTACTCCTAGCATATCAGTAAGTTATATCAGACGTGCATTGCAATATTTGTGCCTGAAAGGGTTCATGCGCTGGGTTCCTAAGAAAGGTGGGTGGAGTGTGTGTGTGTGCAGGGGGGGAGGTGCCGTTTGAGAGACAAAGGAGTGCAGAGATGTGGAGGAGTGCGACTGAGCACCAGGGGTAAATAACTTGATTAAAATCGGTTCCAGCGTGAGTTGTGGCTGCAACAGCAGCTTATGTCCTCGCTTTTTTGTCTTTTGATGCCACATTAATAAAGAGGGGCACAATCGGCTCTGGCTCACCTAAGCTGCAATATGTGCGCAATTCGACATAACACTAATGTTATGCATAAGCTTTACATAAGGTAAGGTGCTCAATGGTTAGAAATAAGTTATGCATATACACACAATTGCTTTCCGATGCACATCAACTTATGAGAAATTTACAGGTAATGTGTGTGAACTTGTGCATAACTTACCTATTGCATGCATGTAACATACTTAACTTATCAGCAACATGTAAACATATGCTGAAACTTGTGTGCATGAACAACATTTTTGG
>NC_056501.1:17621218-17640094 GCF_014905685.2 Nematolebias whitei
TTATTTTTTTATTTTTATTTTTTCCGTTGGTTGGCATACACTGATGTTGTACGTCCCTGTGTGACAGGGCCTTCAGCAAACAAAGCATCAGTTGTATTATCACAGTTTGCCATTAAACATCCTCACTACCACATCTACTGGGAGGGTAACACAAGCTAGCATTAGCTTAGATCATAATAGACCTCTGACTGCTATCAGGTCTTACATTCTGATCTGAGGTTTGTTTCTATTTTGTCAGAGTTCAAATGAGAAACCCACATACTGTAAATATTCCCACAAGTCTGTGTCTGTGTGAAAATCTTTTTGCATTTGTGCTTGCACCATAACAGCTTGATTCCAATGTATGAAGATAAATCAGTCCCAAAAGCAGTTATTCAAGTATACAAAGAACTTTGTAGTTGTACAATAAGATCCAATAGTGTACCACAAGTTTTACCAATGCCTACTACAAGATTCACAAACACATAAACTGTTTTTCAAATGTACACATTTCAGTTTGCACAACTAGGAATATTCTGTGCATACAAATTGTCAAATACATGTGCAAAAATCACCTGTTGTGGATGAATCAGACAACACAAGTGTGCAGGAATAAGATGCCTGTGAATGTGACATTTGAGACTTTCTTACTGCTCCAGATTTACGAATATGATGCTGCGTTCAAGGCTGGTAAAAAGCGGGGACATTTGAGTCTTACCACATTTACTGAGTTACTGGGAAAAGACACATTTATAACTTGGTACACTGATTTCTCTTCATACAAATGCTTCAATTTTGCTGTTTGAATTTCTGCGTGGTGTGTTTGCTGTGCCTGGTGTGGAGGTTTTATTGAATGTGATATGAGAATGTTTTCTATATTTTGTCAATGCTACTTTCCCCTTTACGCAGTTGCCTACATTTAACTACTTGCTCTAAAAAAAAAAATATATATATATATATATATATATATATATATATATATATATATATATATATATATATATATGTATATAAAATAACAATTATTAAAAATAAATAAATAATAAAATAAAAAATAAAAAATAATAATATAGCACCGTCAGTTTAATTGTGATGAAATGTGCTATGTTACAGTACATTTCCTGTACAAATATGGGCAATACACCAAACATGTCAAGAAACAGCAAGAGAAATTCACCCCGACATACAAACAGTTATTTAGCTGATTCATAAGACGCTTTATGTATCGTCTTATTTTCTAGATTCCACTAATAGTGAGCAACGTGTCGGGTCTGACTCATTCTGTTCATAAAGTGTTCCTTTGACACTTGTTGAATAACAGAATTGAGTCAGTGTGACCAAAAAAACAAAAACAAAACAGATTACCAGGAATTGTGAACAAGCAGAAATGTGTTTAAAAATTATGTTAGCCAAGTTTTTACAGCTAAAATCTGGCTGCTGCTAAGAAAAACAGAGCCAGCTTGATTGGCTAACTGTGTGACGATGGAAGGTTCTGCCTTTTGCAAATGTTTAGAGGCATTTTCATATCAGCTTGGCAATTTGGCTTGACATGTATAAATCTCAAACAAACTTCTTTTTTTTAATAAACACAATCAGAGTATGCCTCTGCTTTAATCCTTTTTGAGCTCAAGGACTGGGGCATAAAATTGCCACAGAAGCAAGATACCTAAAATCGTCAGCAATGCCTGGTTAGCTGATCCAAAAGAATGCTGTGCTAAAACCCAGGTGTTGTTCTCACTAAATCTCCTTTTAAGCCTTTAAGCACCAAAGCGTTCAACCAAAGTGAGGAGCAGAGGGGTGTGGAGATGTCTAAGAAGTTTATTTAAATGAAAGTGATAAATATGGATTTGAAGCTTGTCAAGTTAGGAAGCTGCTGTTGCCTGATATCAAGTTTGTCAACTGGTTGATCTTTAGTTTCAGGTGCAGTTTGATATAAGTTGCATTCATTGTCCACTTTGGGATGGTCCCTGACTTTGAGGTCAATGTGAAGTTAAGGGATAAATTGTAAATGGACTGTACTTGTATAGCATTTTTCTATCTTATCAAGATACTCAAAGTGCTTTACAATATAATCTGTTCCCTCATTTACCCATTCATACAGCACTCTACTATAATGTATCTCTACAGAGAATAATCAGTGCTTTATCACAATCATACAGCAATGGGACACACATCGGAGGCATTGAAGGGTTCAGTGTCTTGACGTGGGACACTTCCAACATGTGGCTGCTGGTGGAATTGAACTCCCAACTCTTGCATTGGAGGACAACTGCTCTAACCACTCAGCCCCCCCCCCCCCCCCCCCCCCCCCCCCCCCTCCAAACAATAAATTAAAACTGATCTGAAGTTTACAGAAATAAAAACCTTCTACCACAACTTCCACCAATAAGCCTTTCCGGGTACATTGGGGAGTCCAACCTGTAAATTGTGTGATTGTTGGCCTCTGTAGTTTTGATTCATACAGTGATTGGTATTCATACCTTGAAATGTGCACGGTAAAAACTGTTCAACATATTTCTCAACTCTTTGTTCAGCGGCTATGCCTCAAGGGTGCTGAAAACAACAAACACCAACACAAACAAAGAAGAAACACTTGAAAATAAAGTAAAGAATAAAACAGCTGATCCTGCTCATCAAAAAAAAAAAAATTGTGGGTGGGGTAGGTGAAGCACTCACACTTGCCCCCACCCTCATTCGCCCCACTCTGGGCCCATGAGCAAGGCCCTTAACCCCCCATCTGCTCCATAAACAGGTCTTTCTTGAAAATGAGTTCTCGTGGCTCAATGAGACTACCTGTATAAATAAAAGGTAAATAAAAAATTTTAAAAAGTTCCTCGCGGGAGTTTTTTTTTTTTTCCTCCAAAATTTAATCTGAGAAACTGCTGTTTTATGTCTGTGCACTGAGAGGAAAGGAGTCAAAAAGCTGTGTGAACCATCAGTTAAATAATAAATATTTTAGAATGAAATATTACCAGGCTTTGTAAATTTACCACATTATAAAAAGCTGTAAATGTAGATGCACCTGTGTTCTACGTTTTCTGTCACCTTTGGCTAACATCTTGGTCCTTCTTGTGTTTTATCACCTCCACGTTCTGCTTGCTGTCTCTTTTAGATTTGATCTCTGAGGGAAACATAGTTATCAAAAGCTTCTGTGAAAAACGCCTGTATTTTCAGTCCCTTGGGATGCACAGACTGAAAGCTTTGTATACTTCGCCTGTGAAAACGCAGTGAGTAACTGACATGACAGCGGAGAGGTTTTCATCGCAGCTCCACAGCTTTGAGACTCCTTGGTGGTGTTTTACCACATTGCTCAAGGCAAAATAGACGCACCAGATAGTCTCACTTACGACGCATGGACCGGAGCACATCTATGCCTCTAGATGTGCTCCGTATGTGCATTTCGTAAACACTGGAGTATGCAGAGTTCTCTGGTTGAACTGATGGACAACTTAAATCCATTTTCCCAATCAGAGAACTGGAAGTGGCAAAGCATGAAAAGGCTGGAGGCAACAACGAATTGTCCAAAATTGGTCTCACATGGGCCATTATGATCATCTTTACAATCAGTCTCAAAGTGAAGAAAATGAACACTGTGGCTGTCACATGCTTTGAGTCCATTCAGTCCTAACTCCTACACTTATTTGCAGTTGAAGGGAAGTTTTACTTGGACTTGTCGTCATTGAACACTTTGCTCTCGACAATCGGAGTGAAATGAACTAATACTGTCTTTACAGTGTGTGCCATGAAATATAGTAGTCCTTTGCTACTTTGCGTTCCATTTTCGCGGACTTGTATCACGGTTTGTCAATGCACTTTAACATATATAAAAATAAGAATAAAATACAAAAGTACAGGACACATGATTGTCAAAATTACTCATTTACTGATTGGGACAGTACTGGATATAGTCCTGTACAGTAAAAAGTTAACAAAAAAAATAAAATTCTTTGGACAGAAGCCTCTATTTTGAAGTTTTCTCTCAATAAGCCTATTCCCGCTCATAATAACTACATTTCCCAGAAGCCAACAGGGCCCCACCTAGAAGCTCCATTTCCTTCTGCTGAAATACTAGAGGGAACGTTTTGATTTTGCTTGGTAAAAGTTTGGCACTTATTACAGTGACTTTGGCACCCAGCGGATGCAAAGAGCCACACAGAACCCAACGAACCGGACCAGAACTGGAGCTGAACAAGACCTCCAGAACCATCAGTGAACCTTGAGAGCTGGTAGCCAGCCCACGAGGACTTCCAAGCCAGATGCTGCCGCCGAAGGTCCAGAGCCCTATCCGGAGCCCACCGGGACTTTTTTCATCTCTCGGGTCAGACAGGAACCGAGCCGCTCCTGTTCTACAAAGCTGGTAAGTAAGCTACATGTAAGTATGTTGTTAAAAGTAGTAGGTTTAATAGTTTAGAACATTGATTGTGGGCTTTGTCACTGCAGGGTAGGTCTGTAAAAACAGAAAAGAGTCAGACCAGAACAGAGTTGGACCAGAACAGAGTTGGACCTGAACCGAGCCGCTTCTGTTCTCCTGAGCTGGTAAGTAAAATTTAGTAGCTACATATACAGTACTGTACCTATGTTGTTAAAATGAAGTAGGTTTAAGAGTTTAGAACATTGCAAGAGTGTAGGAAGGATTTTTAAAGCCATCAAATATGAATATATAAATACTAAAATAAATGTAGCATTGCTACTTAGCAGATTTTCACTTTTTGCAGGGGTGTGTGTGTGTGTGTGTCTGGAACGTACTCCCCGCAATAAACAAGGGACTACTGTATACTGAAATATACCATCAGCCACAGAGAAAAAAGAAGAAAATATATGGTTTACTAAACATAATTTGCTCTTTTTAACTCCATTTCTCAAACAGGAGCTGCAAAGAATTGTCTACAACAGGTAGGATATTAATTACTCATAAACTTTCCACTGAACCCTACCTTAACCGTTGTTTCAAATGTCTGACATTCTGTTGTATTTCCCAAACAGAAGCGGGCGTGAAGTCAAAGTTTTTGTTTGACTCTGAGCCAAAAAGCAAAGTATAATAATTGGGTCTAAAAAAAATCTAATTGAAATAGCTTCAAGCTATTTTCTATCAAACACACGTGGAATTTATAGCCTCAATCTTACAAATCAACTGAACTGCGTCACCTCTCCTTTGTACAAAATGCCTCATTGTTATTCTGGATGACAAGAGTGTCAAGTGATTGCTTAAAATCTAGGACATAAACAATTACTCTCTTCCAGGAGGGCACATTTTCTGCAACACTGTTATTTTTTTAATGTTGTGATGAATGAGCTGCGTCGACAGCTGAAGTCTAACCTGTGGGTTCCTTGACAGTTTTGAAAAGTATCGGCGAGGACTCATCCATTAAATCTTGAGCAGTGCTGTGAGTGTTGACATGGCTGAGTCCCTTATCATTTAATTTCCTGCCTTCTCTATTTGTTTTTTCATTCTTTGCCATCTCTGATCTCTCATTCCTCCCCTACAATTTCCTCTTCTTTTCTATCACCGTCTTAGCCTTTTCCCTTTACTCTGACATCCATTTTTTTTCAGTTCAATACTGAATATCACTGACAATAAAAGCTAAATGATAGTAGGCCAACACAAAATGACATTTTTCTTTTGACCTTTAATTATATGGAGCTGACATGAAGTCCTTCTCTCCTCGGACTCTATCACCGATAAGCCTAATGGTATTTTTAAACCTTTATTCTCACTGTAGTAACAATAATCTGGTGTGATTGACACTTTCTGAGCCAAAAGATTCATTTCCCTCTAGTTAAAACTCACTGGCTAAAAAAAAAAAAGAGAATGGGTTTTGTTGGAGCGTGATATGGATATGACCTGCTCTGTTAGTTTAATTCTTTCTGTCGAGACGGTTTTACAGGCAGCAGGCAGCTCACTTTGCTGAGAGCAAACAGACTTGGTTCTCTCAGCAGGCAGGTAAAAATGAACAAAACATCCCAGGTCAGAGCACAGGATGAAATTTAATGTGCTGAAGGGCATCTTGAAGCAAGATAATGTTTCATTTTCTGAGTCATGATTTGTGAAGTAACGCTGAGGCAACCGACGGCGCATTTGTGCTTTGTAGTGTCATTTTGCAAAAAACCTAAATCTTCTGCTTTTACTTCTTCGCCTACTTTGACAGGATTTACCTCAATCTGGCACATTTATTTAACTCTTTGGATTTGAGCAAATCTTCAGTGTGTGTGTGCAAAACTGTGTAGTTTAATGTTTCCTTGACGTCTGGACTTAAATGCTTGAAGTTTTGAAGCCAAAAAGTGGAAAAAAAAGGCTAAAAGTTAAAAAAGTTCTGATTGCCTTTGTTTTAGTGTTAGTACCATCCTGAGACCAGAATGAGACACACTTGTCAGATTTCCAACTGGATAATTTCATTTTGGCCATCAATGTGAGACACCCTCAGGGGCCCTGCAGGAATATTTTGAACAGAAAAAAAAAAGAAAAAAGTCCAGATTATTTTTTGCCCAGCCTGCAGTCAGCATGAGAAGCCAGACAAATCTATAAACATACATATTTAGGCGAGTTCTTCTGAACAATATTGTTTTAGTCCTTCAGGATTTGATGCCATCCATTTGAGAATAGTCAAAGCTGTCCAGAGTTTGAGTTATGAATTACGACTTGCCCATTAAAAACTTAATTCCTTACTTGAGTCCTTTTGACATAAAAATACCCCAACTTTAAAGGCTCCCAAATACTCATGCGGACCTCAGTCCGTGCGGAAACTGAGCGCACTATCCGCAGAAGGTTGAGACTTCATAATCAAGCGTAAACCCCGATCGTCTGCAGCCCAGCTCCGCAGGCAAGGGGCGTTTACCTTCAGGACATACTGAGTTTGCCGATTGGTCATTTGCTGACACGCCTACTGTATTGATTGACAGGTCAGAACCCCCCCCCCCCCCCAAAAAAAAAAAAAAAAAAAAAAAAAACGAGAGCTAGCTGGCAGTATGCAGCAGCGGTGTTGTGTGTTTATATGTTGTTAATAAAAAGTTCTAAAAAAAAATTAAAAACAGGGAGCGCTGGCCCTGCAGCCCACACATCAGACCAGCCCACCAGGAAATCACCAGATCCTCCTGCAGCCACTCTGGACCTGATTTTAATTCGCTTATGACAAATTCCTTCATTTCTCACAATTTCAGTCATGGTGTCAACGGACGAGGAGGAAGAGATCGCTTGCCTCTTGGAAAAAAAAAAAACTAAACAAAAGAAAAGGCCATTAAACGAGACCAGGGATGAAGAAGGGGAATTTCATACATTGGTGTCGCACTTCAATACTTGCTCTTCTCAAGGGTGGATGTCTCCTCCTCCTCTCCCTCTCTGCTTTGCTTTTACTCTGTCCTGTCTGTGAAACTGCTTTAGAGCCTCTCTTCTACCAATCTTCCGAATCATAACTGTGGACTTGGATTTGGTTAGTTGGTCCTTCAACACAATTGATAACATTTCTTCGAAGAGAAGACAGCTTTTAGGTGAGCCGATTTGCCCTGTTGGCACGCACGCACGCAGCTGAATATCTCATCGACTTTGAAGACTTGATGACGTGTCTCTCTCTGCTGTCATCTGTGGATTTTAAGGACAGATTTATAATTGGATTTATGATAACTGGTTCCTGCTTTTTGGATTCGGCTGGTTCCTGGTCTATCAACAAACAAGGAAGTCGCCGGCATCAAATCTGGACCTGGTCAGGCTGCCTGATGGCTTGGTTCGTGCCTCGAGCACCCAGACTCTTGGCAGAATGGATCTGATCTCGGGGATTATTCTCAGGCACGTTTCATTGGTATGGTCATTAAATTTGGACATTGCGGAAGCGAGTGGACTGACACAGACTTAAGGTAGGTGCCATTAAAGTTCTGCCTATCCCTAAAACAATCATGTTTATCTGAATTTGGCTCCCTGACTGGCCTTGACAGACCATCTTATCTCAACCCGCCTGGAAAGTTTTGTAAACATGATGCTCTAACCCATCCCTCCCCTCCTACTGAGGAATTTCCATGGAATTTTCAGAAAAGCCCAAGCTGAAAAACATTCTGTCTTCATTTCAGGACTCTGAATTTGTCTCTGGTCGTCCTTCATACAACGTCACACAACAGCAATTATTACTGTTCACATGCTGACTAAAAAACATCTAATCTCCATGATAATTATAAAACTGCAGCTTTAATTACAAACAATTTATTCAACATTGTTTATCATTTAACTCTAATGAAAGTAGTTTCTCACAAGCATGCAGCACCTCGTGATCCTCTGCCAGCCCGTGTTGCTGAAAGAGTGGTGCTGAGCAGAACTAACAAGATTTCTGTGGTTTGGGTTAAGGAAAAGTTTGACAACCTCCACCCCCTCAAAATAATACAACAACTCCATCTCTCTTGCTCACCTACAGGTAGGTCTGAGCTCGCTTTGTGTGACTGACTGATGCTGTGAAACATGTCAGATTTTTCCTTCACGTTGTCTTCCTGCTTTGACAGCTTCTCCTCCAAATCACTGTCTGCCTGCTTATTTTCCAGGACCGGGTCAAGGACCTTTTGAATAAAAATGTTTGTATTTTTCTGCCATAACCCTCGGCCCCTAAAACACCAGCAGAAATATTTTTGATTGTTTGTCACAAACTCTTTTTGGCTTCAAATTGATTGGCTAGCTGAAAATTGATGTTTGATTTATTTCACTTATTGTGTGACTGCTTATGAAACATTCACACTGTTGTGATCCTGTTTATATTTATTATTCCAGGCTCTTGAAAGTAAGCCGGGCGTTTTTCAGCATCTTTCTTGTTCCACATTTTTTGTGCTATTTCAACAAATCATATATCAAAACGTTCAGCTCGTTCAGGACAATCCTGTTAAGACTTTTGGTATTGATGCAACTTTAGCTTTCTGAGATATTTAGCCTTTTTTTTTAGGGCGGCTGTGGCTGAGTGGTTAGAGCAGTCGTCCTCCAATGCAAGAATTGGGGGTTTGAATCCACCAGTAGTCACATGCCGAAGTGTCCCTGGTCAAGACACTGAACCCCTAATTGCCTCCGATGTGTGCCGCATCGGTGTATGAATGTGATAAAGCACTGATTAGTCTCTTTAGAATGATTTGTTCAATTAGCTTTGTATAGACCTAGTAAAGTGTATGAATGGGTAAATGAGGACACAGATTGTGCTGTAAAGCGCTTTGAGTATCTTGATCAGATAGAAAGGCACGATATAAGTACAGTCCATTTACCTTTTCTGCCACCTTTTTCCTCATAGAAAATGAATTGAGCTCATTTTACCTTCTTCAAATCTTTAGATCTGTTTACAACCTTTTACTGCTCCTTTCACATTTTGTTCTTGTTCAGCTTCTTTCAGCTTCCTTGTGCTCCTTTCATATTCTTTCTGCTTTCCACAATATTTTTGTGCTTCTTCTAACTTCTTTCAGCTAATTTCAGTTTGTTATGCTCCGTTCAGCTTATTTCTGCAAGTTTCAGCCTTTTCTGCTATTTCAGCTAATATTTAGCTGTTTTACGCTAATTTTAGCTTTTTCAGCTAATTCTAAATTTGTTGTACTTATTTTGACTTTTTCAGCCTATTTCAGCAAAAATGTGCTCTTTCGTTTTCCTTCTGGTAATTTATGCTTCTTTCTGCTTTTTTAACTGTTTCAACTGTATTTTTTGTTGTTGTTGCTAATTTCAGCTTTTTTCAGATGATTTCCACTTTTTTGTGCTCATTTCTGCTTTTTTCAGCCTAACTGGACAAACAAGTTTTTTCTGCTTTCTTCTGCTAAGTTAGGCTTGTTCTTCAATATCAGTTACATTTCAGCATTTTTATTTTTTAGCTAATTTCAGCTGTTTTTCAGTAAGTTCTTCAGCAATAAGCATTCACACTGCATTTTCACAGGAAATGCAATTTCTATAGTTAATTAAAATTGTTTCTTAGGACTGGGGTACTTTGTGGTTTCAGCTAAAATCTTTTGTGAGTCATTGTCTATAATTATATTTATGACTATTACTTTTTTTGTTGTAGGTTTCCTTTGTAACACTTCAAATTCGCATGTGGATTTTTGTAGGAACCCACATGAGCACACAGTGCTGAACTTCACCCACAAATGCCTAAATAAATTTAAAACTTTGTATTCCTTGAAGGGATGCATATTGCCCCACTGCCTTTCATGCCAAAGATTTAAATTAAAATAATTTTATCAAGAGAAGAAATGGAGTTGAAGCCACTTCGAACATTAAATTAGTATTTAGATATTGTAGTACCAAATTTACTGAACAACGGTTAAACATTTTTAATTTGCAGCAATACAAGATAGCTGTGGCAGCCATCTTGATTTGGGGTGACTTTAAGTTAAGCCGTTCATGTGCACCCAATAATTACTTTCTGAGTTTCATTAAAACAATATAATTACTGGTTGATTAAATATTTTGCTAACATCACAGACCCCCCCCCCCCCCAACTCACACATACTTAAAGACACAGACAAAAGATTACTGCCTTTCAGCGGCAGGAGATTAAAAGAGAATCCAGTTGCAAAATCACAAAAAAAGCACATTCCCCGCGTTCCTTCAGCGCGGTTGGCTTCATGCTGTTAGTATCTGAAAGCAATTCCTCGTTGTGTCTCCCTGGAGAGCTGAACTTCCTTTGTATGGCCTAAGCTACACAGAAGCTTGTAGAATTGAACATGAAATCATGAATAAAAATAATTCAGTCACAAGCATACTGGGGATATAAAACCACAAACCAGATGTGTGGTAGGTCCTGTTTTCAATGAGTTTCTCAGTAATGAATGAATTTAATAAGTTTATTGGCTTCCCTGAGCTCTGATGTTTGTAGCACTTGAAAGGGAATTCTCCAAATAAAGAAGAGAGCTGATGAGAAAACACGCTCTATGATCACAGCCAAAACCTTTTAGATGTATATATCTGCAGTATTCATTGATGGGTAGATATACAAAATACAACCTGGTATGTACTTGGTACTCACTTAATTATTAGGTACCTAGTAAGTACAAGGCAATGTGCCACTCCATACAGGCTTGTTCCTTTGGGTACCAGTGCAGTAAGAATCAGAATCAGAATAAGCTCTATTGTCATTATACTGAAATACAACAAATTTATGTTCGTACAGTCATCCAAAGATGGGCGGAGTGCACGTAGCTGCTGCTACATGAGCGCGGCCTTGTATGTTTTTCAGAATACTTTTGCTTAGATGAGAAAAGGGGAAGAAAGTATGAAAGAAGGTATTAAACAAAAAGATCTCTCACACAATGTCCTAGACAGGGCATGGTTTGAGCATCAAAAAATCTACCACAGCATAGCACATAAATAGACATAATACATATGAGGCCGGTGAAGGCACTGAGTTTTAAGGGAAGGTTGTAGCATAGTCCCCCTCAGCCATTGTCCAGATAAGAGGTGCTTGTTATCCTCCAGCTCAGTTGAGGTTCTGTCACATGTTCACGGCCTTGGGAAGGGAGGGGTGAGGAGACAGACAGAGCATCTTTGTTTTCATAACATCCCAGGAGGAATGGAGATAGTCCACTTCCAAGGCCAGATCCATAGTTTGGGTCAGGCAGAACTCGTAATTTGCAGTTCTGCCTTTTACAGTCTCGCTTGTAAGTACAGTATACTACCAGATAGATATCCCACAAGTACCCAGTTTGTATCATGTAAGTACTTGGTACGTACTCTGTAAGTAAGTATTTTCCAAGTAATTGTTAAGTACTTGATATATTCTCCAAGTATCCAGTATATTAAATATTAGCACCTGTATGTAACATGTACATATCCTGTAAGTATACCCATTACATACCTTTTACCCAGTGTGTACAAAGTATGTGCTCTAGAAGTACAAAGTAACATGTCTCTTTAGAATACAGCACAGTCCTCTTATGTGCCAGATAAGTATCCAGTAGAATTCAGGTGAGTACTCTGAAAGTACACAGTATGTTCCAGCTAAGTAACCTAGGCATTAAATATGTACCTGGTATGTGCCAGTATGTACCATATAAGTACCCTGTAAGTACCAGATAAGAAATCCTCAAGTACCTGTAAAAAGTATAAGTACCCTGTATGTACTCAGTACATGGCCTGTAATTACAAGGTATTTACTTGATATTTAACAAAGACCTCTGAGTACTGGATACTATTTTGCGATTTAAGAAAACACATGCTTTTTTTATACCTTTTACAGTTAAAGCGCACAGCTATTTGTTTTGATATTAAAGAATATCTACATGTGAACATTTCATGCATGTCAACAACTAAGTGAAAGTAATGTTCACTTTGTATATTTTACTGGAGTAAAAGTGTGTGTTTGCACAGCATGCAGGACCTCAGTCACACTGCTTATAGCTGTTTCTCTGAGGAACTTCAAAGGACAGGGTGCTAACTCCTGCTGTCACCACCAACGGCTAGAAAGGACAGGAAGGATGGGTGATGTGTCCCTTTTTAGAATCCATAAAGGAATCCTTACATGCTATTAAGCATGCATCAGCGCCCTCCTTTCTCGTCGGCTTTTGAAGCCAGACATCGGGGCCACAGTGCCGTTACCTTGTGATCCCAACCCCTCAGTCAAATAACAGAACAAGTGCAGCGGTAACTTCAGTTTGCAAAGTTTATAGTCTTATTGTAGAGACATGTTTTTATTCATCTCCTGTGTTAAATTGATGTTCATAATAAAAGAAAAAAAAATACTTATGAGTAATAGAACAAAATTGTTTATTAATAGGCCAGTTCTGTAAAATACTGACATCTGCAAACAGCAAAAAAAAAAAAAAAAAGGCAAACCATTTAAAACTTTCATATTAGAAATTAAAACGTACAACCTGAAGTAAGAAATGCATATTGTTTTTCGTTTTTTATGCTTCTCACAAAAAACACACCTCAATGAAAATAGACTGAGAGGAAATAAGATTTTGGAAAATGAGGAGGGCACATCACTAAAGGGGATATCTGTTGTTGAACTTTGTTTTTCTTCTTTCGGCTGCTCCCTTCTCCATGGGTCACCACTGTGAACTAACTCTCATGAAGACTTGGCAATTATTTTTACGCTGGATGCCCTTCCTGACACAACCACAGACCACCGAGCTACCACAGCCCTCTGTGTGGAGCAGAGAGCTGCTATTTAGGGTGCCCAGGGGAGCAGATGGTGGGGGTTAAGGGCATTACTCAAGGGCCTAGAGTGGAGCAAATGAGGGTGGAGACATGTGTGGGTGTTTCATCTTTCCCACCCACATTTTGATGTTGTCAGTCTGGGGAGTTGAACCGGCGACCTTCCGATCACAGGCCCACCTTCTCTAACCTCAGCACCACCACTCCCGGGCTTAAACTCAAACTTGCTGTTAAACTCATAACTAAAATCTCAATCTGCTTTCTAATCTGTCACATTTTGTCAATTTATGAAGTTTCATAGAAGCACTTGCAGATATCTGAAGGCACGATCAAAACAAACAAACAAACAAAATATATATATATATATATATGCATGTATGAAACAGTTTTTTCAGCAAGAAAGTACCATTCTGCATTTCAAACTCATCACACCATGGCTCTGTAATAAAAGTCTGGATGCTAAAATGACCTGTTTAAAATCCAACTGAGGTCAAGATCAAGAGGTTTTGAACTCTTGATTGGCTGAAAAAAAAAAAGTACCATTTGACGCCAACTCATAACTGCAATACATGAAAGCCAGCTTTTTTTCTTTACATCACAAAACACACAATGTTGGTTGTGAGCTCTGACAGGAGGAGTTTATAGCTGACTCTCATGAGACATAAGACGAAGTGAGGAACCTCGATTGTCTTCATGATCAAAGTATAGTACCAAGAAAAAAGGGGTGAAATATACTTTGTCAGCCCACCAGACATTTTTCCCTCACTGCTGATTGCATCTGACCTCGTAAGGACAGAAGCCAGATGTTGATTTGTGTTAAATATTTTGTGTTTACATTAAAACTGCAATGATTACTACCAGATGTACATTATACTGAACATTTAAAGAAACAAACAAACAAACAAAAAAATCATGTCGACTCATATATCCCACCATTTTCTTACATTTCAACAGATTAATGCAACTGGAAGATAATAAATAAATAAATTGGCATGAAAACTGTTGCAACTTTTTCAAATTAATTTGTCCCTTTGTGTATTTTGTTTTAAGCTGGCTGATTTCAGTCGGCCTGGCCTTCACAGCAAACTCCTATTTCTCTGTTACTTTGATCAGATTTCTTTAAAAGTGTGCAGACTGTGAGTAACCTTGTGGTAAATAAAAAAAAGGCCCTTTCAGGAACTAAAAAAAAAGTGATGATGTTAAACTGAGTGGGTTTGTAAAGCAGACAAGCAAGGTTAGCCTTTCATTAACATAAGCAGCTTGTATACTGTGGCCTACATCCAGTTGGAGTCATTCGCTGCTGTAAACAACCAGAGACATTGAACTGTTAGGCTCGCTGATCAAAGAGACACGATGTGGTTTCCATTCAAGCAGATGCAGCAGGGAAGCAGCTAAAAAGGAAACCAAAAGCCTTGCAGCCAAAACACGAGTGGACTGTCATCCATAAAGACTGAGTTTACAATCAGAAGAAACAACACAAGAGCCTTTAGAGAGAACGATAAATATGTAAATCAGACATGTTTTCTAAAAGTTATCAACTGCAGTCCTCAGTGTTAAGTTCCATACATTCATCCATTATCTTCTGCTTGATCTGAAGTCGGATGGCGGGGTCAGCAGCTTGAACCGAGGCCCAGACACCTCTATCCACAGCCACCTCTTCCAGCTCTTCTGGGAGGATGCTAAAGCATTCCCAGGCCAGCCACGAGACAGTCTCTCCAGCGTGTCCTAATCCTCCATCTGGGTCTCCTCCCAGTCGGACATGTCTAGAAAACCACAGGGGACATCCTTACCAGCCGTCCGAACCACTTCAACTGGCTCCTCTTGATGTGAAGGAGCAGTGGCTCTCCTCTGGGTCTCCCCTCTGGATAACTGAACTTCTCACCACTCCCTAGGGGAAAGTCCAGCTATCCTGTGGAGAAAACCCATTTTGACCGCATGTATCTGCAATCTCATTCTTTCGGCCACTACCCAAAGTTTGTGACCATTGGTGAGAGGAGGAGCTTAGACCGACCAGTAAACAGAGAGCTTCGTCTTGCAGATCAGCTCCTTCTTCACCACATCACACAGAGTCCACATTACTGCAGAAGCTGCACGGATCTGTCTGTTGATCTCACACATTCTTTCCTAACTCGTGAACAAAACCAGACGATACCTAAACTCCATTTGAGACCACACCTCACTTCCAGCTCGGAGAGGGCAGTCCACTGTTTTCTAACTGAGGACCATAGCTTTAGATGAATGAAAACCTCTTAATCAACAACTAACACATGAAAAACATAATGTGAATTTTATTTAGCTTGTTTGCATAGAGGGGTGGGACTTGATGTTTTTCATTTTATTTCATGTGTTTTACTGCAGCCAGCCCCTAGGGGACGTCTTATGGTTTGTCTCTAGTTGTTATTTTTCAAGGATGTGTGAACTCCAGGTAAGGTGTTTTTTCATGTGTTGAAATGGTGAAAAAAATAAAATAAAATCAGGAAAAAAGTAATAAGTGTCAAAGAAAAACTAGTTTTAGAACAAAACTCTTGCCAAGCTCACAAAAAAGTTAAACAATGTCATCTGGACAGCTCTATTTTTTTTTTTTTTTTTTTGAGAAAACGTTTTTGTCTCTCATCTGAAGGACTTCATCAGTCTGAGGCCTGCCAACAGAATCTGCTGGATTAAGTAGCACCTTGTTGACGTGTTTTAACCATTTTGGTCATGTTGTCCTCGGGCTGGTTCGGTGAGTAGTAAGCGGCCATTTTGCCTATAACATTTAATTGTTATGCACTGATGATCAATTGCTTTAGACTGATGGTCCTCCATTTGTATGTGCCTGGGAAATCGACAGCAGACTGGTCTGAAACACGTCAACATTTAATACAACCGATCCTGTTGGCAGGACTCAGACTGAAGAAGTCTTTTGGATGAGAAAAAAAACATTTTCTTCCAAAAAAGAAACTGTCCAGATGACATGATTAAACTTTATTTGTGATTTATTTACCTGGATGATTGAGCCCTCTTTTTCTCTTGCCAAGCTACAGTATTTTTTTTACACTTTATATTGATATGTCACTATTGTGGCTGCACTTGCTACCCGTCTGCTTAGCCTGGGTATTTCAGCATTTGATAGAAGAACTTGTGTGGATATTTTTTTTAAATAAATGGCAAAACAAATTAGCCTTCCAGAAAAAAAGCACAAGCTGGAACTTGAAAATGACTGCTAAGTCTAACACACCCAGAAGTTCCAGTCAAAACCTCCAGTGCAGTTACATAAAGTGTACCATTCCACAATCACATAATTGAGTTGATTTAATGTTGAGAAACTCTTCAGAATCTGGGATCATTGTTTGCTGCGAGCACCTCAGGGAACAATCAATGTTCTGTTTAAAGTTCGGAGCTGAATTGGAGGTCTCTGTCGTTCTCGTGCGGGTGAAGACGTGCTGCTCACCTCACACCGGAGTCATTAGTTTAAACTAAGCATCTTCCCAACGGTGACAAACTGTTCCTGCCTGGAAGCCTCGCAGCAGCACGTAGAATCCATCACGCAGACAAAACACACAAAAAGGAAGTCTGCGCACCAAACGCTGGCTCACACACGCACACAATAAAAACACAGACAGTGTCTAAATGTTCTTTTTGTGTCTACATGTTGACAAAAATACCACGTTTCTTCAGTGTCTGTGTATGTGGGAGAATTAACTCAGAAGTTGGGCGCTGACATTCCAGATTCAGAGCAAATATTCCTGTTATGCTGCTCGACTATTGTCCCTGAATCCCAAACAAAAACAGCTTCTGGGAGATCCAGACACCCGAGACTAAAGAATTAAAGTTTTTTTTTAATGACCAAAAACGCTCAACTTCATCGAAGCTTCATACATGTACACAAAATTCATTTTCTACATCTAATCACGTTTGTAAACAGAATATGTCATCAGTTTTCTCCAACAGAGTCACTTCTTTCCTCTCAAGTAATGTGACGTATACCATGAATGGTTCCAGATTAATACTAGGAGCAGCTACTCATCGTATATACAGGGAAAATAATGAGGAACTGCATGAAAGGGAGGAATAAAAATGCTTGGAAATAAAAGAGAATAAGCTCAACATTGATTTTTTTTTTATCTTATTTTAGTCAATTCTGCAATACATAAAACACTTTCTTTTATGCTTTTAAACTTGTCACTATAAAAAAAAGTATTTCAAAACCATAAATGGCCGCTGTTACAAAATAAGGTCATACATATATATATATATATATATAAAAGCCACAGCTTGCCGAAACTTGACTCTTGAAGTACTTTTATGGCGGAACTCGCATAAATCCAAAAGTTGCATTTAGCAGCGTCTTAGTTAAAATGATTTTCTTTGAGTGTCAAAAGTGTCAGAGGCTCAGCTAAGCCTCGCCATGCTGTCAGCTCCTCACAGCTTTACCCTAAAATACACACAAGCCTTCAAGAGCCCAAATTCTAATTTTAAGCCTTGTACTTATAAAATCTAAACGTGGCAAACAGTAATATAAAAAAAAAAAAAAAAAAAAAAAAAAGAATGACCCAAATTTTAGCAATGCATTTGTTTTCCCATGATTTAAAATTAATGATACAATTTGACCGGAGTTCTCCACAAGCTATTAAAACTGATCTGTTTAATAAATGTGTAGTATTCCATCGAACATCATCTTGTTCTAAAATAAGGAAGTAGTAGCCATATTGGTCAAACCTGAAAAATAACACATTCAAAGTATGAGCTGGGAATGATTCTCAGTTACTACCACATCAAACATTAACTCAAAATATGTCAAATTAACTGAGTTACTGTCATTTTGGTGTTACAATGATTAACTGTAGCGTCTGAAATAGCATAGACTCCCAAAGTTAATCTGTTGTAGCAATACATCCAATAATTATTTTCTAAGAGTTTTCTATCTGTGTTCCATGAGATATTGTGCTAACAGACAAAGAGGGTTGACTCCAACAGTTAGTGAAAAACTTTAAACAAAAACCCTGCAGAATGAAGTAAATGTTGAGATAGACCTTCAGCTACTATCACACCAAATTTTACCACAAAATTATTAACATTTAATTAAAATATATCAATTTTTGCATTTTCTAAGGTCAATTGGCAGCCATCTTGAATTGGGTGGGCTCCAATAGTTATAGTATCAGTTATAGTATGCATCCAATGCTCCATCCTGTGGTTGATGAGATGTTTTGCTAACAGGCAGACAGCGTTGACCCAAAATAGTTAATAGCAAAATATTAAACAAAGATCTTGCACAATGGTCACACTCAGACCGTTTGTTGGGGCTCAGTCTCACACACACACTAATTTAAAAGCCAGTAGCTTTAAAAATGACAGTTGTATAGCTTTTTGTTGTACAGTATAGCTGGTTTTGTGTTTTTTGAACTTCGTCTTTCAACGGCGAGCAATTTTAATGGTGTTCACTGGTGTTGAGACAGAAACACACAAATATCCTGATGCATGCTCAACACACAAAGCATTTCTAAAAGCAGAAAACTGCAGAACGGAATGACACATTATTTCAAAGGAATGTTTCTAAATATCTGACTGAAAGCACATTTTTTTGGCAGACTTTACATTATTTTGGTAGTTCTCAAAATTTAATGATTAATTTTTTTCACACAGTTCATTTAAAAAATACATACATGTGCGAATTAAACAGATACCTATATATATATATATATATATATTTCTACATAGCTTAAATTGTTCTGGAGGCAAGAGGGAGGGGCAGAGCTCTGGTAATTGGGCTGCATGTATAAGTAAGTACTCTGCAGCTGAATCAGGTGGTTTAATATCCCCCCCCC
>NC_056501.1:17640194-17676838 GCF_014905685.2 Nematolebias whitei
ACCATACAGCACTAAATATTAAACAGAACTGCTGTGACTTATTCTTATCATCACATGCGTGTGCATTGATGAAGCCTGCCTGTGTGTACATTGAGGTACGAGCGTTCAACACACACCGACGTGCACGCAGAGATGTGTAGGCAGAGAAATGGCGCCCCTAAAAGCTTTCCACTGCATCTTTGGTCTCCTCCATCTCGCACTGTTCTCCCGATAAAGCTGTGATTTCTAAACGACGCCGCACACTCAGCCTGCGGTCATGCCTCACATGCTGAAAATGAAATCATCTGCTCTGACACACCCACACGTGCCCACACTCACACCTGTAACCACTGTGCTCCGAGGCACAGATATTTAGAGGAAATCACATAAGTTCATGCACACAAACCAGCTGAGGGGCGGGGGGGGGGGGGGGGGGGGGGGTAAAAAAACCCCCAAAGGAGGGGGGGGGGGGGGGGGGGGGGGTGGGGGGGGGGGGGGTCGTTTAACAGCCAGCAACATGATGCAGCGGTGTGTGTGCTTGTGTGTGTGTGTGTGTGTGTGTGTGTACAGGCAGACAAACTTCATCTCTTCCCACCTGCTTATTGTCGCTTCCTTTCTGTCTCTGCCTCATTTAGTACCTGGCCTGCCTGCCTTGTTTTCCCAACGCTTCTTTCTGTCCTCAGTCACCTACAACCCCCCCACCCTCCACATACACACATACACACAAACTAAAACTGAGAATGTGGGAACAATAAAACGGCAAAGCTGGATGAAGTAACATAAAAACCAAAAACCTCTTAAATCTTTTAAAGGACTGCGTATCGCCTGCCACCTCTCATGTCAGAGTTTTAGACTAAGAACATCTTTTGTTGACAAGCGTTGTAGCTGTTTTAGTCCAACCTTAAAAATAACGTGCACAATCTCATACAATATGCTAAGTTGTTTATTTGTCATATGCAGGTCAACACAAGGTCAGCAGTGCAATGAAATGGTCAGGACGAGAAGAACCGATTTGAGTAGCTTAAAACAAACAAGAAATGCTAAAGCCTGCAATAACAGTACAAAATAAAGTACCAAAAAGTGAAAAAGAAATATAATATTTACAAGGCCCAAAAGAAATATAGTAAATAACAACATGGTAGAATATAATGGTGCAAGTAGGATGCATTTGTATAATTAAATATTTCACAGGTAGTAATATTGCTTAAATGCACATGATATACAGTATATTGCACATTAACACAATCTACACAGGTTGTGTGACAGATTACTGCACAGGTAGTGAGTAACATTGCAATTAAGTGAATTATGATGGTAAAGTAAAATGTTTTGTAAGCTCAATCATCCAGGTAAATAACAACAAAAATGGTTAAATCATGTCATATGGATCTGTTTCTTTAAGTGAGAAATGTTTCGTCCCCCATCCAGAGGACTTCTTCAGTCTGCGGCCTGCCAGTCAGATCGGTCCCATGAGAGCCTTCATTGCTGTGCTTCGAGCCAACCTCTTGTTGGAATCTCAGAAGCAAGTTTTTTTTAACACGTGCAAACAGCGCACACCCATCTGAAACCATCAATCATCATTAACAGCAATCGATAGTTTTAGGTCAGGTGGCCAACTTGCTACTCACAACAACAGCCTGTGGACAACCAAGGCCAAAGTGGTAAAAACAAAAAAACGTTTTGTAAGCTCACTCATCCAGGTAGATAACAGCAAAAATGGTTAACTCATGTCATCTGGACCTGTTAAAGTAATGACATACATGATACACACATATTAGGTGTCACAAATGTGGCTTAGTGCAATGTTATTGCAAATTGTTCACTATTTTTATTAATATTATTATTATTGTGGAAAAAAAATCACTGCAATGACACTTGATTGTTGATATGTGCTGTTGACTATCCATGCTGCTGATCTCGTGCTGCTGATTTATTTCATCCTACTGTATTCATCCGTACTCATCTGCTTACACAGACTCATATTTGTGCTGCTGTTGTTTGGAATATTGTTTTTGTACTAGTAGTGCTTAGCATATTTCTTAGTTCATATTTTAGATGTGATTACTGTTTTTCTTTTACAATTTGTACTTTTGTTGGATGTAACTGGGACCCTGTGTACACAATTTTGGTCCATCGCATGTACCACATGTGATGCGAATGACAATAAAGAAACCTTGACCTTGATTATTATCAAGAGTTCAGTAATCGGCCAGCTTGTGGGTAGTAACTGTCTTTGAGTCTTTGCAATATTACAGTACGTCACGCTCAGACTATAAGTTGTAAATGACTCTCAGCTACTACCACTTCAAATTTGACATCAGTTTTGGTATAACTGACAGAGTTAAAGCCATTTATGTGTTGGCTAATATCGATGAGCTGTGGCAACCTTCTTAAACTGCATGGCCACCAAAAGTTAACCAATTGCAGATCTGATGATTATGTTTTGAGAGTTTCATTAAGATCTGTCGCAAGATTTATGAGATATTTTGCTAAAAGACAACCAAGGCTGACTCCAACACATTAAGTTTTAAGCAAAGGCATTGCACAATGAGTAGCATTTGGAATATGTGTTGTGTACATCTTTAAACTGACTGAATGATTATCATTTTTAGGTTTTTATATCAGTTGGATTTAGTTCACACCTTGATTTAGGTTGCCTTTAAAATCCAATAATTTTTTAAATTAATTTTTAATGAATTACCAGTGGGTTTTGCAGGTGCTGATGCAATAAAGTGCACATAAATTTTACACACGTGCTTTTGCTATAAGCCTGCCTCAGGATTTCAAAAAGGCAGAACGAGTGTAAATACAGCAGAAGTGGAGTCAGCAGCAGGAGCAGACAAGAAGCAGCCGCAGTTAACAGAAGTTAGACAGTGCCTCAAGGAGATTAGGTGGGGAAGGGGGGTAAAGTATAAAATACAAGTGGAAAAGGGGGTAAAATGAAAAAAAAAAGTGGAAATAAAGGAAAAGAAGCAAGGCTGGAGGCTATGGAGGAAATGAGCAGGCTGAGATTGAAACCTAAAGGGGTGGAGAAGAGAGGACGAGGTTGCTGCTCAAAGTGTGTCGCGACTCGCCTCTTTCCTAATCCAATAATCCCTTGGAAATGTTTTGCAATTTCTTAGAATTTTTTTATTAAAAATTATTTTTTTTAATGCACATCTACACAACACGTGCAAGACCACGCCAAGATCTTAGAAACGAACACAACAAAATCCCAACGTACTGTACTGGGGAGGCTGAGGATCCTAAGTCTGTATCTGTCATTCCACCAGTCAGCTCTGTCAGAATCTTTTCCAGCATGTCAGCTCATTAGCGCTCGATGCCAAAACGCACACACACTTAAAACCCTCGGCTCCCAGGGAGCCTGTAAAGGAAGAGCCAGCCCTCCAGCTGAGGAGAGGAAGAGAACTTAAGCTTCTCATGTGCTTCATTGATAGTCATTCCTCCATTTCCTTCCACACTTGTCACTTTTTTGCCACTTGTCCTCCCCACTTTAGTAGATAAACAAGCAATCAGATAAACACACGTGCATGGTGGAGGATAAACTATGTCAGTCCAGCTGTTAATGCTTAAAGGAGGAGAGATGTTTTTGCTCTGTATGAGTGTGTTTGTTCTTCTGTACTGTTAGCAGAATGAGTCACTGAACAGATATTAGTGAAACTTACAGAACATTCTCACTGGATAAGCATAACTTGTGGAGCCAGCCTGACTCAAGATGGCTACCACAGCAAAGTAAACTTTGCTAACACAATCATATAACTCTTTTAGAAATATGCAGCTAATATTTGGTGTGGCAGTGGCTGAGGGTGATTAACTACAAATGATTAACTTTTGAACTTTATTCAAGATGACTGCCTACTTATCGTGCGAGGGTTTATGAAGCAGTCACACTATTGTGATCAATTTTTCTTCCATACGTTTTTTGGCGCGCTTCTCGTCCTTCAGTTTTCAAGCTATTTCAACAAATATCAAAACGTTCAGCTCGTTCAGGATAATCCTGCTATGACTTTTGGTTTTGATGCAACTTTAGCTTTTTGAGCTATTTAACCTTTTCTGTCATTTTTTTTTCCTTATAGAAAATGAATTGAGCAAATTGAGCAATTTTTCTTTTAAATCAGCTCCTTTCAGCTGTTTTGTACTCCTTTCAGCTTATTTCTGCTAGTTTCAGCATTTTCTATTTTTCCAGCTGCTATCTAGTTGTTTTATGAAAATTTGAGCTTTTTCAGCTAATTCCACATTTTTATGCACTCATTTAAACTTTTTTCAGCCCAATTCATCAAAAATCCAGTTTCCACTTCTTTATTGTAATTTCAGCTTCTTTCTTATTTTTAGCAAATTTAGAGAATTTCAGCTTTTTTTTGGTAAATTCCTCTTTTTTTCTGCTCATTTCTGCTTATTTAAACCTAATTCAGCAAATATGTTATTTCTGCTTTCTTCTGCTAATATAGGCTTGTTCTTCTCTTTCAACTACATTTCATCTTATTTTTAACTAAGTTCAGCTGTTTTTCAGCAAGTTATCCAGCAATAAGCATTCACACTGCATTTTTGCAGGACATGCAATTTCTCTAGTTTATAGTTGTGCTGTTGCTTTAATCTCAGTATTCCACAGTCAATATACTGTATATTTTACCTGCAGTGTTTCATTTATTAAGTTTGTGAAACTAGTGCACATTTCAGCTTCTTGATTCTGTGTACCCAGGATTTTAAAAAGAACATTAGGCTGCGCCTAAAATTCTCTAAATTACATTTTAATGAGGTTCTAAAGCAGCAGTGATGAGATATTCACTTTTGCAATAAAAGGCGTCTTTAGCAGGAGTAAGTTCAGTGAGCCTAGTTGTGTAAAAACAAAAAGCCCAAGATTGAGTTTAAGCTGCTTTCTTTAGTTTATGTAAAATGAAATAAAAACATTGCCGATGTCTTTGAACCATAAGACACCATTTTATTTGCCTTACTAAAGCAGCTTTCTGTGGAAATAACTCACCTCCTTAATGTCTGAATTGTACCACATTTTGTCTTTGAAGGGATAGTTCAGATCTTTTGATGAGGGGTGAATGAACTTTCAGTTTAGTGGATTAGCATTTTTGCTAATTTTGAATACCCATAGCAGAATTAGCTTCTGCAAAGTTTAAATCTGATAAATTCAAATCTGCTAACATTTTTTAGAGGCAGTTCTCTACACTAAAAGCATACAGGAGAACGGTGATTTACACAGAGTAATGTTATGCTATGTTGTGCAGAACTAAGCAAAGCTGAGTGCCACCCAGTGATGTCACTAACCTCACAGTGCTTTTCCCCTGTCATATCTACCGCAAACAGACTCTGACTCATGGTGTCAGTTTACAGCCAGTAATAGACTTTAACATAAATGTCAAACCAAACCAGAACTGGAAAATAACAAGAAAACCCCATTTTCACACTCATCTCAACAGCGTGAACAGTCAGAAATATAGCACACATAATTCCTACCCAGCATGCTTTGCAATGCTCACACTGTCTCTGGGATGTGACTCTCTCACACTCGATTTCACACATCTTTAATTTAATACAAACAGACTCATTGCCAAGGGAATATGATAATGCTCAGCAGCTTTAGTTAGT
The DNA here is from genome assembly GCF_014905685.2 of Nematolebias whitei. Taxonomy (NCBI): domain Eukaryota; kingdom Metazoa; phylum Chordata; class Actinopteri; order Cyprinodontiformes; family Rivulidae; genus Nematolebias; species Nematolebias whitei. Next base: position 17,645,772 of record NC_056501.1, read on the forward strand.
TTATCAAAGTAGTTAACTACAAATACGATTGCTAGAGTTAATTAATTGTAGTAAATGACATAAGTGATATGTTTGTCACACATTGAATGCATCCCTCTGATCAAGACAGCAGAGTTCTGCGCCACCATTTTGGTTCTGATGGACCGGATTAATTTCTAAAAGCTCACTTGTGAATCACAAGCGAAACAGTTAATACATTTGAGTTGTGTTCACTTAACGTTGTCACATTACAGACAGTGTTACAGTGTCAGTGACAGCAGTGTATGATGAAAATTAGTGCTTTAGCATTAGCTTCCACAAATAAAAAAAATAAAAAATCTGTTTCGCAGTTTAGAGTTAGCAAACCTTTTTTTTTTTTTTTTTTTGTTAGTGAATTATCAGTTAACTAAGTTAACTTTTTTGGTTAGCTGTGCTCATCACTGGGAGAAACAGAGCTTAACTTTGACCGAACTGACCACTCATGGCTAAACTGAGCAAGGCCAAAGTTTACTGTAGAGATCTTACAACAACCCTAGATTCGAAAATTGAATAGCTGTTCAAGTAAATGGTGTTTTGTAAACCTTTATAACATGATAGTTTTATATTAAATTGTTCTTCTGACAGGCAGCACGGTGGCGCAACTGGTAGAGCTGCTGCCTCTCAGTGAGCAGGTCCCTGGTTCAAACCCCGGTCCAGGGTCCTTCTGGGTGGAGTTTGCATGTTCTCTCCGTGCATGCGTGGGTTTTCTCCGGGTGCTCCAGTTTCCTCCCACAGACCAAAAACATGCATGTTAGGCTGATTGGTAACTCTAAATTGTCCCTAGGTGTGAGTGAGAGAGTGAATGGTTGTTTGTCTCGTTTGTCTCTATGTGGCCCTGTGATGGACTTGCGACCTGTCCATGGTGTACCCCGCCCATCGCACAGTGATTGCTGGACATGGGCACCGGCGACTCCCGTGACCCAAAATGGAATAAGCGGGTAAAGATAATGGATGGATGGATGTTCTTCTGACAGAAATCTTCCTTCTGGAAGTGTTTCAGGTTGCAAAGCCTGCAGTGTTAGATATCTAGATACAGTAACTAGCAGGCAGCCTATTTACAAATAAACATACAATTTTGCATAAATAACCTTGTATTGTGAAGCTAACAGTCATGAAATATTTCGGCCCAGTGGCACAGTTGTAGAGCTGCTGCCTCTCAGTAAGAATGTCACCAGATCGAATCCCAGCCAGGGACCAGTCTGGGTGGAGTTTACATGCTTTCTTTGTGCATGCGTGGGTTTCCTCTGGGTACTACAGTTTCCTCCCACAGTTCAAAAACATGCATGTTCGGCTGACTGGTAACTCTAAAGTGTCCCTAGATGAGAGTGAAAATGGTTGTTTGTCTCATTTGTCTCTATGTGTCCCTGTGATGGATTTAAGACCTGTCAAGGGTGTCCCCCACCTCTCACACAGTGATAGCTGGATATGGGCACTAGTGACCCCCGCGACCCGTAAAGAAAGAAGTGGGTAAAGATAATGAATTGATGCATGTATGTATGTAAGTATAAATGGATGGATGGATGGATGGAGTTTTAATGGACCAATAAACCATCTTTAAAAATTGGACTTGTTCTAAGACTGCAGCAGTGACAGCTGCCTTGGGATGTGTTTTGCTTAAACTAGCTGTTAGCTAGTTAGTCTGGTCAGAATTACTCTTCTATTCCTCCTAACTAACATTGTTTAAAGAGGTCAACAAAAAGCTACATATTAATTGTTCCACTTCAAAAGATCAGATACAGCCTAGTCCAAAAGATACCAGTTGTTGACGCTTTTGCTCCTGAAACATCTTATTTTCGCCCAAGGGATGTTTACCCTTTCCATTAAATTGACTGTGATTATATTGACAGTGTAGCTGCAAGGGTGCTCAGCAAACAAAGAGGATCGAATGTGGTGCGCAATGACAGAGTCAAAGATTAAACAGAGTGAGTCAGAGGTCAAAAAGGCAACTGAATACAATTATTTATTGATACTCTATAAAAATCCCAGTTGAAACACTTACAAAGGGATTGCAGAGAACTGCTGCTACAAAACCTCAATTCAAAATGTTTCTGGGACTTTTTAATAAGCAAGAAAAGAAAGAGGAGTAGAAGACACAGACACATTTAGAATTACTCTGTGTGAGACGAAGATTTAAATTAGCCACAGCCACAACTGCCACTGGTGAGTTAACTAGAGCTTGGAACTGGGTTGTTCTCCTCCTAGATTTGGAGCAGATTCAAAGTCAGAAAAGTTCAAAGCTTCGGCTGGGCAACGTTCAAAAGAACCACAGCCAGCCAATGAAGTGGGGAGGAAATGAGGGAACTGCAAACAACTTACAGTAAGCCCTCCCACGGCCTGGGGAGAATAAGGTGGCTAACATCAGTGAAAATAAACCCCTTGCCCACGTGGGGTTCACTCAGCGAGAGGTGTTGAATAGGATTTTTGCTGACATGGTTGGAGTGAAACACAAAATGACAGCCATAGTTTTGGTAGCACAAATCATCAATAATGCAAAATGCAGGGCTGCAATTTTTGCTCAAATGAAAGGAAGCTCCGAGCCGCCAAGAGCATTACAGCTGCTGTGTTCATTTGAGAGATGCAATGAGATGGCTTACGGTTCGACTGTTAACAATGCCAAAATGCTGCACTGCTACCATAATCCTCCACCCACCCTTTTATACTGTAGAGTGGCACACAGATCAAATGTGAGACCATTATATAGGTAAAAAAAAACTGTTTTTCTCAGTGAAGCAGAACAAAACCACACAGAGAACACAATCCTCTTAATGTGACAAGAATCTAACATCTACGCACCCCAAAAAGGACACCCATTATAGAAAAACGAGGTTTATGATTACTGATGGTTAACATATTTAGAAAACAAGTTTAGCTATTATTTTATCTGTTGTCAATAGATTTTTAATGACCTCAGTTTAGAGACAAACTGTTTACTTTTAAACAAATGTATAATCCAGCTGCTAGTCTGCAGGACTGAGATTACAGTAGGTTGCTGTCATCCTAAAGCAACCCCATCTTAAAAAAAATTGGCTTATGTAAACTCTACATCCATAGATAAATCCACATAAATCCAAAGTTCTTTTTGTCATTGTTTAACTATTGTTAACGCTTGTTCTGTGATTTTGTGTGCACGTGTACTTATGTGCATTTTTCCACTGGTGTATTTCTTCTTTTTAGGAAAAAGACAAACAAACAAACATTGGGTTTTGTGCATTAAACGTGCAGGACAAAAAAAAAAAGATTTGATGTGAATTATATTTTTAAACACTTTACATTTTATCAAATCATTTATATACAACGACGAAGGTATTTGTAAGTACAAAGAATGGCAACTATTTGTAGCCATGCTGAAACTTTCAGCAGATTATCAATATTTTTGCAAGAATAAACCCTGAAATATGAATCTGACAGTAGAGTAAAGATCCATAAGAGTGTTCTCCTGAACTGCTATGAAATGTTAAACAGAATTGTTTTAAAATAGCAGAAATCCTCTTTTGTCTTAGCCTCGCTCTGACTAGCTGTTAGCACAACAGTCCAGTCAGAATTTACTTCAATTTCTTTAATTTCAGTCAGAGTCAGAGTCAGAGTCAGAGTTTCTTTATTGTCATTCGCACCTCATGTGGTACATGTGGTGGAGCGAAATTATGTACACAGGGTCCCAGTTACATCCAACAATAAAATGTATAAGAAAAACAGTAATAACATCTAAGATATGAACTAAGAAAAACATCAACTAAATATACACTAAGCACTCATAACATAAAACATTGAACATCACCACAAACATGAACATGAGTCTGTGAGCAGATGTGCACGCATGAACACATCAACATTGAAACAGATCAGCAGCAACATGAAACAGATCAGCAGCAACATGATATGGTTTTTCACAGTGATTATTCTAGTTAGAGATTCATGAGTCTAACAGCCTCAGGGTAGAAGCTGTTCCTCAGTCTAGTGGTTCTACACTTAATGCTCCTTAACCTCCTTCCTGAGGGGAGTGGGGCAAAAAGTGTGTGTGCTGGGTGGGTGGGGTCCTTCATGAGGCCTTTTGAGGCTGTTCAAAAGGCTATCTAAAACAGGTAAGATATTAATTGTTCACAACCTTCTAGAAATTCTAAAATTCTAGAATTGCACCGCTCAAGGTGGCTGCATGTTGGAGCAGCTCTGTTACTTTCATTCTGAGATTTTGCTTTTGGAAACTTTAATTCCTCTTTTTCTGGATGCTTGGCAGACTGCTGGGAGGAGAGGCCATCGTTCAGGGAGGAGTTCTGCCCGGCATTCAGGCGGTCCTACAGCCCGGGGGAAACAAGAGGCCAGCTGAGTTTGGGTGGACGGATCGGACGGCATCTGCAGCCAGATTCTTAGGATCCACTGTGGGATGGACCTTTACAAGAGATCCTTCCTGTCTACAGCCATCAGTATCTATAACATCTCTTAATGAAATGAGGATAACGAGTTACAACAACAAATAATTTCCCTTTGGGATTAATAAAGTATTTTTGAATTGAATTGAATTGAACCTATTCACAGAATCCCACTTGAAACAAATAAGAACTATCCTTTCAAGTTGCATAGATAAAATCATATTGTCACACACACATTCATATATACTGTACATATGTAGCTACATTTACTTTTATCTGTTACTGTGATACCATTTTAACCCAGTGACAGAGAAAGTGAGGATCACAGGCATCATTATTTTTAATATCTTCCAGTAATCCAATTTTTGAGGTCACTGTATGAAAAAAAACGCACGGACTGAGCTCCATATATAGCGCTGATTAACCAACTCCATAGATAACATGCACAGAGGCTTAGTGCACTCTGTTCAAGATAACACGGGTTAATTAGTTTTAATCTATGTATTTCTTCTAATGTTCATCCTGTACAACATTTTACAAGATTGTATGCATGAATATAGTGTGAGTTGCTTTGTAGCTTTTGTATACCTATTTTCTGAATCGTTCTTAAAATATAGATTTTATTTTAATCAGATTAAAACAAAGCATTTTTTTACAGATGCCAAATGAGTAAAGACTTTCACACATACAGTCTATGTATGTGCTTCACAAACATTTAAATGGTAAATGGTAAATGGTAAATGGAGCTTACTTCTATAGCGCCTTCCAGCCCCCTATGAGGGGCCCCAAGGCGCTTTACAGTACCAGCCATCCACCCATTCACACGCACATTCATACACCGGTGGCGGTAGGCTGCCATGCAAGGCGCCATCCAGTCCCACCGGGAGCAACTCGGGGTTAAGTGTCTTGCCCAGGGACACAACGGCACATGGTGTGGGAAGTCGGGATTCGAACCTCCAACCTTCCGATCAGAGGTCGGCTGCCACTACCACTGCACCACGGCCGCCCACTTTTTTAAAGATAAAAGCTGATTGGTGACAGCCCACTGCTTCAGGCCTTTAGTGGTGGGATTAGCTTTAGCATTTGCCTAGTCTCTGTTGTTTGTCGCCCTGATTCAGCAGTCCCGCTCCACGCCGAGCTTCTGAAAGCTCAGTGACCACAGAGAATGCCACTTCCAGGACTGTTATAATGACAGTTCTCTGTGTTGCTCTGTTTCTCTCTCTGCCCTCTCACGAGCGAATCAATCCCATTCCCTCGTTTCTCTTCCTGTTTGTGATCTGTCTTTCTGTTCATCTTACTCAACAAAAGCTGGAATACATAATGCAATCTTTTTCACGCTGAGCGTTCACAGCAAACAGAAATACACAGTCCCAAGGCAGAAATGGACGGATTTGAAGTTTCAAAGTTTAGAAACTGAACAAAAAGAAACAACACTGACTGCAACCCAGGGCATTAAACAAACTAAAGTTCTAGCATTTCTTAAAGGAATGGATATCCCTGCAGCTTCTCATGCCAACGTTTTAGACTACAGTAGTCCCTCGCTACTTCACGGTTCGTTTATCACGGACTCGCTCTGTCACGGTTTTTCAAAATAAGATTGGATATGACACAATTGGCTGACTGAGCCACATGATTGGCATGGAATTTTTATTTAAAATAATTTATTTTAAATTATTTAGCACCTGCTGCATCTTTGTGCAACCCACATTGCAGGATAAGCTTCCTGCTGAGCTGAACAGCTGATCAGCAGTTCTCCGTGCAGAGCAGAGAAGTGGGCGTGGCCAAGAGAGCTTGCAGGGAGCTGAAATGACATTCTGTGCTCTTTTAGAGCGTTTAGTTAGAAACATTGTTTAGAATATTGCAAAAGTGTGGGAAGGGTTTAAAATGCCTTTATATATATACTATATATACTACAATAAACTACTACTTACTACTTGTATTACTATTCCTACTTCACGGTTTTTCACTTATCGCGGCGCTTCAGGGTACTGATCCACCGCGATAAACGAGGGACTACAGTATAATCATCTTATGTTGAGAAATGATAAAGTGATGAACATTTTAGTCAAACCTTGAAAACAACCTTATGTGCAATGTCATATGTTGTGAGGCATCAAGCTCAGAGTATGCTTTGTGGATAACTTCCAGCTACTACCACATCAAACTGTACATTTGACAAAGGTACAGGTATTTTTGTGTCGGCCGACGTCAATTACCTGTGGCGGCCATAAATTGGTTTGACTTTAAAAGTTAATCAGTGGAAGATAAACAGCTACTGATTGCATTCCAAAAGTTTAATACAATTTGCTCAGTGGTTCTTGAAATATTTATCTAAAGCGACAAACGTACACATGCATACAGAGATGGACAAAAACGTAATCACCACTTTGCATTTGGTAGCAAGGAACCAAAAAACAATGAATATTCTAATCTATATATACAAAACATGAGGGCAACCTTAAAGCTTAGCCATAAATTACTGTTTTTAAACCCAGCTGGTTGAGAGTTGTGACTTACCGTACCGCTCTGACACTGAAGTCAAACAAACAAAAGAAACAGTGCTGAGGATGACCTTATTGTGTGCTTTGTAAACAAAATAATGCCGGACTAACCTTGAGCTTGTCAAAGCGCTCGGTAAGTGAGGACACCTGGTGCTCCCGGTGGCGCCCCACGAGCTTGCAGAGGGCGCAGATAAGCTGATCATCCACCAGGCAGTACATGTTGACCTTCTCGTTTTCATGTTCCAGACAGGTCAGGCCCCGGATGTGAGTGTCTGGCACCGGCTCCACCAGACGATGGCTGGTGAAGGGCTTCTTGTTCGGGTGTGTCGCGCGCAGGCATCGGTCGCAGTACGATACCTCACACGTGACGCACGTTTTGACAGCCTCACGTGGCGGATCCTGTTCGCAGAACTGGCAGCTGATTCGCAGATCCATCTTTGCCACAACTGCTGGGCTATGGTTGGCGTTGTTGTGGTTGGCGTGGTTAGTGTGGTTGGTGTGTGGATGGGAGTGGCTGGAAGTGGCTGGGCTGCCACGAGCACTTCCTCCACCCGTCCCACCACCACCACCACCGCCGCCGATCGTTCCAGCTATTGTGCCACTAATGGTGGCGTTGTAGGGGTGCTGCGTCTGCATGCGCCTGCTCTCTGTGGGGGAGTTGGGGCTGCTGAGGGAGGCCTTTTGGAAGCGGTCAATGATGTTCTGTAATGTCACATTGCGCTTAAGGCCCTCCAGGCCGCGGTGATTCAGCGTGATGACGTAACGACAAGTGGGGCACTGAAAGGCCGAGATGGATTCGAGGGGCTTGCTGGTGGAGCAGTGGGACACCAGGATGCGGTGGGCACAGTTAAAGCAGAGGCTGTGGGCGCAGGGCAAGAGCAAAGGATCTTCAAACAACTCCAGGCAGATCGGGCAGGTCAGCTCTGACTCCAGTGTTTCCATCTTCAGTTAAACCCGTCTAAAGGTGACATCAAATCCCACAGAAGCTGGCCAATTACCTGCACAGGACAAAGAAAGGACAGACATTTACACTCAAATACATGTTCTTTTGTATTGAACTATCTTCTTTTGTACAGCATATAGGTTCGCAAATTTCCAATTTCTCCTGAATCGACTGAAACACGCTGTCTGCAGGTAAATGGACTTCAAATATAATAAAAAACACCAGAGGTTTTCTTATACCAATATAGATGAGCTGTTCAACCTGTTCAACTGGGAGCCCTGCTCATTTGGTCAAGCCTTTCACATGTGATTCTTTTTACAAAATCATATAAAAAGAAATGAGTCAAGCAACAGGGAAGCAAACGGATAAAGATTTGTTACATGTTGGGAAGAAAGTAAAAATCAATAGGCAGAAAAATAGCATGGAAAAGGAGAGACAGATGTCCAATAGCAGATTGTATGGAAACTTGTAGAGGATAACCTTTTAGTTTCTGAAACACATTCAATTTTAAACTTAGATTTTGAAACTGTGTAAGCATGCACATTTATGGAAATTCTCATTTTTACAGTGTAGCACATATATATCAAGCAGGACTACAGAAATCTAAGCTAAAGTGGAAAACAGATTACAGTTTTTAACTTGTTTTCTCAGAGTTACAAATCTCAGCCCATAAAAGCTTGCATTTATGTCTGTGTTCACCTCAAGGTGGCCTTAAAAATCACTGACACGTGAAACCACTAATAATTTCTTTCCAACATCATTCCACCCGGCTGCTTTGAGGGCACAGGTGAGCAGCTTGTAGGACCCTTCTGTCCTTTAAAAGACACCAAGCAGGCACCGTGAAGCTGCAGACCGTGTGCATTTCATTATGTTTGTGAATTATCGACTGCCCTCAACTCTCTCATGCAGAATTTACTTATGAGTTGCATTTAATTATTATAACTAAATATGATGCTAAAACATGTTGTGAGGTCAAATTAAACAAGAGACAGCGATATATTTGAGACATATTTAAATATACAAACAATTAGGTTTACTCCACAGGGCTACCCAGAATAAATGTCCAGTTTTTATGAGAAACTGAAGAAATTGTGTGTGTGCATGTGAACGTTTGTTTGCCCTGCTACCTTGTGAACCAGAGGACAGATTTTCAATAAAGTTGTACAGCTGATTAACTTTTGAAGTCAACACAATTCAAGATGGCTGCCACAGCCAATCAACCTTCCAAAACAAAGAAATAGCTAAATCTCAGTCAGTTTTACAGCTACTAGGCTCGAACTTGATGTGGTTTTAGCCAAGTCATTGGCAAAGCACATGCTCTCTAGCTTAAAATTTCACATGACGAGCAAAAATGACATAACCAAACCTTCAAAGTATAAATGTAAAGAATATAATAAATGATGATTATGCTTTGAAAGTTTTGATTTTTGTAGGTCTAACTGCTCAGTAAAGTAAGTGGGAACACTTTATAATAAGACTCCCCTTATAGATGGTTAATAAATAGTTCATAGATATGTTACTAATTCCTCTATAAACACTTTATGCATTAATTAAGGGTGACAGAGAGACAAAACTGACCAGTTTCTTGCCAAATAATGAGCCAAATCTGTTCACCTATACATTTCATCTAGAGTTGTTATATTAAACATTTCAGACTAAGTTACTACCTTGTAAGCACAATAAGCATTGGTAAACCTATTTTTTAGGATATCATATTGGTTGTACGTACTTATAAAGCAGTGATAAAGTACAATACTATATGCTAAAGAAATAGGTTTACAAATGCTTATTGTGCTTATAAGGTAGTAACTTAGTCTGAAAAGTTTAATATAACAACTTTTTATAACAACAAATTTGACTCATTATTTGGCAAGAAACTTTTTTTTCTCTCTGTTACCCTTAGTTAATGCATAATAAGCAGTTATTAGTGATTTATAAAGTGTTTAATAAAGTATCTATTAGGGGTGCACCGATTTCAGTTTTCTGGCCTATCACAGAATTCTAAAAAGTCTGACTGCCGATTCCGATTTTGTCCGATACCGATTTTGTTTTATAAGTGACACTGTCAGGTGTTATAAGTTCACAATGCACCTTCACTTTCCAATCTTATTTTATTGAAAAACATGCCCTTGAACAATGTCCTAGAAACAATACAAACTTGTTTTAACTGGTCATGAGGTAGTGCTCTAACATATAAATGAAGTTCAGACATTTGTTGTTCAAATAAAAAAAAATCGGTCAAATCGGTTTCTCATGCAAGTATCGTCCAATTTCCGATTTCCCAAAATTAAGAAAATTGGGGGCCCCCTAGTATCTATAAACTATTTATTAGCATCTATAAGGGGAGCCTTATTGTAAAGTTGCACCAAGTAGGTTAATTCTACAAAAATAAAAAAGTACAGGCTAAAAATATAAAGACAGCGCTAACAGGTCAGGGGAGACTTTGCGAGATTACTTAAAATCTTATCAGGTAATTTTCAAGATTGTGAGGGGAGTGGTGGCGCAGAGGTTAGAGAAGGTGGGCCTGTGATCGGAAGATCGCCGGTTCAAGCCCCGGTACCGACAACATCAAAAATGTGGGTGGGGTAGGTGAAGCACCCACACCTGCCCTCATTCGTCTCACTCTGAGCCCTTGAGCAAGGCCCTTAACCCCCACTATCTGCTCCTCCGGGTGCCCTAGATGGCAGCTCTCTGCTCCACACAGAGGGCTGTGGTAGCTCGGTGGTCTGTGGTTGCGTCAGGAAGGGCATCCGGCGTAAAAATAACTGCCAAGTCTTCGTACGACTTAGTTCGCTGTGGCGATCCCTAACGCAGGGAGCAGCCGAAAGAAGAAAAAATAAAAATAAAAAATTGACCAAAAGAGTTATAGCTGTCATTTCTTATGAATTGAGTTTAAAACTCTAGCATAAACAGCAATGGGTGATATGAATGCCTTTAAGAAATTTTACACATTTATATTTAGTATTGTTATTTCAGTTGTTCTCATTTAAAATACCTAAAAGTAGCCATAATAGATAAAGTCGTTCAACCAGGTAATTTTATTTCAGCTTTCATTGATTCAACAAAATGATTTTTGTTAGGACATAAAGTAAAACACTGGAAAACTATGAAAAAAAATGTATTTTGTCATTTCTTTTTGTGTGACAAACAATGCAAAAGCAAAAACAGAAAAAGGAAAGAAAGCACAAAGTGATGGTTACATTTTTTTATGTACTGAAACTTTATATTCAGTTACTTGTCTCAGAGTTATTAATGTGGCCAAAGCCATGTTTTGTGAGCGTCCCTCTCTGTGCAACTAAAATGTGTTGGTATTCTGACAGTTATCAGTTCTGCCTGACTAGGATGAAATAATAGAGCTTGTTTTAAAACATCAACGTTGTCTTTCTTATCAGTTTTATTCTCTCATAACAGGGAGTGATGAATTTCCCGTAGCCTCATTTGCAGAATAATAAATTTATTGTGGAGCAGCACTACCCCTCCCTTGGTAATGTTTGGTAGGCAAGAGTAGGAATTTCAAGCTGCCGATAATCAGAGGAACTAGAGAAAGGAGCAGCTGAGAACAGGCCTGTGCAAAGACCCAAACAGAGCTCAAAGGCTGAGACTCATTTGCACTAAATGAAGTCTCCTCCTGCTGTACAAGAAACAACCCCGGCCTCACAGAGCTGTGTTCAAAGCCAACATGATTTGTGCAGCACTTACAGTGCTTTGGAAAGGCGCTCATCTGAAGAAAGTGGTTATGTGCCTGCAACTGCGCTCCTACAAAATTCATTATCTGGAAAAGAAAATAAATAACTGCCCTCAGCAAATCATGCAGATAGTCTGCTGATAAAAGGCAAATGAGGGCTGTGCCAGTGCATAAACAAGTGTGTGGGTCTGAGGTGCTGAGTTAAAAGGAGGGTGTATATTTTTTTTATTTGCCTAGCTTTGCATGCACGTGCACACAACCTCCTCCGATATTCACCTTGGCCACCATTTATCAGATGCTTTATGTGGTTGTTATCAAAGAGCCCTGCTCTGCTTGGTGTAAAGTGAAGATCTGGCAGTGAGCGAATCTGAGGGAGGCTCTGCTCCATTGCAGCAGGACAGGAGGTCTAAATGATCAGCTCTGTATCACCCATCGCCTTTCATACCACGGTTTCAAACCAAAACCATCTTGTAATGACAAGAGATGGAGTAAAAGTTGTTCTGGTAAAACAAATATGCATGATCTCATGTCAGATCTTGAGTTAGCTCTGGAAGTATGTCCTGAGGATGACTTTTAGTTAACATAATGTTAGCTAAATATCTGTGAAACTGACAGGGTTATGGCCATTTATGTGTTTTCTAAATCAATTCTATCTGGCATCTATATCAAAAGTGGTTAACTCTAAAAGTTGTAAATGAAAATCCAATGATTACTTTTGGAGCATTTATTATGAGCCATCCAATGGTTTGTCAGATTTTTTACTAGCATGACAAACAAACACACACATACACAAAAACACAGGTACAAGTGAAATCATTATCACTTGTCAACAAAGGCAAAACTGCAATATTCATACACACTCCACTTACTTTCATGATTTAAACAAATTATAGTAGAAACATTGCCTTTCTTTTGAAAATGCAGTGTGAATGCTTATTGTTGAAAAACATGCTGAAAAACAGCTGAAGTTAGATTAAAAAAACATGCTGAAATGTAGCTGCACAACAAAATCAAGTCTAAGTAATCAGAAGAAAGCAGAAAGAACACATATTTGCTGAATTCAGTTTAAATGATCAGAAATGAGCACATAAATTAGAAAATTGGCTAAAAAGCTGAAGTTAGCAAAAAATAGCTGAAAAGTAGCTGAAAAGGCAGAAAGAAGCTTAAACTACCAGAAGGAAGAGGAAGGAACTGAAATGAGCTAAAAAATGGAATTAGCTGTAAAAACTAAATTTAGTACAAACAGCTAAATAGTAGCTTAAATAGCAAAAAAAGGTTGAAGCTCAAAGAAATAAGCTGGCAGGAGCATAACAAGCTGAAATTAGGATAAATAATTGAATTGAAAGTAGCAAACATTACCATGAAAAACTTGAATTTATCTGAAAACAGTTTAAATTAGCTAAAAATTAGCTGGAAAAAGTAGAACAAGCTTAAATTACCAGAAGGAAATGGAGAGAACACATTTTGCCCAATTAGGCTGAAAGAAGCAGAAATGAGCACAAAAAAGTGGAAATTATCTGGGAAAAGCTGAAATTAGAAGAAGAAAAAAAAAAAGAGAAAAACAGCTGAAAAGTATATAAAAAAGCAGAAAGCTGAAATTATAAGACTAAAGTGGAGTGAGCAGATTTTTGATGAATTAGACTGAAAAAAAAGTTTAAATGAGTGAAAAAATATGGAATTGGCTGAAAAGGCTAAAATTGGCACAAAAGAGCTAAAAAGTAGCTGAAATATCAGTAAAAGCTGAAACTTTCAGAAATAAGCTGAAAGGAACATAAGCTGAAAAATAGCAGAAATAAGTTAGAAGAAGCACAAACATGTTATAGTTAGCAAAAATATTCTAAAAGGAGCACAAAATAGCTAAAAAAACAGCTGAAAATTGCTGAAAGTAGCTGAAAAATGTTTAAATTTGCACAATGAAGCTGAAAGAAGCTGAACCAGAACAATTTGTGAAAGGAGCAGTAAAAAGTTGTAAAATATCTAAAGATTAAAAGGAAGTAAAATTAACTCCATTCTAACAAAAATGGCTGAAAAGGCTAAATATTTCAAAAAAGCTAAAGTTGCATCAATACCAAAAGTCATAGCAGGATTGTCCTCAATGAGCTGAATGTTTAGACAGATTATTTGTTGAAATAGAACAAAAATTGTGGAACGAGAAAGACGCCAAAACACATACAGAAGAAAAATGCATCACAATAGTGTGAAATGCTTCATAAACATTCACCAACTTGAACAGCAAATATTAACCCTCCTGCTGCCCTTGGATCAAAATGACCCACGAACTGAGGCATCATGGGACATTGTGACCCACGGGCAGCAGGAGGGGTAAACTCATACACAAAGGTCCTTGTTTTTGTGTGCCCTTTGTGACTGTGAACAGCTCAGTTCCATATGACTGCTGCCTCATTCGTTCATAAATAACAAGTCACACATTCATTAGACACTGCTGGACACCAGCTAATACAAGACACAGTATGACCTTGTAAATGTTATTACAGGGTCAGGTGAAGCTGGTTGTAACACCCAGAAATGTGATCATGAGTAACAAGAATGTTAAAACTCTTAACTAATATTCAGAAATCAGCAGACATTTTATAAAAAGTAACCTTATTTTAATGAGCGTCCAATTCTAGCGCCAACTAACGGAGCATTCTAACATGATTTTGCGGTACAAAACTGAAGACCACTGCTTGTCCTAATGTTAATTTGACAGTGTCTAATGGAGCATAGTGTTATAATTAACACCCAGCTTTAGCACACCATCAGCAGGCTCATTAAGCTGGAGCTATGTCACTGTGGGGAAACAATATCAGCTGTGATAGGAGCCACTTTATAGAAGCTTTATTCTAGGGGCGGGTGTTCTTCAGCCAGGCTCAGACGAACCCACGTTTTTATTGCCTACTGCGTTTGTTTATCATGTAAGCAAAATATTTCATAGACAACTGGACGAACATTAATGAACGTGATCATTGTTAATTTGAAACTGATGAAATATATGGAGTCACTTAAATTCAAGATGGCTGCCCCACTTAAGCAATCTTTAAAAAAAAATGGCTATAACTCGTTTAATTTGTTTGCTAATTAGTTAGAAATTTGGTGTGGTAGAAGATAAGAGTCATTCTCAACTTATACTCTGAGAGATAACTGATTATACAAGATCTGTTCCTGAAACTTGGCCATTAATTACTGGAGTCAACACTGCCTGTCTGTTAGCAAAATGTTTGTTTGTCCACCGTATGGATTTTAATGAAACTCCCAGGAAGTAATGATTGGACGCACATCTACAACTGATTAACTTTTGGAGTCGCACCGATTCAAGATGGCCACCACAGTTAATCCATACGTGAGAACCAAGAAATGCTGCAACTCAGTCATATTTAAATATATTGAGCTAAAATTGGCTGTGGCAGTAGCTGAGAGTCATCCTCAAACCAGACTTTATCGCAGTGTGCAGGATGCATCCCTTCAAGAAAAGCTAAGCTCTTCACTTCAGTGCAAAATTATAAGCAAACATTCAGAGATGAAAAATCTGCAAGAACAAAATTCTCGCCACCTCATCGTATCTTTTATTTGCAATTCCTATTAAGAGTCTTTGATCGAAAACAATGAAGGTGCTGCTTTCAAAAAAAAGAAAAAAGAAACAAACCTATGAAGGCAGGAGTAAACAAACACGTTCAGCAGCGTGAAATCTACGGCTCTCACCCCAATCCAGCGTGCGTCTGATTACCGCAGCAGGATTTGTCACGTCTTAATCAGAGTTTGAAACGGACTTGAGTGATGATTCATTAGTTAATCTGAAGAGGCTAGTTGGATCAGCTATCGCACACAAACAGCCTGATTAAACCTATCAGTATATGCCTGACACTTCAGTTGTGTTCATGCATCCTGATTCCTGAGTGTGTTGACTGTTCACGGTTTGTTAGCCATAACCTTGGGGAGGGTCCACCCCCTAAATGCACAATATTTAAGTCACGCTCGCTGTCATTTTATATTCTTTCAAATAATCAAACAATAAAGGAGCTTGTTTTTCTAAAAGCGCACAGTCGCTGTCCCATTGGGGTTGTGTTTGCGTGCGTCTGAATTTACAGCGTTGACGCACGCATCAGTCCGGAGCACACCAACGTTTGTGAAACAAAGATGATTATCTTTGAATGAACAATTCGCTGGTAAAAGCCCAACTGCTCCCCAGTGGACTGTAATCATACAGCTGCAAGGCCGAAGAGGAGCCTGATGTGCACTCAATGAAGCAGAAACACGGAAACAATCCGAACACTTCGACTTTGGGGCCAAATATATTTAACTGTGTTTACAATGCAGCAGCTATATTTGCATAAGGGAGCGTATTGTCACAAAACACAAATACTTTACAAGTTAGCACCCGCTGCTAATTGTCAACAGCAGACGATAACAACTGGTCTTTATTGAAAATGATTCCTGTTGTCTCATTAAAATTACCTGTATAGGTTAAGTAAAAATATAAATACATTGCTTTTGCCTTTGCGTGCACACATGTGTGATAGGTCTCTGTTGCCCAAATGTCTCAGGAACCACTGCTTGAATATATCTTACAGCAAGTAATGAGTGGATGTACATCTAAAACTGATGAACGTTTGAGGTCAACCCAGTTCAAGATGGCTACCATAGCCACATGACATTAAAAAAACATAAAGCTGGCTAACACAAAGTTTGTTTTCTCAGTCATCCAGGTATATAACAACAAAAAGCTGGCTATATTTCAGACAAATTTACAGCTATAAACCTAAAGTCTGTAGCTGAGAGGAATAC
Source organism: Nematolebias whitei (assembly GCF_014905685.2). Lineage (NCBI taxonomy): Eukaryota > Metazoa > Chordata > Actinopteri > Cyprinodontiformes > Rivulidae > Nematolebias > Nematolebias whitei. The sequence continues at coordinate 17,662,065 of NC_056501.1, forward strand.
ACAACATACTGTATGCGTTATACTTTTTATTGTATATGTAATACTTTATTGTCATGCTATGCGTTATACTCTAAGTGCTACGCATTGAGCAAAATGTAAGCCTAGGGATGGACAATAATTCAATAACGATATATGTCACGATACACTTTTATTCAATAACGGTGATATGACTTTTCGATATTTCGATATGATTAACGCGTTTCACTGTCACATTTCTTTTTCTTCTTCGGGTTGAAGCGGCTGATTCAGTTTCAACCCGAACAGGAAAAGCCATGACACAACTACGTAAGTGCGTGGTGACGTAGCTGTTACACAGAGCTTAAGTCCAGAAGGCGTTAGCGGTAGCAGGCTAGGCTAATCTCCAATGCGCGTTAAGTTTTTTGCTTTAAAATGAGTGTCCGTGACTGTCAGAATGTGGCTGAACAAGGTTTCACAAGCGAAGAGAAAGCAGATGACATCACTGATATGTGAGGAAAGATTAATTTGGCGGTGTGGAAGTGGTTCGGCTTTCTAAGATCCGATAAACTGCAGGTTTCAGTCAGTGTGCTGCAAAATGTGACGGAGGGTCCTTCCAACTAGCGCTGGGAACACATCTGAGTTTCCACTCGATAGAAAATGCTGAGTCAGAAGATGAAGCACAGTAAAAGTTTGAGCCAACGTGTCTCTGAAACAACGCCCCCAGCTGTATCAGAAGAGAAACCCATGCTGCATGGGTTAGGTTATGTTGTTGTTTAAAGTTAAAACTATTAATATTGACAAAGTTGTGAGTTTTAGGTTTATTTGATGGTGATTTCAATTTTTTTGAAGGCTAAATACAAATAAAAGGTAAACATTAATGTATTTGTACAGTTTTTCTGAGGCTTTTATATTGTTTATATCGATATCGAATTATATCGTTATTGACCAAAATTAAGAAATACATCATGATAAAAGTTTTGGCCATATCGTCAAGCCCTATATGTCAGCCTAAAACTTTAGCACAAACTACTGAAGTTAACTTGACTTTTCTGTTAGCAAAGTTTGTCATGAGCCACTGGACTAATTTCAATGGAACCTTCAGGAAGTAATAATTGGATGTACATCCGCAAGTGATTAAGTGTGGCCAATTAAAATTGGCTGCCACAAACAATTTACCTTTGGTAAGATAAAAATAGTTTCAACCTGGTAAGCTTTAAAGATATCGAGAATTATTCACAACACATTCTTTAAGCGTGCCATATTTTGCTATTATAAGAGATCACACGTAAGTTTATTTTCAAAGTTTGACCAAACCAGCTTTAACTTTGTCATTTTTCAACAGAAGTTGATTCGAGTCTGAACCTCTGATACGAAAGGCAGCGATCGATTTGCATACGTTCAACAAATTAAATGACCTAAGAAAAGATTTTGCGCACTGAAAATACCCTTTAACATACACTCATTTCACAGCTTTTGGTTATTTGTGCATGTTTATGAACGGATATGTTGAGATTTTCCAAGTTATTTTTTAAAATTATGCATAACTGATTAATTGTTCTTGTTACATTTTATAGTGTGGGGATGAAAATCTCCCGCTTGTCACAATTACAGCATGTACATTTGTGGATTTAGCAGGACATAAAACATGTCTTCACCATGTAATGTTTCATTTACTTCCTGGTATCACAAAAACCAACAAGCTTTTCCTTCACCATGGCAACGGGAGTCTTTCTATCTTACCTAAATTCTGCTAAAGCCACTTAACTCACTCAACTGATGCTCTTTGTACATGTGCAACAAAAAAGCAGTAGAAACATTTTCACCATTTCCATCATAACAGATGCATATCATGTGCTTTTTACGACTGGGAAACCAGTGAATGCTTTATAAATTATATAAAAGCACTTAATTTTTAAAGTTGAAAAAATATTTGAAACAAGACTGATCTGTTGAACTGATTTCCTTTTAATATTGTGTATGATAAAATATATTATTTAAAGCAGATTAGTATCAACAGAGTTTTAAATGTATCTTGATGTAGTGAGTGAAAGCACAAGCTGCTGTCAACAATATGAACAGGACTCTCACCACTATTGTACAAAATCCACTATCAGACGTCCCCAGTTTATCTTCCCTTCATCCCATCCCCATCAGTATCACACCACTCTTTACACGTGTGGAGTCTTGTTAATGTTTTCTTAGTTGAATCTATCCATCACTCTGGCTGCTGTCGGTGACAGGCTTATCGCAGTAAAGGAAGAGAAGCAGAAAATCGCACGGTTGAGGTTTAAAGGCTCCAAGATGGCAGCTGTAGAAGGACATACAGCTTGGTTTAAAGAATGGTTTAAAAAAAACAGTTGCATTTCCACACTCTTGTTTTCTTTTGCTAACTTGTTCATATCCTCAGATATCTGTATTTAGAAATATGCTAATATGGCTCTACCCACATACCCCCCTCTCAGTGCCAGATGTAGTTATCTTCTAATTTGCTATCTTCTTATTTCACTGGTTCCTCACATAATGGGCAAATTATTTGTACTCTACAACCTCCAAACGTCTGGATTATTTCTCTAAGGTTTTTTATGTTCAGCAAATGTGTTGTCTTATCTCACATTACTTTAGGTGTTATGGTAAATGTACTACACTTACATAGCAATTTTCTATCTTATCAATATACTCAGTGCTTTACACCACAATCTGTGCTCTCTTTTATTCATTCATACAGCACTCTACTATATATAGACAAAGAATAATCAGTAGACATGCACAATATTGGATTTTTGGCCAATATCCGATATGCCAATATGTTAAAACTTATTTGGCCGATAACCGATACCAATACCCATATTTTTGTCCCTACACCTACTTACACAGACTACATGGCTTTCTCTGCTGTGGAATTAAAACACTACATTATTCTGCATGCTTTTTGTCAGTTTGGCCTGCTACCAAATGCAGATGCCAAAAAGGGGGCTGAAAATGATGTAACACTTCAACTTGGATTATGTTTAATGTCAAAATTATACACATTTACTCTCTTTAACACAATAACAACACTCAAACAGTGCACATTTGTAAATTTTCATAACTCTAAACACAACCTGTTCACAAGCGACAAGTGAAAAGTGCACAAGTAGTAGTGCTTGAATGAATGTACTTGACAGTTTCTTAAATTAAAAATTAACTTGAAACAGAAGCCTTTTATATCGGAGAGTTATTTTGATGGAATGGACGATGTCCGAAATTTAACTTTATCTCTAATATCAGCTGATACAATACATGCCAATAATATTGTGCACCCCTAATAATCAGTGCTTTATCCCATTCATACACTGATGGGACACAGGTCAGAGGCAAAGAGGGGTTCAGTGTCTTGCCCAGGGACATGTCGGTATGTGACCGCTGGTGGAATTGAACCCCCAACTCTTGCATTGGAGGACGACTGCTTTAACCACTTAGTCACAGCTGCCCCTGCAAGTTGAAAATGAAAACCTCAACCACACTGTTGGTGGTTTTTGCATTTCATATGAACCTGTTTTGCTAAAAATTCTTCAGCAAAGAGAAACTTTAAAAGCACATATGCACTTTCCCAACATTTTAATTGCTCCAAGAAATCTGAACCTATATTATGCTATGCTATTTAATCTGACTTACTTTAATAGTTTATGGTACAGTACAATGACTGTTTTCAGGAAAGTTGCCTAAATGTGGCACAAGGTGATCTCTTGTTGCCTTGTTTCTCACTAAACACGAAGCTTCCATTCATTATTTTGTGAGGTAGCCAAACATCACGACTAAAACCAATATATTTCCAAACAGAGCAGCTCTTCTGTTTCTGCAGCATGTGTGCAGAAACAGAAACATGTGACTCACCTTCACACTTTTAGGTGAAGGACAGGTAATAACCATATGCACAGTAAACACACTGTTGTATGAATGCTTTCCTTAATGTCAGAGTTCTCCAGTGGAACTTCTGAGTGCCCGTCATGCGGCGTTAACCTTCATAACCTCAGCTGAGCATTTAAACTAAAAAGATATAAAACATTGTTTCAGCAGAATTACTAGAATTTCATGCCATTAGTTGCTTGAATGCTTGACATTTTCAGTCTATGGACATTTTGGATGGCAATTGATTTATTCAAATGGGGCTAGTCCTGGTTTTTGAGTTTTCCCGACAGTAGTAAATAAAAATAAATTTCCACATAACCAGAATCTAAGAAAAATGTGTGAATGATTACATATGTGGGATCAAATTGCACATTAACATCTCCATTCAGCTGCTTTCAGGGATAAAGCAGCTGTTTAGCATATCATAAACTTCCCATCCCAATGTTCCTTTGGTCACCTCTTCCATTCTGGTCTTGCATATTTTTTCCTCTATTTTCAATTTTCTACCTTCACTGCCACAAATTTCAGATTAGGCTGGTTTCATCAAACATGCGATCCCTATTCATCGAAGGTAAACAGTTTTTCTGGCAAACTGCTGTTTCCATTTCCTTTTCAGTGCAACTGAGAAGACTGATTCAGCCTTAACCCTCTAATCCCTGCTACACTCAATGCTTCATATTTTCAAATAATACAAATATAGATCATATCTCAGGGCACTATGTTTTGTTGCATATGTCATATATTTGTCTGTTCTAGAGGCATATTTCAAAGCTCAAATGTTCCTTTCGCACATCGTGATGGGAAGTGGAGATACAGATGTAATAATTATTGAGCAAAATCATCAAATTTTGGGACTTTATGAATAATTGATTCCTAGTAAGTAAATATTACACGTTAGTTCATGTCATGACACAAGAAGTCTGTAAAATTACAGGAAGGAGTGGGTAAAATAGTTTCAAATTTATACGTACAGGTATATACCATACTTGTTGCAGTATAAGTCACACCTTTTTGCATAAATTAGCATGCCTTGTGACCTATACAGCGAAGAAACATGTTTTTTTTTCCACCCATATTTATAAACCAATTTTTGGCTGAGAGCTGTTGATTTCATTCATTCTAATATGGAAAATATTGAGCACTAACATTTTCAGCTGCTAGAGGGCGCTCAACTAATATGGCAAGCCAAGTGTCCCATTAATAGGTAAAAGTGGCTATTAATGAGAAACTTGGCTTGCCATACCAAGTCACCGTCGTCTCACTCCAGAACTCCGGGAGCAAACGTCAAATCAGCTGCATTTCTCCGCGGCGCCCAGGCGAAATGCAGCTGATTTGATCGTCAAAGGGCATTTATTAAGTAAAAGTTAAACTGAGACACACCTTTGCTATAATGTCGAGCAAACAAAGAATTGTTTTTAAGTGTTAATCTTGTTAAATTTTTGTCAAAGTCCTCCCGTGTGCGCTCCCGTGGCTGCCATTTGGCAGCCAGTAGATTTTTGGCACAACACCGGCCCACATTTCCAGGTGGTCAGTGGTAACGCATAACAAAGGCGACACGTCACCGGTGACATTCAGTATAATAGATGCGATTTATATGGCAAAGAAACATATTTATGTTTTTTTTGTACTTTATTAGAAATATTTGGACTGATGTGACTTATATGGCGGTGCAACGTGCACGGCGGCAAGTACAGTATGTTAAATAAATCACCGCATCAATAATTATAATAAAAACAAACCCCAGACCTTTATTTGTAATGGCAACTTGCAGACAACATAATTTATTGAGAGCCTTATTAATAAATATTTTCCCTAAATGTAATATATATTTGTTTTAATTTTTTTCTAAATTTCTCATTTCATGATGTAACCAAACAAAACATTTTAAAACGTTTTAATACGTTTTCTTCAAATCACTAGGAAAATACTCAAACATGTATTTATATTTGACACACTTGAACAAAAATACATCAAATTTGGGTTTCTTTTTTTAGAAAAGCAGTGATTCATTAGATAAACTCTGCATATTAACAGCTTCTATGACCTTCTACTTTTCACAATAAACTCCACTTTTAATGTCCAAAGTCAGCATTTCTGTGTACAATTTCCAAATCACAGAAATCATAAGGCTCTTTGCAACAATTTTAACTAAATGTGGCTATTTCAACGGACATTTGTTTGGTCTTGACCCTAAAACAATACGAGTAGTCACATGATCGAGGTAAGAGTACACAACGCTCACCCCTATATGCCAATTGAAATACTTTTCATATATAATTATACTAGCTAGGAATCATTAATCACAATGTGACACCATTTATTCACACAAAATATAATATTGGTGTTATGGAGGGCAGTGTGATAAGGCACAGCTCTAATGGCACAAAGTTCAAATAGACAATTGAGATAACTATTTATTCAATGCATACATGATAATAGAGAGCAGCATGTTTTTTGGTGATTGTCAGTGGTGCTAATAACGTCTCTATTGTGTAAAGGACGTCTGCTGATGCAAGACACTGAAAGTGACATAAACAATGAATTCCTGTCAAGCGCAAAGCCGAGCCAGACTTGCTAATTAGTTTAATACATTTATACATGAAAGCAAACTGGAAGGGAGATTTTCACCCAGTTGTGACAGTGAATGGAATACACCTTCTCTTCTTTCCCATCTACTTAATGCTTCTGCCTGTTAACAGCGTGGCAGCCTGCGAGTAATAAAGTCATAAGGTGTCTCTCCAGCTCTCCGAGGCTCTTTTCCTGTGGTGGAGAACCTTATCAGGTCTCAGCACAACACTGAAGCAACTATGCCCCTGCCTTACTTCATGCTGCTTCCATTATTCATGCGTTTGCCCAGGTGAGAAACAAACCGGGGGATCGGAAGTTTGCAGAACAGCTTTATAGACAAGTGAGTCTCAGCTGTGCATGGTAGAAGGAGCAGAGGATTATGGGAGAGTGAGAACAAAGGTGCAGCAAACAGTCAACAAAATCAAATACACCGTGAGTAAATCAGCTTCAGATAAACTACCATGTATCCAGGTTATATGTCATACTGTTTGTGCTCATCCTGTGGTCGTGTAAGTCTAATCTTCAATCAGTTTGGTTGCCTTGAAAAAGCAGCTCCGAGCTTTTGAAGTAGGCCATGAACTTTTTAAAAACTTGTTGTAGATAGCTGTTTGATTGACCACAGTTTGAGAACTTAATTTTGACAGGACTGATGAGCTAAGGGAGGATTGCTGCTGTCCTAAAACAACTTCAGTCTGATAATTTTCAGAATGGTTTGTGTTGTTTTTCATATTGCTGAGGCTCTTTAAGCCATTAATACACACATATGCAGTACGTTTTTAAAAGTAGGTTTTATAAAGCGTTCTGCAATGCATTTCTCATATCCACACAGAACATTTCTTTTTTTATATTTGCAGTCTAAAGACCGCTCAGTGATGACGTCACATCTAATATGTGCCATACTGGAAGAACAGCTCCTGTACATAAACAGAGAGCATGGAGAAAACACAGAGCGATCGGTGTTAATCGAACTACAATGGCCAACAACAAGCCTCAATTAATACAGAATTTGCTTAAATAATTTTGATGGAGGCATGTTCATCTGTGCACTTTCTTTATGAAATGGCAGCTTCAGCTTTATGGATTTTTCTCATAGCCAAAAACATTACAATGCATCACATTATACTGAAACTCTTTTATATTCATTTTCATTAGATATGCATGTAATACATTGTGAAAAATCCAAAAAAGCTCACTTCATCAGTAGTTTACCTGTTTATACTGCATACTGTATGTACCCTGCATGTGGTAATACTTTTCCACTACAAGCTGGTTTCCTGCACACAGGTGTTTGTATATCTTGGTGATTTTGCTTGAGATAGAGCTCAAATTGAAAACTTTACAGTCAAAATACAAAACTTATGACAGCTGATTTAGAGTACTTGTCTGTTTTATCACAAATACATTTTTCATAGGGATCAAAAGAGTCCCCTAATGCCCATTTCTACCATATATTTTTGCTCATCAGCTAGCTCAAGCATCTCAAAATATTTTAGCCTTGCTGTTACATCATTCTTTTCCAGATTACGTGTCTTTAAGCTCAGTAAAGAAATAGACATTGCAAGTAAAACTCAAGTAGTTTGCATTGTAAAGCCTTTTGCTAGTCTTTCAGCATGCTACAAAGAATGTGAACATTTACTAGTAGAAAATGTTTATTTGGCAACTTTTTTTTCCCTTTTTCACACCAATCAGCATAATGAGAACAATGAGGGGGTTCAGTGTCTTGCTCAAGGACAATTCAACCCTCACAATCAATTGCAAGACTCTTCCTCTGTGCCTGTGCTGTGTTGCATCTCTTTTGTTAAACTCTTCCTTACCTTGATTCACTTTATTTGAACTTCTACACAAAGAGAACCTGCTCACATGTTCAAAGATAGCTCACCTTGAGCACTTTGAGCCACAGTTCAGTTGCGTTACTCTTAACCAACTTTCACAGAACCCTCAGTAACTAGCTGAGCAGCGAAATTACTCCCTACATTCATTCAACCTTTATTTAAACAGATAAGTCACATTGAGCCTCGAAGACTCATTTACAAGTGAGACCTGTTTGGCCAGGCAATAAAAAGTGATGAAAAATAACACAGGTTTTGGGGACAAAAACATTCTTAACACACTTTTAATCTCTGGTTCAAGGTCAACAGTGTGATAATGAAAAAAATAATAATCTTTGGGTGGGGGGCAAGGGTGGTGAGCATGTCCAGAGACAACACACAGAGGCACTGCAAAGTTCAGATAAAATCACTCATTTCAAATAGTTCCCTTTGGAGAGATCCGTACACACTCGGGGGAAGATGCTGAGGACGACCAAAGACGAATCCAAAGAGTCCTGAAATGATGACAGAATGTTTATTCAGCTAGACCACTCTGAAAAGTCCATGGAAATTCCTCGGTAGGAGGGGAGGGAGGAGTAGAGCCATCAAGTTTGCAAAACTTCCAAGCGGGTTGAGATAAGATGGCCTGTCAAGTTCAGTCAGGGGAACCAAATTCAGAAAAACATGATTGTTTTAGGGACAGGCAGAACTTTAATGACATTTACTTTGAGTCTGTGTCGGTCCACTCGATTTCAAAACGTCCAAATTATATGGCCACACCAATGGAACGTGCCTGAGAATAATCCCCGAGCTCTGATCCATCCTGCCAAAAGCATATGAGTCTGGGTGTTCGAGATACGAACCAAGCCATCATAAAGGCAAGCAGCACGATCTGGTCCAAATTTGCTGCAGACGACTTCCTTGATTGTAGATAAACCAGGAACCAGCCGAATCCAAAAAGCAGGATCATAAATCCAATTATAAATGTATCCTTAAAATCCATAGATGACAGCAGAGATAGACACATCATCAAGTCTTCCAAGTCGATGAGATATCCAGCTGCGTGCATGCCAACAGGGCAAATCGGCTCGCCCAAAGCCTGTCTTCTCTTTGAAGAAATGTTATCAATTGTGCTGAAAGATCAACTGACCAATTCCAAGTCCATAGTTATGATTCAGAAGATTTGTAGAAGAGAGGCTCTGCGCAGTTTCACAGACAGGACAGAGCAAAGCAAAGTGGAGAGGGAGAGGAGGAGACGATGTCTGCCCTTGAGAAGAGCAAGTGTTGAATGCCCCCCAAAAATGAGATAGATTGAAAAAAGTTTGCGCAGCAGAACTTTAGATTTGTATTTTGGTTCAGATAGCAGACTGGCTTTACTGACACTTAACAATTTAGCTTCATTGTTTTAAATGCAACTCTTTATTTAAGCACATGAGCATGGTGCCAAGTTAATGGTTTACCTTTAACTGGAATTTTCTATAAATATGCAAATGTTCTCTACATTGTATGGCAAAAAGTAGTCTATACTCTGCATAAATAGTGCACTTAGCTTACAAATAGTGGATGCTTCCTGCAGGAAATTGCACTCTCAGCTCGTGTGCAACAACTAAAAGAAAATTTCAAAACAGCCAAGGAAACAATGGCTCACTGTACGAAGAATGACAATATATTCCTGAAAGGTTTTCCCTGACAAATATAAATACTAAAAATGAGCCATTAAAATACCAGCCACTAATTTCTCAAGCTGTGAAATCATACAATGATGGCGTCGTGGGGGTATGATTCTGGAGTCAAACTGCTTAGGTGAAGTCCAGACAGTACCAACAGCACTAACATGACAGATGCACATATAAAGTAGAATAAATGTTCAATCAAAAAGAAAGGCTTTAATATGCAATATTTTGCATAATAAAAATGACTATGGAATATTAGAAGAGAAATAAAGAAAAAAATGTAGTAGTGAATTAGTGTGTCCTTGTGTGTGCGCACGCTATTTTGTGCACATGCCCTTTCCTAAATCCAGCAGCTGAGGTTCGGTCTTTCAAACTGTGCAGCCAGCCAGAGAAACAAATTCACACGGCAGATACAAAAAGTGGCACAGATGAAAGATTGTTGTCATCGTCGCCAATGAATCATCTGCAACCCTTATTACAAACACAAGGAGCAACTAACCTGGTTTTGAGGTAGACTGTTTAATCCTCCTTCTCGCTTTTTATGAAAGAAGTAGAGAATAAAGAACAACGTGAAATGAGAAAATAAAAATAAGGATGTAATATTTTCAAACAGGTGGGTTTATTTTATTTTATTTTTATGAGCCCTCAATAAAACTAAAAGCCTAGCATCGCTTGAAATAATGCATACAGCCTGCCGAGTTTATACCAGTGTTTTAGACAAAGATTGTTTATATTAGGAATTAAAGTTAAACACATCTGAGTTCAAACTTAAAATGAACACCATGAAAAATAACTCGTAATACTGTGAGATGTCAGTCTGTTTTTAAGGACTCCCAGATACTACCGCATTACGTTCAATCTTAATATATGCAAAATGTACAGGGTAATGGCCATTTTGGTGTTGGCTAATGTAAACTGGCTGTGGTGGCCATCTTAAATTAAATTTTACTCTGAGCAATAATTAGTTGTACATGTACATCTGAAAGTTTTATTAAAATGCATCCAGTGTTTTATAAATTATTTGTCCAAAGCTGTAAACAAAGATCTCACACAATGAGTACCTCTTGGAGTGTGTGTTGGGGATGACTCTCAGCTACTACCATACCAGTTTTTAACCACAATTCTAGCACAATATCTGTAAAAAATGACTGAATTAGTCATTTTTGTGTTTTCTGTGTTTAGTTGGGTTTGGAATTTAGCTTGAATTAGGTTTTCTCAAAAATTCAACTAGTTATAGAGGGACATTAACTATTTTCTGAACTTTGCAGTCTTTTGCCCTCCTATAGGATGACATTAATTTGGCCTCCAGCTCTAATGTTAAAAATTGTGGGTGTTATTTTTATTCCCCACATCAAAAACGTTACTAGAACCACCTTCTTTCACCTGTGTAATATCGCTAAAATTAAAAACATATCTAAAAGTGATGCAGAAAAACTAGTTCATGCATTTGTCACACCAAGACTGGACTATTGAAATGGTTTGTTATCTGGGTGTCCAAATACTTCTTTAAAAAGGCTCCAGCTGATCTAAAATGCTGCTACCAGAGTCTTAACTGGAGTTGGTAGCAGAGATAATATCTCTCCAGTTTTAGCTTCTCTCCACTGGCTCCTCGTCAAATTCAGAATTGGATTCAAAGTCTTACTTCTAACCTACAAAGCTCTCAACAGCCTAGCTCCATCGTATATTACAGATCTTATTGATCCATATTTTCCCAACAGAGCACTTTGCATTCAAGCTGCAGGCTTACTTGTGGTTCCTAGAGTTTCCAAAAGCAGAATGGAAAGATGGGAAGATCTTTCAGTTCTCAGGCTCCTCTCTTGTGGAACCAACTTCCAGTTTCTGTCCATAAGGCTGACACATTGTCCAGTTTTAAGACTGGTCTTAAGACGTTCCTTTTTGATAAATCCTATAGTTAGGGTTGGCTTGTTATGCTGCCTTAAGCTTAGACCACTAGAGGACAAATTGGCCTAATTTCCTTAAATGAATTGTTAAAATTGAATAGTTTTCATTTGATACTATTTCTACAGTAACATGTGATTCTTGACCTGCCATTGTGTATCTGTTCCACCTTCCTGTCTTCTCAAACCCAGCCAGTCGAAGCAGATGGACGCTTGTCCTGAGCCTGGTTCTGCTATAGGTTTCTTCTTCATGAGGGAGTTTTTCCTTTCTACTGTTGCCTTCATGCTTGCTCAAGGTGATAGTTCTGTGATGAAGTTAAACTCAAAGCAGTCTGCTCCTCTGATAAATAATGTTATTAACTTGCTTTTATGTACATGAATGTTTCTGTTCAGTGCCCTGAGATGACTTCTATTGTGAGTTGGCACTATATAAATAAACTTAATTAAATTAAATTGAGCATTTAAATAAAAAATGGCTGCTGGTTCATTAGATATTTTGCTAACAGCCACACAGAGTTGACTTTAAATAGTTAATAGCAAAGTTGCACAATCAGTCAGAGATTAAAATATGTGTTGAAGCCCAATGCCTGCTACTAACACATCAACTCTTTGATTAATATCTGTAAAATTAACAGTTTTACCCATTGTGTGTGTGTGTGTGTGTGTGTGTGTGTGTGTGCTTCTATAAATCAGATGGCTGTGATAGCCATCTTGGATTAAGTTATCCCAAAAGATAATCTAAACTCATTACATTGAAATCCGTGTGCTCAAACAAACATGATCTACATGTATCCTGATTGAAGGGACACATTTTTCAATAATTAAAATTGACTACATGCTGAGCAGACAGTGAAGGCAAAAGGCTGCTGGACTATTTAAAACCATCCATGGCTTTAGATTTGGTTCAGAGTTTCCACACTGTCCCTTAAACAAGAAGGGCCATTTGCCAGTTCAGCTGTAGTAGATGGCACCATTAATAAAGCAAGATGTGTTTGTGAAGTGTTACTACACAGTTCAGTTTTTTACTGTGACCAGATGTTCAAAGGAAAAACAAGATAGAGAGATTAAATGTACAGAACTAAACTAAAGGAGGTCAGGAGAAATCATCTCTCGAACAGATCAAGCTCTCAGAAAGAAAGAGAGTAATAAAATCAAAATGAACCAAGAGAGAGGAACAGGGAGGAAAAGTGGGAGACCTTGCCATCAGAGTGACCCTAGGGAGGGGGTTCCTGTCCTCTATCTCACTCTACAAAGTCAGAGCTTCTATTTATATAGCACTGTTATGTTTGGCATTTCCTTCGATGGGGGTGGTGGGGCTGGGGGTTGGGGGGTTGGCCATTGTTTTCCTTGGCTGTTGTTCGATTGGCTCAATGTGCTGAAATGTCAGCAGCTTGTGGCTCTATTTGTTCGGCTATCTTTATTTATCAGTGAGAAAATATTGTTTGTTCCTTCTCATGATGGGAAATCTTGTCCGAGGTGAAACAACGCAATGATTTATGACACAGTGAATGAGCCTCAACAGACATTTGATGGACTGAGCTTTGTTTTTTTTGTTTTTTTTTGTGAGGGTAAAGGATTTATATGAGAAGCGTTGTACGTTGTCATGGTAGATATCACAGCACAGCTGTGAAAAGGCAGATCTGAGCTTGATGACTGCAGTTGTGCCAACAATGATGTTGTAATAATGTGCAACACATTCTCGTGAACTCATTCATTGTGGCAAGCAGTAACTCTTAACTGAAGCTGCAGAAAGCATCACTGACACAGGCGGAGACAAACAATAAAACAATTCTTCATGAATTGAAAGAAAAAGGAGATTTCAATGAACAGCTGTCACACAAAATCATACAAGATATAAGATTGTCTTACTTGCAGGCCTTTTCACGTTACATCAGTTTTTTTGCACATATTTGTGCAAAAGAGTGTTTGTATGAGTGGGTTTATCATGTTGTGTGTACTGTACTTCAAAAGCATTTGATCAAAATTGAAGTACTTGAAGTTAACGTGACTTACTGGGGCAACATTAAACTACATTCATTGTGACGACCATCAGGGAGCAAATGTCAATCACATTGCATATCCACCAATAAAGCCCAGGGTTCACTGCAGTCCAATTCTCTGATTTTGTTTTAAACATTTTAGAAGCTAAATTATTACATTCAATTCAATTCAATTTATTTATATTCAGTTTCATTCAGTTTATTCATATAGTGCCAAGTCACAACAGAAGTCATTAAATAATGATAAATTATTTTACATAATCCTCTGTTTTAGACGTTACCTGTTTTTTTTTATTTTTATATATTAATGGTTCTAGGGCCGTGTGTTCAGCCTGTGATCACACACCTATTGCAGTTTCTATTTGTTCCCAGAAGTCAACATGTCCATGTCAGTAAAATAAACTGAATGAATGAATGAATGAAGTAGGAAATTTCAAGGTCAAGGTTCTTTATTGTCATTTGCATCACATGTGGTACATGAGGTGGAACAAAATTGTGTACACAGGTCTCAGTTACATCCAACAATAGCAAAAGTATAAACTGTAAAATAAAACCAGTAATAAGACCTAAGATATGAACTAAGAAATAAGCTAAACTAAGAATACACTAAACACTTAGTGCAAAAACAATACACCAAGAAAACAGCAGCACAAATAACTTGAACATGAGTTTAACTTGGAGTGTCTGAGGTCTCTACTCAACCTTTATCTGAAAATCCTACAGAGACCTCTTATGCATAACGTAAAGTACATTTTAACAAATGTTCACTTTTGTCAAGTTGTATCCCATAAATTCAGTCCAATCAATGGAAATCTACTCAATGATGCAGATAGAGCAACTCCTCCCCCATTTTCTAAAAAAGTGCAATTTTGTACAATTTTTTGGATGATTATATATATATATATATTATGCATTATATATATATATAAATATATATATATGCATTATATATATATATATATATATATATGCATTTTATAA
>NC_056501.1:17677238-17709949 GCF_014905685.2 Nematolebias whitei
TATATATATATATATATATAGGGCAGCACGGTGGCGCAACTGGTAGAGCTGCTGGCTCTCAGCGAGCAGGTCCCTGGTTCAAACCCCGGTCCAGGGGTCTTCTGGGTGGAGTTTGCATGTTCTCTCCGTGCATGCATGGGTTCTCTCCAGGTGCTCCGGTTTCCTCCCACAAACCAAAAACATGCATGTTAGGCTGATTGGTAACTCTAAATTGTCCCTAGGTGTGAGTAAGAGAGTGAATGGTTGTTTGTCTCGTTTGTCTCTATGTGTCCCTGTGATGGACTTGCGACCCGTCCAGGGTGTACCCCGCCCCTCGCACAGTGATTGCTGGACATGGGCACCGGTGACCCCCATGACCCAAAATGGAATAAACGGGTAAAGAAAATGGATATATATATATATATATATATATATATATACGCATGCATACAAATAAATATCCTTGGTAGAATATAAACCTGTTCTCCAATAGGTAAACACTTTGCAATTTCCACAACACTAACCTACATTGCTTTAATGAATATGAATGAAACAGAATAATATATGCTAATCAATTTGTTCTGTTAATACTGAGCAATAATTAGGACACCCCACTGGTTTTCTGATTCACAAGGGGAACATGTTTACATCAAGTGTGACGCCATTACACGATCTGAAATTTGTCTTCCTTGATCAATAAAATACAGCAATATGTTGTCACCAACCACTTAGAACAGTTGTGTCAGATTGTTCGCCTCAAGCTACAGGGAAGCTGCAACATCGAAATGGAAGCCAAAAAAGATCCCATAAAAAACATTTCTATATACTTCAGTCAGCTGCACTTCCAGCAGTGCAAACACAAAGACAAACTGAATTGCTTCAACTGGTTGTAAAAGCTACAAAAATGTTTGCATTGCAAAACAGATAAAGTGTTGATGCTTTTGTACACTCCATAAGAGTGATGGTAATACAAACCCCACCTATTGTACACATTCTTTAAATTGTATACATTTGATGCGAGAATACCAAAGACACTGTGATTCCCCCTGCATGAGATCCCATTAATTATCTAAAACATAATAATAAATCATCCAGGGAAACCAACAAACAAAACTACAGCAACAAATCAGATCACACGCTGTTGTAAAGTGTAGCCCTGTGACTAAGGTCAACACAAATCAATAGGTAGTTAGCTTAACAATAGCTGCCCGGCATTTTCAGGCTTTTTAAAAATAGCTATTCCCTGAGGTCCTGCAACACTAAAGAGTATAATTGTGAAGGTTAACAATGCATACTGCTACATCACCACTGAAACGAGTTTATGTTCTGCTTGATTTATTTATTTCATTTCTTGGATGCAAGTTCACACGACTTCCTGCTTAAAAATATGATTTTAATCTCTATAAAATTATCAAACATCATAATTTAGGTTACTACCAAACATAAAACACAACCTCCTGCAGGCCACGATGCACAGCGGTGCACAACAGCGGACTTTATGAGAATATTAGAGATCTCTAATGATCAGAAAAACAACTTTCTTTTCTTTACAATGCCTACTAGATGCATAAATGTGTATGGCGATGAGTCTTTGAGCACTAGTTAGTGCAAAAATAATCTTACTTTATCCTGCTGACCTTTTGTTTTTGTAATCTAATCTGTGTACAGTAATCCTTAAACCGCCTCAGGATCCGAAAATCTCCTTGATCCTCAAAACCTTTTTTTTGACACTCCTCTTGTTTACGCCCTTGATCTGTCTTTTATAGCCAGTTCTCTTTCCGTCTGCATTTTCTAAACTCAGTCCCTCTATTTTAATTCAAACAGCTTCTTGGTTTGTACAGATTAGCAAGCAGATCACCACTATAAGGAGTAAGAAGCAGAACTACAGGTTTCTGTCAAAGTTGGAAACACAAATCCAATAAAATTTAGCAACATTGTGCGAAACAAGAAATTTCATGCTTGCTTAAAGTTATGCAAATTTAATTAGTATCCATGTTAGACGTTGAAAGGTGCGAATGTAAAACCCCACAGCCCTATCCTCTGATGCTGTGATGTTTGACTAACCACAGGTCAACACCCTTTCCCTGACCAGAACCCCAAACTTGAACAAACTCCTGTATTTTTAGAGGAATGGGGTGTGGTGCACTCAGCCCAACAGACAGGCTTTGAGCTGGGCAGAATGAAGTCACAACCAGGCAGAGTTCCTGGCTCCTGCTGCCAGAAGGTGGTGAGAAAATGGAAAATAGATGCATCTCTACAGGACCCAGTTAGCAAGTCATTCTGAATGAACTGGTGCTCGTGATTAGATGCTACCAGTCAAGAAGACGCACTTACATCAGAATAAAAAAAAGGTTGTATCAACAATTTTAATGAATTATGTTTAACTGTTCGAAGTATATGAATGTTACTTTAAAATTCTGCTTTCTCTCTTTCTTTTTATTTTACTCCACAGCATTACTGAATTTTAAATGAGTATAAAGCCACAGCCTGAAGCTCAGAGATCAGGTCACTGGTAGCAACTTATTGACTTCCAGCCTCTAAAGAGCCCAGACCGTGACATGTTGCTGCCTCTCCCTGCTTTTGATACAAGCTACTCCACACATGCATAGGTTAATCCCTGTGATCAGTGGTCCATATCTTAGCTGTCGCCAGAACATTTACACTGAAGTACATGCTCAGTATTGATCAGCCACACATCAATAAAGTCTCACACAGAAGTTTGGACAAGCTGCAGCGAGAGATTACATGAAGAGTAGCACCAGTAGTATTAAATAATGCAGTTTAATTTAACATTTAAACCCTTTACAAAGAAACCAGTATGCATCAAGCTTACCATTAGCATAGTGCATAGAGTAGGGGAAAGGGGCACAAACGGTGCCCATTTTCAGTGTTAGCTACTGGTTGATCCAAACGATATCCAGGAAATAGCTAGCTTTTCTAGCTGCAGCTTGAAAACAGCATGTATCTGTCAGACTGTCTGAGAGAAGCACTGGCATTGCCTTTACAGATGAAAAGGAACAGGGGGAGAAAGAGCAAGAAGCAATGCATGCAGGAAGGCAAGCTCAGTGGCACTCTGTGATCTGAGCACCCCTCAGCTTGGCACAACACATCACAACTCTCATGTCACGCATTACGTATGCATAAATAGAATTGGAAGAGGTGAGCACAGCCCACTGCTTCTTATGTTAAAGAAGCCTAATCTGGAGTTAGCACAAAAAGCAAGCTGTGAGGATCTGTGCACCGTTGCACATCTTCAAAGATGGTGTGCATGATACTGATGCCAAGCAATGGTCCAAATGTAACAGTTCAATGTATTGATATATAATGGGATAAAATGGGCATTGTGAAAATTACATCAGTTGTCAAAGTATAAGTATTTAGATTTGTAGGAGATAACTCACGTGCAGTCCAATGCTTTCAGTGTGCAGCTATAACCAAAATCTTAAGTCAAATAATTTAGAGTATCTAATGACAACATAATAAGTAAGAAGTAGGAATGTGCGATATAAACGGTACACGGTAGAAACGATAGAAATTTAGCCTACGAAAGAGATTTGACTTCTACCGGCTAACTGCAGTAATGCTGTGTCTGATGTAAAATCAGAGTTGTCAGATTTAATCGTGACTTTTTTTAGTTGAAAACTGTGCACAAGTGGGGTTCAAGTGTAAAATCAGAGCTGTCAGATTTAATTGTTACTTTTTTGAGTTGAAACTTGTGCGAAAGTGGTGTTAAAGTCTTTTCTTCGAGGGCTAAGTAGCAAAGCTACAAGCTAACTACGCCCGGCATGCCATAGTGTTGCCGTATTCGGACGCATGCGCAAAACCATGTGTTCCGTCTAAAGTTTTTTTTTTTTCCCGTCGAAAGTTAAAGTAAGCGTTGGTCAGCTTTAGAGAAACCTGCTCTCTGATCTGTGAAAAGAACGCTGTGTTGTGTGATTTTACTGGGAGACCCTCTGGTCAAAGCCACAGTCATTTTGTGTCAACTCTCCTTAAAGCGGAAGGAGGCGCCCACTAGAGGGTTGGAGGGTGAAGTGTTTTCAGTGTAAAATGCTGCTCTGTTGCTGTTCATTTCTTAAGTGAGAATACTGGAAACTGTTAAGAGTTAACAACATATTATTTTGTTTAAAACATATGACTAAAACTAAATTTGATATATTTTGTACTGTTTTGCACTACAAGAAAGAAGCCCAATACTTGATTTGTTTATTATTTAAAAACTCTTTGGACCTAGTAGTGGACTTTTCTTTTCTTTTTTTTTTATACCGTCTCTCCTCATGTTTTCTTTCCTTTTCTTATCTAAGCAAAATATTACTCTGAATAAGAATAAGAAGGCCGCGCTAATTATTTATAGCCACAGCTTCGTGCACTCCGCCCATCTTCGGATGACTGTACGTACATATTCGCGTTGTATCTCGGTGCAATGCCAATAAAGTTTATTCTGATTCTGATTCTTAATTCAAAATATATGATGGCAAAAGGACACCCTATGCTTTTTAAAATTCCTATTGCAAGTTTTATACCAAAAACATATCGTGATATATATCGTTATCGCCACCCTTCACAGTACATATCATGATATGAATTTTATGCCATACCGCACATTCCTAGTAAGAAGTATGAATAAAGTACCAAACAAGGCTGAAGTCAGAGGTTATGATGGTGGTGAATGCATGGTTAACATTTATTCTCTAGCTGTGCATATCTGATCTACCACAGATGCTTGGATTTCTTTTATTGAACTATACAATTTTGGTTAGAATTGTATACCTCTGGACTGACAATTGTTAAACAGAAAGGGGTATAGAGGGGCAACTGAAATGGTTTCATGCCTAAATGTTTATCAGTGTTCAGCTGTATGGGGAACTATTTATTTTCCGTTGATAAAATATCACTGTTTCATTTGCAGCTGTACAGCAGAAACAGAGGCCTCTGCACAAGAAGTTAATGTAACACGTTGTGTTGCACAGTTCGTACACAGTAGACCCCAATATTAAAAGATGTGATTTGAGTAATAGGGGGACTATGCTCCCGGTGGTGCTTTGCGTCTAGCAAATGCCTTTGATTTACATTATACAATCTATCTCTAGAATTGCATGTTCTCTCCTAACAAGAGCCACAAATCAGTTTTGCTTGTAACATTTTCCCTTGTTGCCTTGGAGGAGCCAGCTAAAACCTTGTAAGCTCTATTACTGCTCTGGGATATTCATCAGCAAAACATCCACTAAAGAGCCGCTGAGAGAAACTATTGTGGGGTCGGATCAATGAGCAGGATATGGGGTGGGAATTAAACCTTGATGACAATGAGCACAACATTTGGACTGCAGCTTTAGCCAGTTAAATAATAACCAAATTGAATGCAATGTCATTTAGGTCTCTGACCCCATTCAACCTAAATGTCCCGTCAAACAGTAGGAATACAAATTGAGTACTGAACCTCAACAAACATTATAAATCACTTTGCAACACTTTCCAAAGTTTGACAAAGTATAATTACTTACTGCTGGATTTTTTTAAAAAACTGTAATTTTAAAAAAAACATCCCACCCATCCCCCATTCCACCTAATGTAGCAGAATAGAAACTTTTCTCCGCTGCTTGACACATAAACTGGATTTTAAAAATTTGGGCATGCCTGCTCACAATTTCTGTTACTTTTTAAATGAATAAAATGAAATACTAGCATTAGCAAGATTAGCCGTTTATGTCATTTTTCTATTATAAATTGAAACAAAAGCGTCACGCAAAAAAGATAACTTATTCGTTATTATGTGATTTGGTTATTTCATTGATTAAAAAAAAAAGAAAGAAGTGAAAAGCGAAGGCCAGATGATGTAAATTTAAAGTTTCAGATTCCTAAAACGATATCTAAGCAAAAAGCAGCCATAAGCTCTATGCAAGCAGCTAAAAAGCAGCTGAAGGTTGTGTAAAGGCAACTTGTCAAGCGAACTGCTTGCGTGAGAACTTGTGTGAGTACTATTTAACAAAACTGGTGGCACACTTTTTCTCAGTACAGCAACAGCTTCACAAAAACCTGTCATAAAGAGCCTTTCAAGGACTTTTCCCTTCTGCACCTACAAATACCAGGAAAAAAACTGTGCAAATTGGATAAATACATTTTACACTATGAGGAAAAAGAGGTGCAGAATTTTTAACACCTGTCCGATGACAAAAAAAGACGGATTCTTAGTTGTTGTGCAGTCGGCTTTTCTCATCCAGTCTGTTTACATTTCATAATTAATTACAGCCTTCTTCACATTATAACGTATGCATATTTTCACCTCAATAATCTTCATGCTGATCATGAATATGGAGTAAAGGTTTGTTTTTGTCACAAAAGTTTCTGACTCGTGTTTTCTGTAGATATTGTGAAGACATCACGATGATGATGATGGCCAACTAGTAACACAGCTTCTTCCCTCCCGTACGCATCAGAAGAGTCAAGTCCAGTGTCAGAAAGCTGCTTTGACACCTTCCACTTGATGCTTACGCTTCTTGTGGATGCCTGTGGTTTTGTTGCACTATTTAAAAATAGATGTGGATTTGTCAGTGCATCAGCATTAGCAGAAGCTCAGTATACGACTCGTGGCGCCCTGAAGAGCACTCAATAGTGTGATTATGCTCACTTCTCTACTCTCAGCCCATCACTTTTCTATCTATCTATCTATCCATCAAAAAAGCAAATCCTCCTGGGTATCACTGCTCACACAAAAACAGGCTAAACTGATCATTTACTCAAATCAAAGCACATTAAAAAAACTCCTTTGACTGATTTAGGTGTTACTTTTATTCAGAACAGTAGTATTTCTCTTGGTCTGTTTTCTATCGTAGAAAACTCAGGAGCTTGAAGTTTATTAGTGAAACCATGTCTGCTGGTAGAGATGATTTATTAGAACTGCTGAGAAGAATTAGCACAGTTTTCGTTAGATTTGTTACAGAAAGCTGGAGCAATGTGACAAATGGTAAGGCACAACGAGGAGGGCAGAGGTTTAAAAACATCAGGGCCTCTGATGCATAACTTCTCTTGGTATGTGCCTCGACTGCATAAAACTGACCACCCCTGTCGCTAACACACACACACATACACGCATACACAAACTCTTGGGCCCCAGTTGCTCCTGTCACGAAGCTAAGAAGATGTAAATTACTGGCAGCTGCACCAACTTCAGATTGACGGGCTGACTGCTTCAGAGTTTCATCTGTTTGAATGAACGGCGTTAAGATAGAGGACATGTTAAAGTCACTTGGTATTAAATAGAAGACTAAAATCAACTGGGATCAAAATGAAAAAAGTCCCGTTAGGTGGGCTCGCAGGGATTAATTCTCAGATGTTCAACATTTTACTCTAAATTTAGTGTTCAAGGACTTTTAAGAACTTTAAAATACAATAAGTTATGATACAATTCGATATAACACAATACAAAACATGATGTGATTTAACATAATGTGATTTTATTTTTCCCCTTGGAGAAATTTGTTTTGTACTTAGTGCTGTCCCAATATCTGCCTTCACAAAATAACAGAGTGAATGTTTATGACGCATTCACTCTATTGTGATCCATTTCTCTTCCGTACATTTTTCGGTATCTTTCTTGTTCCACAATTTTTGTACTATTTCAACAAGTCATATCTCAAAATGTTCAGCTCATTCAGGATAAGGGTGCTATGACTTTTGTTATTGTGCAACTTTAGCTTTTTGAAATATTTAGCCTTTTCTGACACTTTTTCCCATCATGGGAAATGAATTGAGCTCATTTTACATCCTTCAGACCTTAAGATCAGTTTACAACCTTTTACTGCTCCTTTCACATTTTGTTCTGTTTCAGCTTCTTTCAGCTTCCGTGTGCAAATATAAACTTTTTTCCAGCTACTTTCAGCTGTTTCTCAACTGTTTTGTGTTTGTTTCAGTATCTTTCTGCGAACTACAACAGTTTTGTGCTTCTTCTAACTTCTTTCTGTTAATTTCTGCTTGTTATGCTCCTTTCAGCTTATTTCTGCAAGTTTCAGCCTCTTCTGCTATGTCAACTACTATTTAGCTGTTTTACGCCAATTTTAGCCTTTTCAGCTAATTCCACTTTTCTTGCACTCATTTAAAATTTTTCAGTCTAATTTAGCAAAAATGTGCTCTCTCCACTTCCTTCTGGCAATTTAAGCTTCTTTCTGCTTCTTTTAGCTACTTTTCAGCTGTTTATTTTTTATTTTTTTCTAATGTCAGCTTTTTCAGGTAATTTCCACTTCTTTTTACTCATTTCTGCTTCGTTCAGCCTAATTGGACAAAGACTTCTGCTAATTTAAGCTTGTTCTAAAATTTCAGCTAGCATTTTAGCATATTTTAGCTAATTTCAGCTTTCAGATTAATTCAAAATGTTCATGGCAATTTCTGTTGCTTTCAGCCTAATTAAATTATTTCTGTAAATGTCAGCTTGTTATGCCCCTTTCTTCTTATTTCTGCTAGTCTCAGTTATTTCAGCTACTTTTTTTTAGCAGTTTTATGTTAATATTAGTCTTTTTTAGCTAATTCCACATTTTTTTTCACTCATTTCAACTTTTGTGTTCTTTGTGCTCCTCCTCCTGCTGATTTACACTTGTTCTACATTTTCAGATACGTTTCAGCATGTTTTTTTAAGCTAATGTCAGCTGTTTTTCCAGCAAGTTCTTCTGCAATAAGCATTCACACTGCATTTTCACAGGAAATGCAGTTTCTCTAGTTACATTAGTAACTGTATGTGTGAGAAATATATTACAATTTAGTTTCAAAGACCTTTGAATGCAGAATGATACTTTGGGACACATATTACAAATTTAAAAATGAACAAAAGAACAAACAGATATTTTTAAGACAGGGATAAGAAAAAACTGCTGTTTACTTCTGGTAAACTACTGACTTTGACCTATTTTTCAAGGCAAGGTTGTTGCTTTCATGGCACAAAAAATGGATAAAAGAAAAGTTGCTTTTTTTTGTTTCCGAACTACAGAGCCAGATTAGAGCTTTTTTTTTCTTGGTCACTGTATTGTGTATTAGATGTAACACGAGACCTTTGGCAATCCAAACTGCAACTGTTTTAAAGAAACATGTTTTCTTTCATCCATTGCATTTAGCCATTCAGTATTCATTACTTGCTCCCTTCTGTTAAAGTAAATTCATCTCTTTCACTTAATGTATCTGCTGCTGTCCCAAGTGAATGGACAGACATTTTCTGAACAGCAGGTCACGTAAAACGGGCTAATAGCAGATGAAGTGACCTGCAGTCGTGAAGATGCGTTAGAGCCTTGGAGCGCTGACAGGGAACAACACCCACTGTCCCTCAGGGTACGAAGAGAGAGATAGATAGAAAAGAGGTGGAGGAGCAGAAAGAACAAGAGTACAGGAAACCAGCCTATATAGATAGAAAGATGGTCAGGAAAACAAATGTATGGCATTTGAAGGTTTAAGTAGGAGCCTGGAGCATTGACTGCTCTGAGATGAGAGCATTCATGAGCGTGCTGATGTGTAATCAGCCTGATGAGCCATGTTGTGTAATAGTAGGAGACAGTCAGCTCCCAGGCTTTGGGAAAAACAGAAGTTAGTAAACTACTACAAGAAAGGAAAAGCACTGCTGATTGTATTTTTAGTTAAACTTTTTTTTCGTCAACAGCTGGCTCAGTTGCAAAATGAGGTGTCTGTGTTTAGCAGGGAGCTCCTGGTTGTGGTAAAAGGTGGCAGCCGGCGGTTAATGACCAGAGTGCAGCATACAGAGAGATTCCCAACAACAATCAGGGTTTTTGGCTGTGCTCAGCAGGATTATCAGAACTCAGCTGAGTTCAGTGTTTGGCGTTGAGCACAGGGCGACACATGAGTTGACACCCAAACACCTCGCTGACAGCTCAGTGGACTTCATCCCGATGTGACAAGGTAATGGTGATCAGGACCATTGCACTGAAGCCCGAGAGCACATTTCAGTTTGATCCTGAAGTTTATTCTTATGAGCTACAATGGAAATGCTGCTTTTTCTAAAGGACAAATGTATTCCTGGTAAAAAGAAAAGAAAAAAGCTAAATGAGACAAAAGAGCTGTGAAAGGAACATTTATTATTGCACAGCGAACACATCTCAAGCTAATGTTTCAGACTTTTTCTATTAATGGATGGACACCCCCCTGAGTAGGACAGTTTCATGGACAGCCTATGGTCCCCAACAGAAACCGAAGGAGCCCTTGGTGTGTTTTTAAAACTATTCGTCATGACAGCTGCACATAAATCTCTCAGCCGAATCCTTCAACTTAAACAACCCAGTGCGCAAAACCAAATGCCCAAAATTGTTTTGTGGCGCCCTTTGGTTGCGAACTACCACATCCACAACTAAAAAAACCCTCCATAAATGCCATATCAGATGCTTTCATGAAACAATTCTAATAAAATATAAGTGAAAAATCTGCTCAGGCACTAAGTTGGAGCAGCCTACCTCAGACATATTCGTGTTAGAATCAGGTCCACGCGCGAGAAATCTTAGGAAAATCCTGCTGATAGTGGAAAAAATAACAGCCAGCTCCCGTTTTTATTCCCAAGAAGCATGTGTGCGCGCTCAGCCACAAACCTGAGCCCCCCCACTTCACACCAAGACCCCAGTCAGACAGCTCAGCGCGCGCAGGGGAGGGGTTCCAGACACCTACCAGCTTTAAATGCCCGGCACTCTTTTCCTCTGACATCTTGAAAGTGTCCCGAGATGAATTCAGAAGAAAACACAGGAGGACTGACAGATGGATACTAGAGGTACGGGGGGTGGGGGTGGGATTCCTTCCCCTTCAGGTCTGCTCCAACAAGGATCTCCGCACAAAACGCGAGCCCGGCGCGTCCAGACAGTGAGCGCAAAGAGCTGTGCCGCTCCGCCGGCGACAGCTCCCAGGCAAAGCAGAACATTCAACTTTGGAAAAACCGAGAGAGGAGGAAAAAAAAAAGAGCGAGAGAGACAGAGAGGGGAGGGAGGCAGACAATCACAGGAAAAGCAGCTCCTCCTACCCAACAACCCAGAACGCAGCGGCAGAAGACAGAAGGCGCAGAGCGCTGAAGTGAACAGCTGAGCGCAATGACAACATTATAACTAACTGCTTCAGCTGCACACTTTTAAACAGGCTGTTTGAGTCTGAAGCAGGGCAGCAGACATTTAGGTCACTCAAGATGAATTCACCTTCCTGTGGGGGTAGTTAGATGCCAGCCAGTTAGAAAGAAGAATGACTCAGTAGCCACTTTTTTTTTAGTGTCCTATTCCGGAAAGTGATGTAATCCTTGGCAATAAAAGCAGATATTAAATAGCCTACAATGTTCATTTTGATCAATAAGTAAAACTGGGAGGTAGTGCAATCCTCAGCTGCAAAAAAAAAAAAAAAAAAAATGCCCAGAGGCAGCAATTCAAATATGCATGGCTTTTAACTTGAGCAAAAGAGGTTCATCACAACAGGGATGCTCTATTTTATGAATTTATTACACCCTTTTCAAGTAAAGCTTGCGTACTGACAGTTTTTTTTTTAAATGACTATGATTGTTTTATTTTACAAGACTTAAGAGAGGTGTATAATACGATGAAAGGTACCGTAGTTTCTGGACTACAGGCCGCTACCTTTTTCACAGGCTTTGAACACGGCCTATTCATTCATTCACACTTTATTTAGACAGGTTAATCCCACTGAGCCTCGAAGACTCATTTACAAGAGAGACCTGATTTCAACAAAGAATGATGACAACAGCGGACAACAATGACAACAATAGACAATCATAAAAGAGGCATACGGATTTTTTAATTTTTTTACAAATTAAAATAAGATGGCAAAAACAAGTAGCAAAAACAGCTAGATTATAAGGCGAATGTAGAAAACTAAAAACAGGAACATGACCGCGTTGGTTCTTGCCAGGAGTTCAACAGATTCTTAAAGCCACTTAGAGAGATCATGGTCGAGAGCTTCAGATCTTTTTGCAAGATATTCCAGGAAACAGGAGCGGAGTAGGAGGAGACCCTGTTGCCAAGTTCAGTCCACACGGAGGGAACACTGCAGGTAATAATGTCCTGGGAGCGCACGCTGTAGCTGCACTCACGCAGAGACATGTAGGAGGAGATGTATGAAGGCAGCAGACCAAGAAGTGATTCAAAGATGAAAATTATATGGTTAATTTATGGATTTTTATTTTATTTTCTTGACAGGCTAAAGAGCTTCATGCTGCTAAAACTTTTAGCCTCGTCACACCTGGGCACTCACATAGCTGCCCAATACACCTCTCTCTCGGGGGGTGGGTCTTTATGACTCAGTGAGTCTACTTGTATAAATAAAGTTTATAAAAATCTGACAAATGAAATTACCAAACAGGTCACAGTTGACCAATGAAATGAGGAGTGGAGGCAAATGAAATAGGGAAGAGGGGAAGAGGGGAATCCCCCCCACCACCACCACCGTGGGGGGGGAGGATTCCCCTTCATGCACAGAGCAACGTTTGCTTAAGTCTGCCAGTGGATCCTTGTCATTCCCCGATCTGTTTCGGAAGCACGATCCGTAGTGTACTTCCAGGTCACACGGATCGCCGTTGTTTATGAAACTGCATGAATTTACTTAGAAAAGTACATGCTCCATCTCCGTCGATCTTCATGTAGCTAATTTAAGCCACTTGCATATTTGTTACAAATCATTGGTTAAGATGATATGCGATGCATTAGACCTGACCCCCAGCCTGGGCTGAATGAGAAAAACCCTGCAATTTACAGAATGAATTATTTCCATGGTGAAACAGCGCCTCTCAGTGGTGACACTGCATATCATCTTAACCAATGACGTAAATATGTCAATGATTTTAATAGAAACACGAGTGGCATAAAATTAGCAGCATGAAAATCGGTGGAGATGGAGCTCATACTATTCCAAGTAAATTAAAACAGTTCTTATTCATAAACGGAATTGTACCAGTACATTTTCTTTAATCTAGCAAATGCAACAGCGATCCGTGCGACCCCGAAGTATTCCTTTTAGCGCATGCGCGAATGAGCTACACTACGGATTAGGGCATTAACAGAGTACTCGATTAATCTACACATCGATTGCTAGGACATCTATCAAGGTTAAAAATTTAACATCGAGTATCCGTAGTGACGTCATATTATGTGACCACCGTATGACCGTAGGGGGCGGTGTTGCACTGTTGCAGGTCACAGAGTATGTTGTAACACCGGGTGCAATCCACCGAACCAGTTTCGGTTAAGTTTAGTTTTTGACGTGCTGCACGTTTCTTCACGTTTGCAGTTTAATAATAATAACTAATAGTTTAGTTTTTCCTGTGACTTATTTGCAGTATGATAAATGATAGGAGCATAATATACGCTCCCAATGTTTTGTTGGTCTTTTTTTTTGGTAAATAATTACCTTTTTTTGCGGTTTTATTTATTTATTTATTTTTGTATCTTGAGATCTATGACGTCATTAAATACTCGAGTTCTACTCGGGTTTTATTATGTTAATGTCGAGTTTAAAAATTATATACTCGTTCAACCCCTACTACGGATTGTGCTTCCGTAACATATCGGAGAATGACAATCCCGACAGCGGAGCGGGAGGAAGATGATGATAGCCATCAGTGTTACAGACACTGTTCAGAAAAAAAAAATAAAAATACTGTACGTATTTGTGTATGTTACCAGTACGTAATTAATTAAAAGTTTTTAAAAATCTTTCTGTGTAAATATCATGTTACAATGTGGACACATGTAGCTTATAGACAAGCGTGACCTACATATGTACAAAATTATTATTATTATTACTTTAATTTAGTGGGTACAGCTTATATTCGAGTGTGTTCATCAGTCTGGAAATTACAGTAATTGCTTTAAGTTTGTTTTGATGAGACAAACGTGTGTGTTCTGCTGCCTGGGTGTGTGTTGAACTGGGAACAATGCAGAGGTTAGAAGGTTTTCACAGTTTTCCACCAGACTGATCCAACAAGTTGCTGTTTGCCTGCTGTGACCTGCATCACAGCTTGTTGTTATATTATTTTTCCATTTTCAAATCCTTCTGCTCTTTGCATTGGGAGCACATGCAGCCAGACTACTTAAGAACAAAACAAAATACTGCGACAGAACAATATTGCTAACACACAGACAAGGTTGATTTCAAAAGTTAGTGCCAAGGTTTTAAGCAAAAATGTAATTTAATGTTGTAGTGCTTAGAGCATCTGTTGCTTATAATCATAGAAAAGATTAGCTCAATATCTATAGAAATGACCGATTTGTAATCAGTTAGTGTGTTCTAAGTTCTGTTTACTATGGCGGCCATCTTGGATTGGACTGACTCCAAATGTTATTCAATTGGAGTTCTGCATCCTGTCTGACGTTTCATTAAAATCTGTCCAGAGGTTAATGAAATATTTTGCTAACAGACAAACAGAGTTGACTCAAATAGTTAATGGAAAAAATTGTGAACAAATACCTCATATGATCACTTAGCTCTGAGTATGATCTGCTACTACCAAACCATATATTTGCTGAATATCTGTAAAATTAATTCAGCTATAGACATTTTTGTGTTTGCTATAGTGTTGCTTATCATGGTGAGCATCTTACTACAAGCTATTCATTTGTAGATATATTTCTAATGATTACATTAATTTTATTAAAATCTGTTCAGTGATTCAAGAGGTATTTTGCTAACAATCAGACAACTGTACACGTGCTAAAGCATTATGCTGTGCCTTTCAGCTTTAGGCACAGTTTGTTGTGGCACTTTTAGTGCAGCCTCGGTGACTCTGAATAGCAATATTATTATATTTTTGGAATACAGCAAAACTGACAGAGGGGAAAATGTAATACAATAGCATTTGTATAAATTGCTAAAAAAATTAAAAAAACAAGTTGGAGTTTTTTTTAGAACGACAACGCTCAGACAAGTCATTAACTCATCAATTTAAGCCAAATTGAAGATAATTACTCTAAACAGGCAAGATGATCATTTTTGATAACCTTTTTCACAACACTGCCCATGAAATGAGCTGAACCCTACCCCTTTAATAGTTAAAACGGTGGTATTTAGTGAATGGGACAGAGTCAGAATTCTGCACCTACAGCACAGCGAGGAGGTTGTGGGTAAACAAAGCCAGACGAGGTGCGGTCTGACATGCAGGTGTGTCCTCTGACAGTAAACAGGAGAGGGCCAGACAGTCTCAGTAAACCTGTAGCACACCTATATTTACCTACCTGTGCATGTGTTTACATCTGCAAACACTGAGGTAGTTTCCTGTCTTGATAAATATCTGTAGCCACCCTTTTATGCCAAATGTCTTCTGCGCATTTATTCTGTGGAGCTGCTCTACGCTGTGGGTTGAGTGTATCAGGTTATCTCTGTGTTTGCTCGTCTTTTGTCACAGTGACATAAAGAAGGTTGCGTTACCGGACAAACAGGTCAAAAAGAATTTCCATCCGATAAAAAGATAACAAAGGACACACGCTGTTTGTTAACTCAAAAAAAACAACAACCAAAAGCTGAACTTTCTGAAGAAAAATCTGTGCATTTATGGGATTATATTTGTTATCCAAGGACATTCGTTTAATTATATAAGTAAAGGTTGCTCACGACCTGTCATTAAAGATCACCGTATGATGAGAAGGAGCTGTTTGGTCAATCATCTGGATTATGCAATTTTGCAATATCTGGTATGATCTGTTAACACTTGCAATAGGTTTTGAGAGTGATTCGCAGCTACTACCACATACTACCACATACTACACATTCATTCATTCGTGCTCATCTGCTCACACAGACTCATGTTCGTGCTGCTGTTGTTCAGCGTATTGTTTTTGTACTACTAGTGCTTAGTGTTTTCTTAGTTTAGCATATTTCTTAGTACACATCTTAGATCTTACTGCAGTTTTTATATAACATTTATACTTTTGTTGGATGTAATTGGGCCCCTGTGTACAAAATTTCGTTCCACCACATGTGGTGCGAATGACAATAAAGAAACCTTGACCTTGACCTTGACCTTGATAAAAATGTAGCATCTGTAAAACTGATTGAGTTACAGTATAGGTATTTTTATATTGGCAAAGGCCAGTTAGCTGTGGGGCCATTTTTAGTTATGGCGAATTCAAAATTTAATAATTTAAATGATTATAAGAGTTTCACTAAACGCAATGCATTTTTCAATAGTTTTAAGAGAGTTTTTAAATTGTCTGAATACACTGTTTGACTTTATAAAAAAAAGCAACAGAACATGGTTTCCTTTCAGAGTATTTGCTACAATGAATGTGATAATTTCACATTAATAATAGATTCATGAGGTAGTCAGAGGTGTTTTTTTTTTTGTATAAGGTTTCCCAAGAGGCTAAACAACACATTCTCCTACAATAAGAGAAGATGCTTTTCAATGTTATTGTGAATAAAGTCACACCGTTTCTAGCAAAATAACCATTTTTGTGCTTTCTACAGTTGCTTAGCTCTGGTGGCCATGGGGTTAACTCCTAAAAGTATTCATTTGTTCTGAAAGTTTTATTAAAATCTGTCCAGTGGTTCATGAGAAACTAACACGCGCACAAACGGAAGGAAAGCGTTATCACCTTTGGTAGAAAATATAGCACGTCATGATTCAAAAACAATAAAAACCATTAAGTTTAATTAATATTGTTCAGTCTTATCCTGGTTTAACTTCTCTGTATGTAAACGGCAACTTCTAAAAGTGAACATTCCTCCTTGAGTACATAGTTAAAGTTACAAGTGAATTTCAGAGTACTTCCCTGTGGAAGTATTTTAGGCTTTTAATGGGGGCTTTAACCCTTTGAGCCTGACAGGATGGTTGTCTGAGTGAGTGTGCAGGCAGATTAGGCCTGGATTCAGCCCGAGGCATCCACCAGCTCGGCCTTCTCTCTCTGACCACATGGACAACAGAATTTTCTCCGCCTGGCAGTCAGCTGCGCAGCATCCAGCTCTCCAAACAAACTCAGCATTTTGTGGGTTGGCAAGCGGTAATGTGTGCTTACTCATTGTGTGTGTGAAGCAGTTCTTTTCTCTGTCGCAATGATTGGTCAGAGGACTGCTATTGGCATTTTGTTTGAAGCCAATTTATTTTTATTTTCCCACGCTGGGCCACTGAGACTCCTATGTAATTATGCTGTCACTCCCATGTGATTACAATAATCATATCAGCAAAATTTAAAGCTGATAACAATCGGATTACAGTCAGACGATTTTTTTGGATCTAGCAATAGTGCAGTTCTTTTGAAAAGGGGTTCTGTGGAAAAATTAGGACCTTTCAATATCTTACCTGTTGTAGACAGTTATTTCATCCACCTCGTGTTCGGAAAAACAAAGATTTGTTCTGACAGGATTGCATGTCTAAGTGGAGCCAAGATCCAATTGGATTGCTAGTTGATTGTCAAAAATGTCATATATCTGAATTATCCCTTTAAGATGTGTATTTTTATTGATGGGGTAATTATAGGGCAAAATGAAGTTCATTTGGAAGAAGTTTCAAAATATTTTACTTGATGTTGAGCTAGCTTATTATTGCCGGATCATAATGTGTCCGCCTGTTAATGAATTATCACACGAACCACTGGAAAAATAATGAAACTTGCAGAAAGTAATCATTGGAAGCACATCTACAGTTTTAAATATCAACTGGATCCAAGATGGCTGCCACAGCCAAATGATCTTTAAACTACAAAAGTACTATAAGTCAGTCAATTTATGTTCTCAACACATATTCTGAGCACCGACAGACTGCATAAGATATTTGCTTAAAATGTTGCTATTAACTATTTTAGAAGAATTTCTGTCTGTTAGCAAGATATAATAAAAACCATAAACAGGATTTTAATGAAACTTTCAGGATATCATCACTGGATATAGTGCCACAGCTGATTGACTTTGGGAACCAACCTCTCTTAATAAAGCCACCACAGCCACAGTAGAAACCACAAAAAATGGCTCTAATTTAGTCAATTTTACTGATATTGTGCTGAAACTTGGTGTGGTAGTAGCTGAAAGTCATTCAGAACACAAACTATGTGCTGTAATTTGTGTGTGGTTGTTGCCTAAAATTATAGCATTAATTTTTAGAATCAACCCTTTTTTTCCTCTATGTCGTGAGCATTTTTAATGCAATTTTCAGAAATTAATCATTGGATATGCATCTTTAAATGATTAACTTGCACTTGCCACACACATCATCGTGACTTTCCTTCCCTCTGACTATGGTGATATTATTTACATGAACACACCTACAAGCACCTTGCAGATGTTGGATGCTGTCTATCATGGTGCGCTAAGATTCATATCTGGCTGTAACTACCGTACCCACCACTGCAAACTGTATTCACTGCTTAAATGGTCATTAATTTCATGAAGACTCTCTCACTAGTACATTTTCATCTTTAAATCACTTCTTGGTCTGTTGCCTTCATACATCTCCTCCTACATGTCTCTGCGTGAGTGCAGCTACAGCGTGCGCTCTCAGGACATTATTACCTGCAGTGTCCCCTCAGTGCGGACTTGAACTAGGCCAAAGGGCCTTCTCCTACTCTGCTCCCGTTTCTTGGAATGTCTTGCAAAAAGATCTGAAGCTCTCGACCTTGACGTCTCTAAGTGGCTTCAGCCATGTTCCTGTTTTTAGTATTTTACATTGCTTTGTAACGTAGCTGTTTTTGTTTCTTTTTTTTTTTAAATATGAATTTCTCCCATTCATTTTTTTCATTTTATACGCTTTCTTTTATGATTGTCTACCGTTGTGACGGTTATCCCCTGTTGTCATCATTCTTTGTTAAAAAAAAAAAAAAAAAAAACAGGTCTCTCTTGTAAATGAGTCCTGGAGGCTCAATGAGACTAACCTGTATAAATAAAGGTTGAATGAACGTTTGGAGACAACGTCATCCAAAATGGACACCACAGTTAGTTGACATTAGAAAACGCACAAACACAAAACGCCTAAAATGCTACAATTCTTCAAGTCTCAACATAAGACGCTCCTAGTCTAAAGCTCTGGGATGAAAGGTGGCGTGAGATATGCATTCCTTCAGACACTGATAGTCCTTTCATTCAATTTGCACTCAGCCGCCTCATCTGTCACCGAACTGCAACACCTCGACAGTCTTCCAGTGTTGGTTGACCTTTAAAAGCAGCTTTACAGCAAAACTCACATCCACCTCCTCACACACACTTTCATGAAGCTTGCAGCTTAAACCTTGAGCTTGTCTCCATTTACCCCCATCACAAACACACACATATCCCCCCCCCCCCCCCCACACACACACCAGTGACAGCATTTGGAGCAAGTGTTAGGTTCCATATCTTGCTTGTCCACACGTTGACATGTGTACACAAGCAGTTTGAGACATCCCTGTTACTGCATGGGATGACTTCAGCAAAACATCTCCTTTTGACATAAGCACGGTTCTTTCAGCAAAACAACGGCATTAACAAAAGTGTGATGAATTCGTATGAGGACGATTGTATGCTGACAGAATAGGACAGGCTAAGGGAGCGAGGATGCTGTAGACTATAGACTCATTGGCTACTGGAGACTTGGCCTCACTATTGTGTTGCTGTGGCCCAGGCAGAGAGCAGAGCATATCAAATTACAATCAGCTTAAAAAACCCTTGTGTGTGCGCATGCATTGATGTGCAGATGGTAGTGTGAGTTTAATACACACACACATATGCACTTATGGACTTGGACATGAATGTTGGCAAATGACAAATGACCAGCACCATCAGAGGAAGTGCATCAGCTCCTCTATTCCTCTTCAGGCCCACAGCTCATCAGAGACTTATTGTACAGCAGCAATCTGTCTGTCTGCTGCAGTAACATGAAGTGATCAGAAAAAAAAAAAAAAAACCTGATGGAGATCTAAAAAACTATTTGTTCCCTTTCACATAAAATACTATTTGGTCCAGTGCAAATCTTTAAAGTGGTTAATACCATTTTCTTTACTTGCACTTGTTACTTACTATTACTATTAATGCACCTTGTTTCATTGTACTAGAATTAAAAATATATTGATTTTAGGCTACGGTAGCTTGGTGGTTAGTGCCATGAGCTTGTAACCCCGAGGTTGCGAGTTTGAGCCCAGGTTGAATATGGAAAGGCATCCGGCATAAAACAAATTGCCAAATCTTCATGCTTGCTCAAGATGAGAGTTCTGAGATGGAGTTAAATTCAAAGCAGTCTGCTCCTCAGATAAATAATATTAACTTATGTTTCATATGAATGTTTCTGTTCAGTGCCCTGAGGTGACTTCTGTTGTGACTTGGCGCTATATAAATAAACTGAATTTATTTAAATTGTATTGAAAATCTTTCAAGGGATTTTGGACGCTGTGGTGATGCCTGAAGAAGGGAGCAGCTGAAAGATACTTACTAGAAACAACACTGTCCAAAGTATTTTCACTATTCAAACTTTTTCTTCATAATTTGTTCAATTTTAATGAAATCGCATATTAAAATGTTTAGCTTGACGTGTTATTTTATTTTATATTATTTTTTTAAACTTTTATATGTGATGAATTCCCATAGAAATAGATTGAAATCTTGTAAGGGCTTCCAAAGTGTTGAACTTTTTCAGATCTGCTTTAGCGCACATGCTCTATTTTTAGCTTCTTATACTAGTTTAAAATTTCGACTACCATTTTGCTACTTTTACCCTTTAATTACATTTCTACTTGATTTATTTTATTTTATAGCCACTGTTCAATTACATTTACATTTTAGCTATTGCCTTGCTACTTTTGTTACACTTTTAGGTTTTGTTTAGTGTCTTTTAGCTTGTATTTACAACTTAGTCAATTTTAGCTACTATTTTTCTGACAAGCATCTGCATTTGTTTTGTTACTTTTAGCTAGTTTTACTATTAAAATTTGTTTAGCTGTTTAAGCTGCAGTTTAATTAAATTTGCTTCAGTATCTTATTTGCTACTTTTCATAATTCTTCTGCTTTTAGACCTTAGCTCTTGTTCTCCTCATTTTAGCTTCTGTTTAGCTTGTTTTAACTTTACAAACACAAATTTAGAATCTTTAGCAGATTTCATAAAAGTCGATCAGCACTCAGCAACTTGACATGTTTTTAGTGGTTTCCCTTTAATGCAAAGTTATGCGTAATATAAAAACAACACCAATTGTTGGCTTATAATTCAAGCTCTTATTAAAAGTTGTCTTTTCCGGTCTTTTATATTCTCACTTTCAAATGATAAACACACAAACAGATCAATAAACGACCCGAGGGCATATAAAACAAACAAGATGCCGGGTGTTTCACTGCACCATCAGATTTCCATTAGTCTCGCCACCTCACACATGAAATTTTTCATCAACAGAGTCAAACTGCAGATCTTCTGTTCTCACCGGCAGCCGTGCAGAAAATACATATGTAACACAAAACAATGTCATTGTTTTTCAGTATTGATAAAAACAACTTAATCTCTCAAACCTTCTTATGTGAAGATGAGCAGCCAGCGTAGGATTTTTCCGCTATTGACATTTGTCAAAGTGCTATAAATAACTTTACCCACTGAAGTTTAAAATGATCACTATCTAAATGTCCTGTGTTTTGTTTCTGAAGTACATACAGCTTTAAGTAAAACCGCTTTACTTCATTACACTTTCTTCTGGTAATTTAACCTACTATTTAGCTGTTTTTATGCTAATTTGAGTTTTTCATCAAATTCCACATTTTTTTTGCACTCATATCAACTTTTATCAGCGTAATTCAGCACAAATGTGCTCTTCACTTGATGCTGGTAATTTACGTTTCTTGCTGCTTTATTAGCTACTATTCAGCTGTTTTTTTAGTTGTTTATTATTTATTTTTTGTTGCAAATTTCTGCTTTTTTCAGATAATTTTCACTTTTTTGCCGATTTCGGCTTCGTTCAGCCTGCTTGGGCACAATTGTGATCTCTCCACTTTCTTCTGGTAATTTAAGGTTCTTTCGGCGTTTTCAGCTGCTGTTTAGCAGATTTTTTTATTTATTTCTACTTTAATCAGATCATTTCCACTTTTTGTGCTCATTTCAGCTTATTTATGCTAGTTTCCACTTTTTCCTACTATTTCAGCTACTATTTAGCTGGTTTTGTGCTAAATTAAGCTTTTCTACATTTATTTTAGCTCATTTTAGCTCCTTCCACTTACCAGTACTTCTGGTAGTTTAAGCTTCTTTCTGCCTTTTCAGCTACTATTGCGCTGTTTTTTTTTTCTAATTTCAGATTTTTTTTTTATAGCTAATTTCCTAAGTTTGTGCATGTTTCTGCTTATTTAAACCTAATTCTACAAATTCTTTCTTCTGTTGACTTTGATTTGTTGTTTCAGCACATTTTTAGCTAATTTCAATATTTTTTTTAAACAAGTTCTTCAGCAATAAGTATTTGCACTGTATTTTCGCAGAACATGCAATTGCTCTAGTTTATTTTTGTCCTCTCTTGGACTTAATTTGGTAAAAACATTAAATATATTTACCGTAGACAGATTTAGATCAGTCACAGTAGGGACAGGGTATAGAACAGTTGGTATAGAAAGACGAGATGAGAGCCAGCAGAGAGTGACGGCCTAGTGACGAAGATATGGCAAAATAATGCTCTTGAATGACAACAGCTGCATGTGTGTGTGTGTGTGTGTGTGTGTGCTGTCAACAGTGAGTGCCTAGACTTTCTTATCGCAGTCCGTTGCCTTCTTCACCCTTTGGCTTGAAACCAAGACAGCCTGGAGCCGAACGCAGGCTGCTCATAGACACGTACAACACACTCTGAAGACTTACGACTGCTGCTTCCATCGCGGAAGGAGAAAAACAAACCACCACATTCCTCACAAGGTCAGCTGGATGGATGAAGCAGGAACCCAGAATCTGCCATTCATTTAGTAAAATAAAAGAGACACCGCTCTTCAGAATTGTGTGCAATGAAAGAAAATACTACTAAATAATAATATATTCAAACAACAATCACATTTAGTAGTTTTTATATTTGCAAGGCCACTGTAGGATGAAATATGTGACGATTTAACAGATTCAGAAAGAACATTTTCCCCCCAAAATTTAATGAAAAAATATATTTAACACGTTGACCCAGCTTTCATGCTTTGGACAAAATAGGAGTTGGCTAATGTGCTCAGCTTGGGGGAGTATAGGGCTGGAGGTTAGCAGAGTGGAGTCGCTCTATGCCCCATGCCCACAGTTTTTCACTTGTCCCGTCCTGGCAAGTGTTAAACATGAAGTAACGTTACCAGACCAGGTTATTTTGACACATGAAGTGATCAGTTTGAAGCAGAGGCAGGAACAAGAAGGTTCTGCTGTTAAAGCTTCAAAAGGACAGTGATGAATGTTTAAACACATACAACAAGACTTAAATGTGTCCCATAAAGCAGCAGATGTTTCTTCACATCGTTTGATTTTGACATGATGAACAAGTAGCGTAATCTCCATACAAATGCTTTTAGCAGGTGTGCTCGAGTTCTTTAGCTTCATCTTTCTCCATTTATGTCACGCTGTCGTTAGTGTACAGGTAGTACCTCACTGGGCTGCAGCTGTTGAAAATTACATGGTAAATCAGACTTGACTCAGTATTGT
The DNA here is from genome assembly GCF_014905685.2 of Nematolebias whitei. Taxonomy (NCBI): domain Eukaryota; kingdom Metazoa; phylum Chordata; class Actinopteri; order Cyprinodontiformes; family Rivulidae; genus Nematolebias; species Nematolebias whitei. The sequence continues at coordinate 17,700,763 of NC_056501.1, forward strand.
GAAAAAAAAAAATGTCTACCTTTTTTCACTGTAGTCTCACTGTAGCCCAATTTTGAAAAATGCAGCTTACTGCTGTGTGCAGTGGCTTACAAAACGGTCTTCTAGGCCATAAACATTATTTCCCTGCCAACCTCCACCCACATCACATGCACCTCGGCCTGCTTTGTACCCACCTCAGCAGCATCAGCCATATTTATGATTTAATCTACTGGACAACTTTTTTTCATAATAGTTGTTTTATTTATCATGGGAGTGGATTTAAGGCCTGTGTATGTTTATTATTATTTATTTATTTTTTGTCAGAGGACAGAGCCGGGGCTGGTGCTTTCCTGAGATGGGTTAGAGATGTCCACATTGACTCCATGAGCATTTTAAACTAAAATCTTTTTCACAAAGTTTTCGATCATGTTCAAAATTCAAGCAACCTGACTGCAAGCTTCTGCAATTCAACAAGTAAAGTAAGAGCCCCGAGAAGTTTGTGAGACTTTTTGGAGACTCTCTCATGAATGCTGCTCGCCTACTAGTTGGCAGCAGTCGCAGCACTGTGAGAGACCACGAAAGAATGACAAACATTTAATCTTTTTAGACAAGTCAACAAAATGGACTCAGTTAGGATCAAGAGGAACAAGCTTCATTTCAGTTTAATTCAAAATACTTTATTAATCCCAAAGGGAAATTAAATGTTGCAACTCATCATGATGGTTTCATTAAAGAGGTGTTATAGATGCTGATGGCTGTGGGCAGGAAGGATCTCTTGTAGCAGTTTGTCTTACAGCGAATCCGAAAAAAAAAAAAAACTGGTTGCAGATGCTGATCCATCTACTTGGACTTGGCGGGTTTCTCAGTGTTCTTGTTGTCACGAGCCACATTTCCTGCCAGCTCCAGGATCAGTTACGCAAGTCCTTCTGCCAGGTAGACGGGAATTCATCCATGGCGCCTCATTTTCAACTCATTTGAGATTTGGGGCTGTAGTTGAGATATTATTTGAGCTTTTGCGATGTTAGTCAGCTGCTCTCGGTTGTAAAAAAAAAAAACAACAAAAAAAAACTGTTGTCATGGTTACGCATCATAACAACCAAAAGTCAAAAGGTTTCAGTAAAAAATTTTCCAGCTGCACAGTGTCCGATATCAGAGGAAACAAATCATCCAAAAAATGTGATTTACATCCAGACAAAAGATGAAAGTTTCCAAAAGCAAAATCTCAGAATGAAAGTAACTGAGCTATTCCAACATGCAGCCACCTCGAGCGGTGCAATTCTTGAACTCTAGAACTTATCAACATAGATGGGAGGGGGGGGGGGGGGTTTCTCTGAATTACAAAACAGCAGTTTCCACTAAAATAATTCATAGAGCAACATTTACTTGAGGAAAAACTGGACACAAAAAGGACTCGGCTGAGATTCAAACCAAAGACTGAAGGGTTTTTAGCACACAACTATGCAGCTCACTTAAAATAACATTTTTTCTTTTCAATTTCCTGGACATTAGATGGAGTGACACTTGACAACATGACATTAATCTGTATATTTTGGCAGGAACACATGTGACACCATGTGTCTTTTATCTGAAACTGCAGAAATGTTTTATTTTGTCAATATTTCCTTGAAACATAATATAGCTCGATGCATCAGAATGTACTATACTGTAGTGCGTAGTGCACATAAGAGTCACCTCTTTGATGGCCGAGCCAATGCTTTGTGGCAACATTGCCATTACTGTGTAACTTTGTCTGACAAGCTTTCACATTAAGATTGTCTTCTGAGACCTTACACAGAATTCTGGAGTCAAAGCCAGTTTTCGCATGTTTCCATGATGTCACATCCATTTCCCCCCTTGATTAACTCACCAGCTTTTGAACATGAAGCTCAGTGTCAGCTGTCAACATTTACATGATCAAATAAGTTGACTATTTTTTCAGTGATCCAACAAGGTGGCATTTAGTTAACTGTGCCAAAATAAAAGCATCACAGTAAAGGCAGACTGTGTCTGTTAAGAAAAGTGATGTTTTTCAGAGCTCTGGGGATGACATCATGTGTAGGTTTGGATTCAATTAAAATACACATCAAACAGGAAGTAGAGAATTTAAATTATTACACGCTGCACTTCGTTTATGTGAGTTATGTCAATCATAAATTAATATTTTTATGCACATTTCCATTGTTGGAGTCAGCAGTATGGAAGAGGAGAACGGACATGTAAAAAAAAGTATTTTATGACATTGTTTTGAGGTATTTATCTCGTGATAAAGCTCGTTTTGTTAATAATGGTTTTAATATGACATTACCAGTATATGTAAATTCAAAAGCATATATTTGTCAGGCCTAAAAAGCTTTTTTTTTTTCTTAAATAGTACATGTAAAAAAAAAAAAAAAGAACATTATGCCACCAAAAATCAGGGGAGTTCTACTGGCAGCTAATTCAAGCTGAGAATATCACATGAAGGAACATCAGCTTGGTAATCTGTCTGATCAACCCGTTACTGTTATGGATCATATAGAGACACGGCGGTGAATGATGAAACTGGCTGTAACACAAGAATCATTCACTTCTGCGCCATAATTATCTCGTTATCTCAAGAAAACAAAGCTTTATTTTAGATAAGATGAGATTACCTTGGCTGTCTGAAGATAATAAAAGGATAATCATGTCATAATTGATCTTATGCATGACTGCTCTCAACTTCTGCACCATTGAACAATGGAGGCTGGTTTAGAAAACAGTTTGAATCTTCACATTGACTTGACTGATGACAGATAAGGCAGATTGATGACCTTTACTGTAATTAGTTTTTTTTTTCATTATTTGACATATCTTCATCACTATTTATTGTGTTATCTACTTTGTAGTAATAAAGTTGATTTCTGAGACATCTCAAACAAAAGCCATGAAATATAAACATTTGCAACTACACAGTGTTTGGTTTTGATCACATTCGGACATCAGTCTGCCCCCATCCAGAAAAATCTCCAACGCATTCTCTAACAGTTCCACAAAATGTTATAGCATCCTCAGTGTTTATAAATCAGGAGAGCATGGCAAAGTAAAGGAAAACTTTCATTGTTTACTTTTTTCTAGGAGTTAAATATTTTTTCCCCTAAAACACACGGATCATTTGCCATCCTACATCATTTTTTGAAATTACAATTTTCGAGGACATACTAAGTGATAGTCACAGAAAGAATATTCATCACCCAACATGTGTTAGCGTTATGGAAAAGTCAGAAATCCAGAAACTTATTTAATCAATTGAGTATAAATTGGTTTTGTTTTTTGGATTTAACCATAATGTGGGTAAATTTGAAACAAATGAAAGATGTTAACCTAACATATCTGCCTAATGACAACAATTTAAAGCAGATCTTACAATGTAAGGTCTATATTGTGCATCACAATAAAGCTGCATAAAATATCAAAATATGTTTTAGACCACATTGTCAAGCCCCAACTCAGCTTTCCTTTTCACTCGGCATAAAAAAAATTAAAAATTTAAATCATTTTACTCGTTCTGTCTCTTTGAAACTGTCTGCAAGTATCCGTGTTCTGGACGCTTTAAAAAGCAGCCAGTGAAGGACATTTTATGGAGCCAGAATCACATTGCGGCTTACTGCTCGGTTACAGATATGGTATAAAATGTAAATTATATCTTGCATCTGTTGAATACTGCACATGTTATTTAGGATTACAGACCTTTGGAACCAGCAGCCATTCTTTATCTCTGTCCCATTGGATCAATAGAGCCCTCCTGCTTAGCACATTTCATTTCGCTCATGGTTTAAACCTCATGCATTTTCTGAAAGGCTGCCTGGTAAAACCTACCAGCCTGTTTATAGGAATGGATGTAGCCTCGATGACTTTTTCTTTTTATTTGGATAACTCCACTGGCTAAGCAGCCTGCTAGCTTTCAGACTAGTGAATGGTATAAAAGCAAGGATGCACCGAGGGTAGTTTTAATCACAGATCACTGACATGATAATCAGTTTCTGTTTATAGATCAGACGCTGCAGTGTATACATTATAGCCTTTGCTGGTTTAGAGTGTAGTATATGACTGATTACTGTTCAACAAAGTGTGTATATCCTATATATCCTATTGTACAAGGCAGGACACTGAGGTAGGGAAAGACAGCAAGCCTGAGAGGGAGACCACAGACTTAAAAAGCAAAAAGACGAGGAGGGAAGTGGAGAAATATGGGTCAGACAGAGAAAGACAGCGAGAGCTCAATGTAAATGAGAATGTGTAAACATGTACGAGCCTAATCTCATTATCCCCCCTCCATCCTCCTGGGCCTGAGATCAGATGCCCGATTAAAGCAGGAGATGAGAGAAAAAGGTAGAGGAGGAAGATGGAAGTAGAAGGGAAGGAAATATAGGGCACCCAAGGTAGACAGAGTGTCATATCAAGAAGCAATAGCAGCTGAGAGACAGTATGAGGGAGACATGAGTGTATACCATAGGCTTTTTGTTGTGTGAACAAAGGCCCAACAGCTAAAAGTAGCAGTAAATACCACACGGTGTTCCTTTTCCTTTCCCGTTCTGCCATTTTATTAGTCAGTGAGACAAGAAACGGAAAATGTAAGCTTATACCTGAAACTTTACACAAATTTAATGACGTCTGATATTTTCTGGTAATTGGGACAGGATAAGTTAACGCCCCCTTCAAATGTTTTCATCCATTCAATCATTTATGTCCTACACAGATCACATACTCTCACTTTTCTGTTGCATAACTCGGTTCTGTAGTCAATGACCTCACAACTTTTAAAGAGATATGAGGAATTTCTGAATATTTGTATGTTGTTGTTTTTTTTTTACTTATCCATAATAGTCATGTAATTTGCTCAACAGAGCTGAACCATTATGTGGTCTTCGTCACTCTGGTCGTTTTTTAGCTAGAAAATAAGTTTTAGTTTCCACCAGAGACTGCTGCACATGGGCTTTTTTTTTGAAGAACATGTCAAAGAGCACTTTTTTGCTGAAAACACTCAGTCACACAAATAATAGAAATGTACGGTTCAGGTCAGCTGGACATGAGGGTAATAAGAGTTGTAGATTTGGTAAAAATGAAATGTTACACAAGTGTCATTTTTCCTTGAATCTGCTATGATTGTACGCAATTCAAAGTCAAAGTTTCTTTATTTGTCATGTGCACCACATGTGGTACATGTGGTGGAACGGAATTGTGTACACAGGGTCCCAGTTACATCCAACAAAAGTATAAAATGTAAAAGAAAAAACAGCAATACGATTTAAGATATGAACTAAAAATACGCAAAGCACTAGTAGTACAAATACAATACGCTGAAGTATACTGCAAGCATACTGTGTGTGTGTTCATATGGAATCATATTGTAGGAGTCTATAACAATGGAATGTTTAAGCACAACTCCAGATGTTTATATGTCTTTTGTGTGGCCAGGTTTGTAGACATGATAACAACAGAAAAAGAAAAATGAGAGCTGATCATCGTAAGTGTTCTTAGACATAGAAGTCTGGCGCTGCAGCTCTAAATGTTTGCTGATAAGCCCCAGACTGTCAATAAAATAGTTAACAATTCACCAGATATATTATAGAAAAAAAAAAGATATATTTTCCGGAACAAAAAGTGCAGAAAATGCTTTGAGCTGCATCTTCAGGTATCATTTTACCACCGTGAATGACTCAGCTGTGAGCACATCAGATTCTGCTGAATGTCTACAAAACTGAGCAAGTTAGAGACATTTTTGTGTTTGTTAATGTCAATTCACTGTGACATCCATTTAGCCTTGAATTGACTCCAAAAAATGAGGAGCTGAAGATGCACAGCCAATAATTGCCTTTTGCAAGTTTTGTTAAAAAGTGTCCAGTTGTTTATGACATATCCTATTAACAAATATACAAATCCATGCACACACACGGATATAGGAAAAAGAAAAACCATCAGGGCCGCCTCACCTTTTGCAGTGGGTGATGAAGTTCAGGTAAGGTTGGAGGATTTCAAATAGACATCATCTCATGTTCTTTAGCACAGAGTGGTGCTGCTCCATCTACAAGATGAAACTGGTCCAAGGGGGAGTTCTTGATGTGGCAAATAAGGCTAAGTTTGAACACCTTTGTACTTTACACTTTTATAAGAGCATCCTGATGCAAGCTTAGTATTCCAGGTAGATAAATCTACCAAATTTGAGCCAAATCCTCTGAATATATTCTTCTTTTATCCAAAAGACTTCTTCAGTCTGACTAAAGAAGTATTTTGGATAAAAGACGAAATGTTTCAACAAAGAATCCACCCAGAGGACCTGACTCAACTTGGTTAGATTTATAAAAGCAATAACTCTGAAGGAACATCTTTGCAAATAATTGAAACACAAAACACACAGATTTTTTTAATTTATTTATTTCAAATTCCAACGCTTCCGTTTTGAGCCGACAGCATGAAATAAGCAATAAAGATGAGGTGAAAGCACAGACCGACTTGCTCTAATAACTGCGCTGAGTGTTAAAGTGCTGGTAGGGTGACGTGAAATGACAGCTTGAATTCAGACAAGTTGGCGTCTTCAATACTGTTCCTCCAAAGTGTCCTTAGTTGACTTTTCTTCCACCTTTCTCTGGTTACCCTCAGAATCATGATCATCCTAATGACTTGTTCTAATATTTGCTTTAGCACATATACTGTACCTGCACTTTTATTTGTTGATTATTTATTTATCTTTACATGTTGTCAGACTAAGGTTGCATTCACACCAGCCCTGTTGTCCGGGACTCCAGCCCGTTTGCCTAGGAAGTCCAGTTCATTTGGGGAGGTATGAACGTGCCATCAAACTCTGTCACGGAACAAAAAGGTGAACTCTGACCCAATCTAAAAACCTAGGTCTCGGTCCGGTAGAAGAAAACTCGAGCGCGGTTCGAGTACAGTGTGAATGCAAACAGACCGGGCACTGCTCCGCAAGCAGGAAGTGGAGTACAGAGCAGGGCAAACAAACACATATTTCTCTAACCTTACATATGGAGCCGTCAGCTTGTCTTGTGTGAAAAACAACATTTTCCAAGGTCTTCAGCCTCATCTTCCACTCATGCTGATCCATTGTTGAAAAATGACAAAATAGAACTCCTTAAACCGGAAAAATTTGATGCCACTCCATTTTTATTTTTATTTCCAGAAGAAGAAGAAGAAGAAGAAGAGTCTTCAGAGGTTTTTGTGCTGTTTCTGTCAGCGCCCCCACAGGCGAGTGGGGTAACAGGTTGTTTTGAACATGTTGGCTCGACTGCACAGTGCCGTGTGAAACACACCAGATCAAATGTAAACAAAATGTTATGAATATTGGTCCCCAACCGAACCGAGTCTACCGGACTATCAGATGTGAAAACAACCCAATCCCAAGTCTTTTACTATGGTTTCAGTCAACCCCCACCCCCCCCCCCCCCCCCCCACACACACACACACACTTTCTCCTCTCTGAGAGCAACAGCGGAGCTCTTCATCAGGCGGATGTCAGACATCTGTCACAGTCCAGGCCAGTCTCGGTGTGATTGATTCTTGGCCCACCTGCATCTTTCGTAATGACCAACTGTCAGTTGTTTTACTGCCTGCAATGCCCCCCACCCTCCACACCCCACAACCCACTATATTTTGTGGCTGCAGCAGAGACTAAATCTCTCAGCTCAGACCTACAGTGCATTATCTGGTTTGTCTTCAGATAAGATTTACACACATCACATCACATCTGTGGTCTTTGCTGATATTAGCTCCAAGGATGTATATTTTAGGGAAACCATCTAAAATCTCACAACACAAAGCCAAAGAGGAGATATATGGATGCAGTTAGAGGACATGGAGGTAGTTGGAGTGAGGACAGAGGATGCAGAGGACAGAGTGAGATGGAGGAGGATGACTCACTGTGGTGACCCCTGAAGAGAGAAAAGCCGAAAGACGACGAAAAAGAAGATCTAAAACCTCACAACAGATGCAAATATTTTTTTGTTAAAGGGAATTTTCCAGATATTTTTGTCATGAACACCTGAATGTTTGCTTTACAAACAGGTAGGCTTTCCATTATAGCTAAATATTAAAATGGAAAAACTTTGCCTTCAAAGAGAAATTCTCTTTAGCTCCGACTCGGGCATGAATCCAGAGTGGCAAGTTTAAATTTGAACAAAGACGGCTGCACTTTGTATTGATTATTCTGAAATAAGAAAGTCAAATGTAGTTCCAACAAGAGCTGCTATAACAAATGGTTGATTGGAAAAAAAAAAAAAGGAAATTATCGTCCTGCCTCTGCGGCATGAAAACGTCTACTGCAGAAACTATTATAAGTTGTATATTAGAGTTTATTTACTTTTTGCCTGGAGGGGCGGCTGTGGCTGAGTGGTTAGAGCAGCCGTCCTCCAATGCAAGAGTTGGGGGTTCAAATCCACCAGCAGTCAAATGTCGAAGTGTCCCTGGGCAAGACACTGAACCCCTCATAGCCTCTGATGTGTGTCCCATCGGTGCATGAATGTGATCTAAAGCACTGATTAGTCTCTTCAGAAAGATTTGTTCAATTAGCTTTGTAGAGATCTAGTAGAGTGCTTTGAGTAACTTGAAATAAGATAGAAAAGCGCTATATAAATACAGTCCATTTACCATTTACCTGTCTTCTTTGCCTTAATGTTGGCTGATAAGACAGAAATGCCTCACTAAATGCTTCAGGTAACGCCGTGAGCTTCTCTACCTCCGCCATTACATTTATCTTGTTTGTTTGTCAGAGGTTAGCTCACCCTGGGTTACATTTCCATGTGGATGGAGCAATCTTACCGTTCATGTCATGTCAGTTGTGGACCCCAGGAAGAGTAGCCATTGTTACGGCAATGGCTAATGTGGATCCAAATAAATAATAAAATTGCCCAATTTCTCGTGAGTGTACACTTGTTTTGATGACTACCCCTACAGAATAGAGCAGTGAAATTCTATTTTTCTGAGCATTAACAATTGTTTTTGTTATTTTCTTGAGGATTCCTAATGTTGTTATTTTTCAGTTGACTAGTCTAAACAAATCATAACAAAAGAACAACTAATAGGCTTATTGGTTTTCTAAATTAAAACATTTTTGTCAGGTCATTGAATTTGTCTTTTTTGCTTGAGCAATTTTTCTGATATTTTTACTGCATCTAAATTTTTTTTTCACTCATCCATCCATCCATCCATCCATCCATCCATCCATCCATCCATCCAT
>NC_056501.1:17709959-17712222 GCF_014905685.2 Nematolebias whitei
ATCCATCCATCCATCCATCCATCCATCCATCCATCCATCCATCCATCTTTTTATCTACTTCTCTGTACCTGGTTAACAGTAGATGGTGCTTGTCTCCAGCAGTCATTGTGTGAGAGGTGGGGACATGTGGCACATATTTTCTTCTTGTCCATTTGTTCATTCACTGAAATATTCAAATAAGGTGTTTTTAGGAAACTTAGATTGAGTGTTTTTTTTGTTGTCTTGCATTTAAACAGGTCTCTCTTGAAAATGAGTCCTCATGCCTCAATGAGACTAACCTATATAAATAAAGTTTGAATGAATTACTTCATCTGTGTTTGCACATTATAAGAAGGAAACTTTTGTCTATCAGCTAAACTCTAAAAATCCCTTAGTGATTGAAGAGTTTCTGTAGAAACAAATATAACATAACCAAAATAGGACTTCATCTTGCTGTCTGAACACAGATGTGATTTAAAATGTCAAGAAAATGGTGAAATATTTGTCATACAAATGACCTGTAATTTATAAATTGTATTTTATTGTAGATATTGGCATTATTTGACCTTATTGTGACCGTTTACCAACAAATAACCAAAATTACCATCGTAATTGCAATTCTTTAGGTGCTGCTTTACTTTTAGTCAAATTCGAGCAGTAAAACAAGCTCAGTAGAAAAGTCATGTTAAGTTGAAAACACTTTACAGTCTACCTGTTTCAAAGTGAATGACAACTTTTGTTTTACTTCTCCATGACAACATGTGATTGTGTTAGGATGCAGCAAAGTTCCAAGAGAAGGAAAAATAGAAATATGTAGAAGAAAATGAAGGCGTCTAGGTTTTGTGTATAAAGATCTGTATAAAAGCTTAAAACAAGGTATGTGAGCAGCATTACCAAATTTAATCAATGGGCAATCAATGTTTGTGTTTACATGCTCCATGAATGTTCTGAAATCACTTGAAAGAAAGTAAAAAAACTTCTGACTTGGCTTTATTCAGTTATGGCTGAACAAGATACTTAACTTTCACCTTCAAGGACAAAGCTTAAGGAATTATTTTTGAGGCTTTGCAATATTCTTCGACTGAACTCAAACCTCCGGCTGGCTCCATCTGATGATGAGCACATGCCAGGAACATGTTCAAAATCTCATTTGTGTCCCACAGTGGCCTTCAGATTCAGTAAGAAGGGCTTTAAACTGCAGACAGAGTGAAAGAAAGGGCACACTGTCTCCCCTGGCTGCACTCACCTGGATGTCAAGCTTCTTTGATTAGATACTGTTCTGAGGCAACATGCAACTTTCAGATCTGTCTCACGCCTTCTCTGTTGTCTGCTGCAGTTTGTGTTTTGTATTTGTAACTCTATTCTTGTGATTTCTTGTTCTTTATCCATTTTCACTCGGCCATCTTTCATTCGTTCTGCCTGGCATGGCCAAGCGAGTGCCCAAAGAGAGTTGAGATGCTGGTGAAGGCACCTTTGAAAGAAAGATCTGGCTGCAAGCCTTTTATTTATAGAGCTATACCTGGCCAAGACTTGATCTGCTGTCAGAAGACAGACTATAGAGAAAGGCATGAGAATGTACGAGAGGGAATTAAAAATGTGAGAAGTTAGAAAGGGAAAATGGGGATAGATGCTTTATTATTGTTTGAACTTTATTTATGCTTTTGCAAAAGCTCCAAAAGGAAGTAAATAATGAAATATAAGAAAAGTGCTTCAGAGGAAAGAGAGGAAAAGAAGAGTGGAGCAAAAGTGGAGCAGAATGATAAAAAAAAAGGGCTCGTGGTTTGTCGAAGGAAGAAAGTTTAGAAAGATTTTTCTAACAAAGTTACTTAAATGAGTTTCCAAATCTAAAGGAGTCAAAGCGAAGCTGCGTAGAGACTTCTCTTCAAAATAAATCGAAAATCAGATATAAAGATAGTAAGTTTTTATTGTCTTCTTACAGCTAGTTCTTTTTTTTAGAGGTTGCCATAGCAAGCAAACTCATGAAGCTTGTGCAGGGGAGCAGTTGTGGTGGGGGGAGGTGGTGTTTGGAGGTCAATGGCCTTGCTCAAGGGCCCAGAGTGGGGCAGATGAGGTTGGAAGACAGGTGTGGGTTCTTCACCTTTCCCACCCACATTTTCATGTTACGGTCAGGGAGATTTGAATCAGCGACCTTCCGATTACACGTTCACTTCTCTAAGCTCTGCACCCCTCCCAGGTAAACAAAACAAAAAACAAAGAAAAAATAGTGTACTACAGACTTTCATCCATCCATCCATCCATCCATCCATCCATCCATCCATCCATC
>NC_056501.1:17712622-17722922 GCF_014905685.2 Nematolebias whitei
CATCCATCCATCCATCCATCCATCCATCCATCCATCCATCCATCCATCCATCCATCCATCCATCCATCCATCCATCCATCCATCCATCCATCCATCCATCCATCCATCCATCCATCCATCCATCCATCCATCCATCCATCCATCCATCCATCCATCCATCCATCCATCCATCCATCCATCCATCCATCCATCCATTAGCTTTACCCGTTTCTTCCTTTTTAAATGGAAAAAATAAAACCTCACTCATTCAATCTTGAGTCCTTGTTCTGCATGAATGTGACTTTTGTCAGATGTATAGCCATTATTGGCGCTATAGGACACAGAGTAACAAATGGTGTTGGTGAAGATGCTAAAAGTATGACAACAAAGAGAATGACTAAAATAAAAAAAGGGTAAACCTCAAACTTGATCTAAGTTTTTGGTGAGAGCAATTTTAAAAATGTGACCAATAATGAACTGGCCCTTTCCTGTCAGAACTATACCGGTAAATGTTACTTTAAATAACTGCTTTTCTGTAATGTGTTGCTGCCGTTGCATGACTGATGACGTTGACAGTTTTCTATCCTGCGGCGTTCGATTATAAACCCACTTTGTCTATTTTCAAAGATATTCAATTTCTGTACATAATGTGTTTGATACAACCCATGTGAAGTCACAGCTTCCTTGGCTATGAAAACTGTGACAAGGTTTGGAATTTTATTAACAGGATTTCTATTCATTCAAAGCCTCGACCAGTGTTGCATGAAGCTTCCCAACTGAGGAAGTGCTACTGTCTACATTTTCTCAGCATGGCACTATTCGACCTCCTGCATCTGCTGCACAATACTGCATGCCTCCTTGGCAAGTAAAATAAATGAGTTTTTAAAGAGTACATTGCACTGATTCATGGTAGGCATAGAAATATGGAATATAATCTGTAGGTATATATTAAAGGCCGATGTGTAAAATCCTTTCAAAACTTCTACTGAAAAGTTTGCTTGTTTTCTTTGGTAAGGCACATAACTCAAAAGGCTCCCATTGACAGATGCTGTCTAAACCCGTGAAGGACTGTTAGTTTGACAAATGGATTCTCCCGGAGCTGTCTACCTGGTTCTGCACGGGAAAATCAGGCAGGAATGCTGCAAGGCAGGTCTGTCCTTAAAGTCCTAAATGCTACATCTGGGAACTCAAACGAGGATCATTACAGACTCGGAGCGTGTAGTTTAGACAGACAAAATGTTATTTACGTTAGACAGAGCCAACATTTTCCATTGTCTGTGTCACACAGGAGAAATTGAAAATTAGTTTTTAGAATCAGTCAGTATTTTAAGTGCAATTTATTATTGAAGGGCATTCAGTAAAGGGAAAAAGGGCATGCTAATGGAGAAAAACTGATATAAGTGACTTTTAAATAGGTCTTTATATAATTTTAATCAGTTGTTTAATTGTAGGATTCCAGTATATTCTGGGTCTTACAACTCCCTTGCAGCCATTGAGTAGCAGGGCAGAGCCACATCTTCACAGCTGTTCCTAATCCTGGCTGACGACACACAGATGTACTTACCTTGGAGCCAGCTCTTCTCCACTGGAACTTTAGGCTACCTACTGGTACTTGTGGGAGCCCTACAAACTTTACCCTCAGGAAAGGTAAAACTAACTTTTGTATTTCTTTGTGCCTCCTAGGCCTGGTTCACGTGAATCTCCCTGTGGATATCGTCTCCTAGTGTCTTCGTGACAATAAACCTCTGTGGAACCAAATCCCAGACACCAGTCTCCTCATTGTCAACCTGTGAAAGACAACATCTCCGGTTCAGTATCTGAGCTTCCGTCCTGTCACTCTCCAACTCATCATTACTCATCTTCCTCACCAAGTGCTGCCCTTCAACTGGAATCCTTCTCCCTCCTCTCCAAGCCTGTCAAACAAAACAACAAAAAGTAAGACATGAATCTCCTGGAACATTACCCTGAATATTACTCCTGTCAAGAGTTACTTACCTATTTCCCCATTCTCTTCCAGATACCTACCTTTGTACACTGTAAAAAAAAAAAAAAAAAAAAATCACTTACCTTTTTATGAATGTCTGAGTCTTCTTTCCATCAGTCTACACTACTCTGGTTTAAAAAATTTACAACAATCTTGATATAATTAATCATGTGCATTAATCATGCGAACATGTGCATGTGTATTTAAAGGTTCCACACCAAAGACAAATAAAATAACGAGGGGAACAAAGTTCACTAATTAAGAATGTATTTATGATATAAGTCAGAACACTTGAGCAGACATGGGCCAGATTCCAGTTTCAAGGTATACCACAATTGTAAAACTCATAATTTCTAAAACACACAGATGCTAAAAAAAAAACATTTTATAACCTGTCAAAAATTTTATTTTTTCTTTCCTTCCAGTCATTTGTTGCACTACTAATTTCTTGTTAATTGTGAACAAAGGCAGAAGGAGGGCAATAAATGAATGAGCAATAAATAAACAACAAATTTCACACCATACATCCATCCCTTCATTCATCCATCCATCCATCCATCCATTCATCCCCTTTACCCACTTCTTCCTTTTTGGGTCGTGGGGGTCACTGGTGCCCATATCCAGCAGTCACTATGCGAGAAAAGGGGTACACCCTGTACAGGTCTCCAGTCCATCACAGGGGCACACAGAGACAAACGAGACAAACAAGCATTCACTCTCACTCACACCTAGAGACAATTTAGAGTTACCAATCAGCCTAACATACATGTCTTTGTTCTGTGGGAGGAAACTGGAGTACCTGGAGAAAACCCGTGAAGCACGGAGAGAACATGCAAACTCCACCCAGAAAGTCCTCCGGCTGGGATTCTATCCGGCAACCTACTCGTAGAGAGGCAGCAGCTCAACCAAATGCACCACTGTGCTGCCCTATCTCACACATTATGGATCATATAAATATTGCTGTTTTTTGTTTTTTTAAACCTACATTTGCAAAAAAAAGGCATCAACAAAAAAACATATGATCTGAGGCTGAGGAGAGGAGCTGACGAAGCCCAAGTTGGACTTCTGACAAGCAGTCAAACAAGTGCATGATGTTTCCACTCTGTAGGGGGCCTGAGATGGCTGCCAGGCTGCAAGGCATGCTGGCAGATTTATAAAGCAATCCATAGGATCTGTTGACATGGCTCTTTTGGGGCATTTGTTCAATTTTGTCATGTGCTCAATTTCAGATCATATTCCCTTTTTAACACATCTTCCATGAAAAAAAAAATATATATATATATACATATATAAAGGTATTTTTTAAGAAGCAAAAGGTATTATTTATTCAAGAATGTATGTTTTTGTTTTTCAAAAAGTGCACTCGTGTTTTGACAATCAAAAGAAGAAAGGCACGCAAAGGCATCAATTATAAAAAGTGCATTGGTCCACAGGCTCCGACAAGTTGACTGGTGAGGGAGCACAGTGCTGACAGAGATGAGTTAGGCCCAGAGATTGAGAATCAAAGCAAGAGATCGCGGAGAGTGGAGTTAAAAATAGAACTTGAAGTGAAGCGGGGGGCGGGGGGAGGTGTACCTGTGGGCCTGGACGTAGCCTAGTTAGTAATGAGCAGGACCACCGTGGGCGTTGATGGGGGAGGCGTAGTGGAGGAGAGCAGGAGACCAAGACAGGTCACCAGAAACTGAGAGGAATGTCAACAAGAGGGAGGAAAAAGAGAAACATGAAGGAAGTGGAGTCAAATGAAAGACTTAAGAAGCTGGAAGAGAAAGGCAGAGGAGAGGATATTATGAGAAAAGTCAAGACTGTTAGAGCTTAAAACAAATTTCACACGAGGTCAAGGTTTGGAGCAGTAACAAACCACGGTGTTAGCGTTAAGTGCAATGACTAATACAACTTACAGTGTGTTCATTAAAAAAACTGAACCTATATTGTGAATGTATTATGTTATTTTACATAGTTTGAAACTTATAAGTTCAGCTCTGATTTATTTGGATGACCGTAAAATGACCTTAAAATGGATCATTAAACATTGTTTTAATTTGTAGTTTTTCAATTAGCTGAAATAATCCCATTATTTAATGAATAAATACTTTCAATAAAATAAAAATAAATTCAATCAGTCAAGTGGAGACAGTTGACAAAGGAAAGTGGCGTTTCGTGTTTAGTTTGCATCAACAGAAAAAAAATATACAACCTGCTTAGACTTAAAGTGAATGAACCAATGTTGGGGTGTTTTATGAAATCTATATCATAAGGCTTTAATTTGTCATTTTCCTTGAACTTTTTGTTACAAAATTCAATTTTTGGGAAAGTATTAAAAAAGACTATTGTTTAGGTTCTGGAACTCGAGAACAGCTGTACCTGCTATTATTAAGTTTGATGCAGTTCTCAGTACCACATGTGGATTATTCTGTTATTTCAACCCAAACTGAAAATTGAGGGTTAAAACTGAGGAAAGCATTTAAATGGAAATGAAGCCAGCTCTTGTACAATATGACTGATCATTGTTTTTTGTAATATTCAAAACCTTTGAAATTGTATGCCAAGTCTCAGAGTTATTTTATTGTCTCTGTGGAACAAACACATTGAGAATTAGCATAACAATTGTGCTCGCTTACTTGGCCATTAGTTTTATGTGCTGCACACACATATATATATATATATATATATATATATATATATACAGTATATATGAACACTTGGAATGCCTTCAGTAATTTCAGTGCAGTTTATTATTTAGCAGAACAAATTAACACAAGGTTAATGAATCCATGAATAGTATAGCCTCTTGTTATAATTTTCTCTCTTGTTTTGTCTAAAACCACTTCATCTTGATGTGTGCCATTGTGCCCAGTTGTTTGTCTTGCAACAGGCCTTTCATTCACCTACAAAATGGTACTTAATGCTTTCAAAATTACCTAATTTGTAGCAGCTTATCAAAAGCAAAACATACCAAATTAACCTTTTTCATTTAACCCTTTTTAGTTTCCCTAAACATGTATAAAGACATGGAAAACCAAGTCAAACTAAACATATTGATGCACTTACATGTAATCTTGCACATAGTAATATCCATCCATTATTTTTACCTGCTTCTTCCATTTTGGGTCACGTGGGTCGCTGGTGCCCATATCCAGTAATCACTGTGCAAGGGGCAGGGTACACCCTGGACGGGTCGCAAGTCCATCACAGGGCCACAAACGAGACAAACAACCATTCACTCTCTCACTCACACCTAGGGACAATTTAGAGTTACCAATCAGCCTAACATGCATGTATTTGGTCTGTGGGAGGAAACCTGGAGAAAACCCTCACATGAGCGGAGAGAACATGCAAACTCCACCCAGAAAGGCCCCCGGACCGGGATTTGAATCAGGGACCTGCTCGCTGAGAGGCAGCAGTTCTACCAGTTGTGCCACCGTGCTGCCCACATAGTAAAATAAAGAATGTAAAACTGTAAAGTTGTTTTCAGTTGTTCATTACTGATTGTGATTCAAACTGTAGAGAGTTATTCATTCTTTCTCGTTTTTTATCTCCTGAACGTTGTGTTAGTTTAACAATCTTACGTTAATGATTTACCATTATGGTATTAGTGTATTCATTCACTGCTCATGTGCTGCTGTAAGTCGCTGTCTAATGTTTTTAATTATAAGTGTGAGATAAGAGCAAACTTTTTCCATGTACTGTAATGATAACTGAAATATGTCTGTAAAATGTGTGCACATGTTAAAATATGTAATATACCAAGCAGTAGCCTAAACTCCTAAAAAGCTTTGATTTAATAAATCATGAAAAAAATTGAGACTTGGGACTCACGTAGAATTTGGAATACAGCTTTTATTTCTGTTAGATTGTCCATCTTTACTAGAGATTTTTAGGCATTGCAATTTTTAACTAAATTAGACTTTAATGCAGTGTGCTCCTTAAAAGTGACATCAAATTCAGCGTTTAAGGCATATGAGCCACCGATTTGCCTTTTTCAAAATGGGATGGGAGACTGCAATGAAGTGAAGATTCAATGCAAACTGCTGGCTTCCTTAGATAACTTTTACTAATTGGCTTTTTTAATGTACATAAAATTCATGTTTACCTGCAGCCAGCCTGGTTGTGAGTGTCACTGCACAGATCTGTTTCTGGACAAAAAAACAAAATAAAATAAAGTCTGTTACGGACCAGAAGCACGATCGGTACTGAACGGTAACGTTCGTGTTCGACTGTGAGCCCGGGCGCATTCATCTGCGCCCAAAATCTTCCTTTCACTTGTAAAGAAGAGAAGCTAGTGTGCATGCCCAACTTTTAATGATAGTCTATATAAGCAAAGATTCTTGCGCCCCCAGGGGCTGGAAATACATCACCAATCAGAGACAACGTTTTTGAAAGAAACAACTTAACTCATCATTAACTATACAATTTTTATCTTAGAAAATATATACATATATTTTGAAATATTTTTATTTTATATTTCAATATATATTTTTTAAGTCTTCTATGTAAAATGGTGAGTGGTTTGAGTGGGTGGGCGGCACCCTAGCGCCCCCTATGGATGAGCCGCCATTGACGTGAATGTTTCTGTACAACGCCCTGAGACAATTTTTGTTGTGACTTGGCGCTATATATATATATATATATATATATATATATATATATATATACACATATAAATATATATACATTAACTGAATTAAATCGAATTTTTGTTGATGTTAGTAAATATTAATAACACTTCCCTGAGCATTAGAATGAAGCCAAGTTATCAGACATATGTCAGAGTGGAGAACCCCTGTGGTCTCTGATCTGCCAGACTGTTCACAATCCTCTAATATACACAGCCAAAATGATATATTTAGATGTTTCAACATGTCCACCCACACAACGCTCATGAAAGTAGCAAGTTCCCAGTCATCTATTTTGAAGCTTTGGAAATGTATTCTAGTTGATGTGTAAACTAAATGAAACAGATGTAACCAGGTCGATAAGAAGTCAGCTGTGAAAAACATTTTACATCAACATGTTTCACCACTATAGATTAGGCTTGTCGCCACAATTTCAAAAGTGTGATGAAGTGGGATGGTTTTCTAATAGAATAATGGCATTTCTTTTATGAAAAACTCTCTCCTGTACAATCAATATGGTGATTTATTTCACTAGAAGCTAACTCGTGCGATGCATTACTGATTGATGACATCCATACATTTTCATTTGCCCATCCAAAGCTAGGTGGCAGCTGGCTGATGCAGCTGTTCCTTTCCACTTAACATCTTATCTTTTCATGAGAGGATCTTGAAACAGCCAAACAAAATAAAGCAGACAACTCCCTTGGTGTGCTTGGCATTTAAACTGGGTTTTACAGGTTTCAACCTTGAAGAAAAAAACTTTTAAATCTTTCGAAGCAAGGTTCTATTGAAAGGTTATTCACAGTTAATATTTTACCTGTAGATAACTCTTTGAACGGTCTCAATTTGGAGAAGTAGAGTGTGATTTTGAACAATTTGACAAGCTAACAGCTAGTCTGAGCACAGCCAAGACCACAGCAGACTTGTGGCATTTTGAAACAACTCCAAAACCTTCATAGCTGGTTATGCAAATATAATTTTATAACACCACCATCCATTGTGCAATACATGGCAGCATATGTAGAAACCTATAGTTATTTGTAAATGGTGGCAGCAGCTGGTTGTAGCTATTTGCCTTGTATTCCAGCAGAACTTTGAAGGCAGACATGAAAATCAAGCTGTGTTATCTGCATTTGTCTTCCCCACTCGACCTTGATTTGGCCAGCTCTCAAACTTCTCCTGGTTGTTTAAGTGAATGAGAAGCTCTGCTTCCCCCCCCATCGCTCCCCTCCCGAGGACTTCTGTGGATCTGTGTCAGAATTGGGCCGGCTGATAGACACTGTGCCATCTTATCAGGATTATGGATCTTTCTGGCAGTCCACAGACAACTCACTGTCCTTGTCGACACCCTCATGCATAAATTAATGTATTATGACGTCATTATGTTTGCTGTTTATCTGCAAGTTTTTTTTTCCAATTCTCACACTATGCCCCAGCCAGGACATAGTGTGAGATATGATTCTTTTTTTTTTTACCTCCCCTCCCCCTCGTGTTTTCTCTTTTCCTTACTTTTGTCTGTTTGCCTGTCTAAAACAGGTCTCACTTGTAAATTAGTCTCTGAGGCTCATTGTGATTAATCTGTATAAATAAAGGTTGAATGAATGTATGAATTCTTCTTTGTCTTTTTCCCACTTAAATTAGCACATAGCTCTTCTATTTTTTTTAAATAAACTGTAGTGAACCTAACCTAAAGTAATAAGCCTAAGGTCGAAACACTTGACCTTAAGAACTGACCAGATGGACAGAGACTGTTATTTCATTGATCTGCATCCAGAAATACAGTTTGAGCCATCTGGAGACTTTCTTTCTTGAATTAATCAAGTAGAAAAGACAATCCTCTATGATCATTACTATTTTACAAATGTTTGATAATCAAATTGTGTTAGTTCACTCAATGCTTACAGGTTGAAGAGAACTACTCATTTTTATTTTACATAAACAGTAAGTAATGATTTTTATTCCTCATTCAAAGAAGAAATCAGGTTAATATGCATTTCTTGATTTTTCTGTCTGCAATGAGCAAGTTTTGTAAGTATGTTAAAGGTCGAGTCTCGGTCAACTAAAATGTTTACCGAGAAGAAATGTCATGTTTAATCTTTACAGAAGATACATAGGAGTTTGACTCCACGAAGTCTGGTGTTTCTCCAATAATCTTTTCTGTCTGTTAAGCAATCTCATTCTCTGCCCTTGACTTTTGATAACATCTTATGTCACAAAACACACCTCTATTCTGGTCCATCCACGAATCAGAAAGCTCTAAATTGACCCGGAAGTCAACTCATTTAAAATGTGGCAACTTCCCGGTTCTCGAGAGTCTGATGTCGGAAGTCTGATAGAGAGTGCTAAGGAGATGAAAGGAGTTCAGAGTTCTTGGATGCAAACGCATTCAGGATGATCCAGAGACGTTTTGGGATTATAACTTCTGTTTGAATAACCTCGCACGACTCTCGAAGGATTTCAGCTGCTCTCAACGGAGACGCTGAAAGAGTCAAAGGAGGATCCTATACCGACGCTGACCTATCATCAACCAGGTAACAGTCCACTTCGACCAAGCGTACCGTCGCAAGCTGAGATCTGAAGGAGCGTGCACGTTTCTGGTCAAACAGATTAATTCCCTCACAAATCTCTCTGTAAGATAAATCTCCATCTTCCATCTTAAACTCTCCTTTCTCCTAAATTCATTTGACAGATATCTTAGAGATAACTGAAGCAAAGTCCTCAATCACCGCCGTGTGATTGAAGTCCATTATCTGTGAAACTTGTCTGTTATTATTTTCATATTTTGCCAAATTAATGTAAATGCTTGATGTTAAACTTTGATTCTGAAAATAAATGACCGCATTCATTTTGATGGGTCAAAGATAATAACGTCTCTCGTTACATTTCTGTTAAATTCAATGCACGACATTTACACAGTCAGAAAGATGAGGAACTCGTGAAAAAGTATGAATATATCCAGCATATGACATACTACAACTGTTTCTCCAAACAAATTCTATTTAAAAGCTATCTACAACAGGTAAGCTATGAAATGCTCAAAACGTGTGTATAGAACCTCACTTTAAAATATATGAACTATCCTTTTAACTGTCTTACTTCAACCCTAATTCTGAGTCAAGAAATGCAACCTTTTTTTTAAAAAAAACAAATAGTTTTAAGTAATTGCTAGTTCATAAACCCATTGCCTCAAACACCAGAGACACAGGAATATATCTCTTCTGAGTGTTCAAAACACAAAAGTCCATAATAACTCTAGTTTTTTTTAACACAGTTGTTGAGTCATTTGACAGTAAGTGGATATTTGCTTCTCTACAGAGAAGCAGGTGTGGCAAGAAAAACAAGGAGCTACTGCATGCATTATTAGAACAATTAAAAAAAAAATCCTTCCTACTTGATGGGAAAATTTCACCTGGAAACATCTGTCATCAGCATGTGAACAGTTTGACTTCCTTTTTTTGGCTACACCTCTACAATTTTCCATTTGCCGCCACACTCCATTTCCCACCTAAATGTTCAAAAGCAGCTGACAAAAATGATTACACCGGCCCGTCATTGTCTTCCTGTGGGAGCCAGAGAGGAAGATAATGAAGAAGACACCAGGACAGTAGAAAACAAGAATCCATCCATCCATCCATCCATCCATCCATCCATCCATCCATCCATCCATCCATCCATCCATGCATCCATCCATCCATCCATCCATCCATCCATCCATCCATCAATG
>NC_056501.1:17723022-17728199 GCF_014905685.2 Nematolebias whitei
CCATCCATCCATCCATCCATCCATCCATCCATCCATCCATCCATCCATCCATCCATCCATCCATCCATCCATCCATCCATCCATCCATCCATCATCATATTACCTGCTTCTTCCTTTGTCCTTCTCTTCAAAGCTTCAAAACGTATACAGTTAATAAACCAAGGGATTTTATTTCAGTGCCCAGTTGGATTTGAAAATTCACAGCTCAGCCTGGTGATGCTGTCACTATCCCTGCACAAAAATGCAAAGAGATTTATGTGGTGTACACAATGCAGCAACAGATGCAATGCAAAGGAACAAAGAATCACTGAAATCTGACAATGTGTATTTTTAAAGAGTATACTCGTTATTCTATACATTCAATATGGCATATAGCTTCAAAACAATAAACTAGTGGCATATATTTTTTATTTGCAGAAAATGTTAACAAGGGTACAAGCTAATGGAACCTTATGACTGACCCTTGTCTACAATGGAGAAGTGATTGTGGAATATCTCACAAAATATTGAACACCCACAATCTACAATCCAGTCTTATAAATAGCCCTGAGCTGAATACAGCACCTCAGACTGAAGAAGTCTTTCGGATGAAAGAAGAAATGTTTCTACATTTTTTTTTTTTTTTTTGCTTTGTTTTGTTTTTTGAATGTCCAGAGGACTAGAATTAACTTTTTTTTAGATCTGGGTAGTGACCAAAAAAATAAGATTGTGGATGGAGGTGGTTGAAATGAGTTTCCTCCACAGGGTAGTTGGACTCTCCCTTAGAGATAGGCTGAAAAGTCCAAATATCCAGGAGAAACTCTGAGTAGAACTGCTGCTCCTCCACATCAAAAGGAGCCACTTGAGGTGGTTTGGGCATCTGGTATTTATGGCTATATCTTCAGGCAAGTCCAACTGGGAGGAGACCCTAGGGAATATCCAGGATATACTGGACAGACTACGCGTCTCGGTTGGCCTGGGTTGGAGTCCTTCCAGAAGAGCTGGAAGAGGTGGCTGTGGAACAAGATGTCTGGGCCTCCCTGCTCAAACTGCTGCCCCTGCAATCCGATTTCAGAACAAGTGAAAGGTAAAGCATACAAAGATAGATGGATGGATGGATGGATGGATGGATGGATGGATGGATGCATGTGTGTGTGTGTGTGTGTGTGTGTGTGGGGGGGGGGGTATGAAATGCTACTGCTGCAGCATTTATATTCATCCTGACTATGGTTGTCCTCAACTTCACCTGTCCCACTGTCTTCTAGCAGGTCATAACATTAAGAAATAATATATATATGCATATTTCAGGGACACCCCATTTGTCCTGATCAAATAAAGATTGCATCCTTCTTTGGGCTATCACAAATCAGCTCTTAATATGCAGAAAAGGGGTATCTCAGACAGATAAATGCCAGGGGTGTAATGTACTCAGGCTAATGAGATTTGAATACCTCAGACACAGTTAGGTTCAAATAGAGCTGTAAGCACAACATGGATGACCAGTTGACTTTTATTCCATTATCCTGCCTGAGCTAAGGTGACTACTGATACAACAGAAGGGCATTTTGCATTTTCAGACTGAGTAAATCATTGTTTTGAAGCAAAATAACAAATCATAGATGGGTTACAATGGTTGAAAATCAGAAGTGGAACAATTTTTCCTTGTAGCCACAAACTCAAAACATGGTCAAGAGTATTCCACAAAATCAAATCAACAAAGGCTGCATGACATTAGTAAACCATGCAACAGCAGTATTATTGTTCAATACTGTGATGGCAGTGTCAATTGTGATGAACTTCAGGTTGCTTTACTCTTTTCTTCAGTCATCACATTGATAGTATGAAGACAATAAGTTTTGAAACGTGGAGCCCTAAAATAAACATTTTTTGCATTCATGTTTTGAGCATCACTGTATTTCTTGTATAATGCTGAAATGTTTTAGTTAGTACTTCTTCTGGCTGCTTCTTTTAGGTAGCTTGCACATTAAATATATATAAAAATGCTAATCAACTCCAAAACAAGTCACTGGACACTTTGTATCTACAAGGAAACTCCCACAGCTTTATCATATTTCATAGAATGACCCCATGCATGAAAGGTTACAGGCTTTGTAAAAATGTCAATCATCAGCACTTTTCCCAGCATGAGATAGACATCAATACCTCCTACGTCGTGCAAAAGTGCTCCATAAACTATACCACTTTGTGTTACGGCATTTTTGCAATGTGCATCACTCTCAAAATAAATTACCAAATTTCCTTGGGGAATGGGATGATATTAATGAAAAACAAGAAGCTACGTTCATTTTATTCACTCTTGCATGTTTTTCTGTTTTATCTTCTCTTGGATTACACACTAAAACTAAATATTTACACCCAATAGTTTCTGTAGATTTACAGACACAATTTGGAGTCATACTGTGCAGTTCAGCTGATTTGACAGGGTTTAGACTACTGGGTCAGTCGCTATTTACTTAACAGACAGTGCTATCTGGAAGACGGTAATAAATTCCAATAAAACAGGCAAGATAAACGACTTTCCCTTTTTTGTGAGACACTATCAATGCTGTTTAATAAGTCATAACAATATAGGAACAGTCACTGACAATATCAACTTGTTTAAATGGAACACTGCAGAAAAATAAATTATTTGTTACTCATTCATATTGATAAATTTTGAATTAATAAGTTCTAGAATTGCACCGCTCGAGGTGCCTGCATGTCGGAAAAGCTCTGTTACATTCATTGAGATTTTGCTTTTGGAAACTTTAAATCCTCTTTTTCTTGATGTGAATCACATTTTTTTGTGATGATTGTTTCCTCTGGAATCGGATGCTGTGCACCTGGAAGGATTTTTTAACTGAAACTTTTTTTAGTTTTGGATATTTGTTATGACACATAACCATAACAACAAGATGTTTTTTTTTTTTTGTTTGTTTTTTTACAATTGGGAGCAGCTGATGAACACCTCAAAAGCTCAAGTAATATCTCAGCTACAGCTCCGACTCTCAAATGAGTTGAAAAGGAGGTGCTGTAGATGCATTCCCATCTCCTTGCTGGCTGTGCTTGAGTGCCTGACCACTGCGATCCTGGAGCTGGCAGGAAACACTGCTCGTGACCACAGAAGGACAGGATCGTCCCCTCGGCACCTGCATCTGGCTGTCCACAGCGACAAGGAGCTCGACAGGCTGCTGGGAGGAGTGGCCTCCGCTCAGGTTCTTGAGATGGCTCTGGGAGGAGTTCTGCCAAGCATTTGGGTGGTTCTGCTGCCCGGAGGAACCGAGAGGCCATCCTAGTCTGGGTGGACGGATAGGACGGCATCTGCAACCAGTTTCTTTGGATCTGCTGCGGGACGGACCTTTACAAGAGATCCTTCCTGCACACAGCCATCAGCATCTATAACATCTCTTAACGAAACGAGGATAACGAGCTACAACAACATTTAATTTCCCTTAGGGATTAACAAAGTATTTTTGAAGTTGGATTGAATTGAATTAAATGATCTAAAGCGTCTAAATTACTCTAAAAATCTTACTTTCTTTGGAACCTGATATGCATGGGGATTTTTTTTAGACTAAAAAGGGCAAGCTTTAGGGCAAGCATGAAATGAAACAAGTAGCAGCATAATGAAACAAGTAGCAGCATATATTCTGATTGATCTGCAGCTACTTGTAAATAAAACATGTAGGAAATAGCAACAGTCACACGAGACCCTGAATTTTGACATTTGGTAACACATTTCAAGTATAACTAGAAACACATCATGAACAGGAGCAAATACTTTGATCTTAACACATTCTTTCTTCTTACATTCATATTCTTACACTTAAAATCACAGCACCTTGGTTTTCTGTTTTACCTGTATTACAAAGGCAGTAATTACATTTCAACTAAGAATCCACAAAAATTACAATGTTGGCAGTGAGTTTTTGATTTTAAAAGAAAATCTGTTTTGATATCGCTAAATTCATCTACAAATTAGAAGAACTGTGTTTATACTATCTTACTTCAGCTAATGACCGTCACTGCTGCTGAGCTGATAATTATTTTATGAGCAGGGGATAGTTCTTTAAAAAAGGTAACAAAAATATTATATTTAGAATACAACATCTACTGACAGCCTCGATGTAAGTTTAAGAACTGCTCCCAGTTTAGCTTCTCGTACACACATTTTAAATAATAGTAATAAAAAATGTTTTCTGCTTAATTTGTTATTCTGTCTTCGAGCTGTCTGACCTTGAACAGTCAGTTGGGAGAACAGTGTTAATACAACCTTGGCTCTGAGAAGCACGGATCATTCTCAAACATGTTGCACACGTGTCTATTGGAATATTACAAGCCGCTGCACTGGCACATTAGCAACACTTCCTCTAATCATAAATTTCTGTGTTTATATCACACTTCCTAAAATGCATAATTCATGCAACATATCAACAACTGGCTGTTGCTTGAAATCAACATAAGAATGATCAGGCTGCACAGTGATAGTGTTGTGTTTAGAAATGTGCAAAATGCAAAAGATGCATATTTTACCTGATTTAACAACTCACCTAATCTGACAGCATCAGAAGCTGTCCAAACCACTGTTACATGTTCAGTGATAAAACTGGAAGAACATTATTATGAAGCGTGTTTTCACTTCTCATCTTATGAATAAACATCACGTATGGTGCTGTTTGGGAGAAATTATGAATCCAATTTCATATATACTGTGAGTGAACTTCATTCATTATTACCATGTGATTCAACACCTGAGCTTTATTTGACTATTTTAGGAGTTCTGAATACCAGTGGGGAACCTTCAGGTCCTTCTATGCCTTCAGAGAAGGCCTAATAATTCAGTACATAGGAAATGTTATATTTGAACCCAACATTTTTCAGTCAGGTCATCTGGGCGGTTTCTTTTTTTTTTTGTGCTGAAACGTTTCACCTTCGATCCGGAAGGCTTCATCAGTCAAGGAAACACAAAACCAAACTGATTCTTCCCCAACAGCTTACTCCAAAGTGGAACAAACCAGTTATGTTGGTGCTAAGATGTTCTCTTTGACAGTCGTGTCAAACTGGTTGACAACAATAAAGTCCAGATGACCTGACTGAAAAATGTTGGATTGTGTACCTGGGTTGTTGAGCATGGACTTTGTTGTTATATTTGAACATTTATCATGTA
The DNA here is from genome assembly GCF_014905685.2 of Nematolebias whitei. Lineage (NCBI taxonomy): Eukaryota > Metazoa > Chordata > Actinopteri > Cyprinodontiformes > Rivulidae > Nematolebias > Nematolebias whitei. Next base: position 17,728,169 of record NC_056501.1, read on the forward strand.
TGTATGTATGTATGTATGTTAATACACACAT
>NC_056501.1:17733199-17779474 GCF_014905685.2 Nematolebias whitei
TGAAATTTTTGAATAAATTAGATTTGATTTCCTGCATTTTGGTGTATTTTAACAGGTTGTTAAACATCTTTGTGCTTATAAAAAAATAAAATATATATTTTGCGCATCCCAAAGCACCGGCTCGTGAACAGGGGACCCCATTTGAGAACCACTGCACTACAGCATCCTTAAATTCTAGAACGATAAATTCTTTATGTTAATGCTATACGCTTTACAGTCACAACAAGTTTGTGTTTTTCAAGCAAAACTAAAGTACAGTGGAGGTGATCATATACAACACATAATATTCACGTTTGAACTGTAAATCAATTTTTGATCTAAAGGATATTTTAATTCTATAAATGTTATGATGACTTTGAAATTATGTTCATTTGAATAGCATGAAAGCAATCAGCACTATTGAACTATATCTCATTACAGCTGAAAGCACAGCCTGAATGAAACTTACCCTGTCTCAGTTCTGCTGCTTTATGAACACGTGTTTCTTTGATCAGACCGTCTAAACATGTTCCTTTTTTGATCTCCAAACCAAACTGTTTTCAACAAAATACATTATTAGTTTCGTATCGTCTGAAGGATGTCAATATAATTAAAGTTTAAAAAAATAGCACAGAATAAAACCTTAGAAGGAAAGAAAACAACATCAAAGAGCCATCAGTGATAGGTATTTGAACAAAGGCATAGGAATTACATTACATACGGTGGAATAAAAGGAGAACTAGAGGGTGAATTTATACAAAAAGTTAATAGCAAAACAAAAAAAAGTCAAAAGAGATACCGTGAAAACTGTGATTCAAATACTTGTACAAGGAAGGGAGAAAGAGTGGGAGTCATCTCGTTCTTTTCTCTTTGTGCTTCCTGCAGTACTTCCTACAGACTTTTTTTTTTTTGTCTGATCTCACTTTCTACTGTTTTCTTTTGCTTCATCTAAATATTTCATGCAGCCTGATGTTTTCGGCTTGTGACCCACTCTTTGATCAAATATATTGTCACTGATTTGGTGCAGAGCGCTGCATTGACTGATTCATCGCAGAGGAAGACGCATCAAAGAAAAGACAAAAACGTTAAATAATGCATCGTCAGCTTGTGTTCAGCTGTTGTTTCCTCATTAAAGACCCAATACAGAGAAGTCTCACCATGATGCGTTGCTGCATGCAGCTTTCCCAATTCCATGTTCCATTTTCTGTGTCTGTGTTATTGTATAAATGTCTGTTTCCAGCTGATACATTGTTGTTGCATTACTGAACCAAAACCAGTGACACTCAGGCTCTGATTATCAAACCATGCCTTCATCACTTTTATTTACTTTAAAACAGATCTGAAAACTCATGTCAGTGGGTATTCTTCTGCGGGCAATTACTTACATTTGATCAGTATACATAAATATGACTGTTGTTCTCTGGGGCCATGAATAATCGTCTGAATTATAGATTATTGCAGAGACAGAATGACTGCTGTGAGTATTTTTATCACTTCCTCTAGACTATGACAGTTGAAACGACTTGTTTAAACCTACAGAAAAATGACTAAGTGGGACAAAGAGTCATGAGAGACACATATGTTGTATGTTAGTCAGTGTTATGTGAGTTAGAATGGGAAGAAATCAAGGAGAAACTGTTAGATACAAACCAAAAGATGCAAAGCAGAAGATTCTAAATGGCTGTTTTTGTTGTGGGACGTGACTGGGTATGCAGCATGAGAAGGGTCAAAATGAGGCATGGAGAGTGTTGGTAGATGTGCACTGAAAGGGTGAGGGGTGCAAGCAAATGTGTTACCGTAAAAAAAAAAAAAAAAAAAAAAAATCATGTGATGGATGGGCTTATGAAAAGGATGGAGCTAGTTTTTTTGGTATAAAGAGGCTAAAAGAAAAACTGCTTAAATATATTTAAAAAAAAATAGGAGGAAGTTTGATATAAATTGTGAAAGGCACTTGCACTTCTCCACAAAAGTCTTAAAATTACTTGCGTGACATGGTTTTCGAACTTATTATACAACTTTAGAACAAAGACCGAATTTCATTTGTGTCACAGCACAGATAAAAAATGTTGCAGGTGTGCCAGCTACTTCAGACTGAACTCAAATTAGATTTAGTGAAAGGGGGAAAAAGAGACCGAGTCAAAGCATTATACAATTAGAAAGATGTATAATGTTACCATCAAAATGAATATATATTCTATATATTAAAGAAAGGACCTAACTCAGTTTTGTTGATTATTATTTCTGTGAAATGTATAGATTCAGTTGTACAGGATCTAGAGCAGTCAAGATACCAGTAAACTTGTGTGAGATGTTAGCATTTGAGAATAAGATTCCTCCATCTATTCATTATTATTAATGAATGGATTATTATTATTATTACAAGATACCTAAAATTAATTTAATTTAATTCAAAATTTAAGTTCAGTCTCTGTAAAAGCCACAAGCTGTATTATTTTCAACTATTCCCTCTACCAGCTTATTAGGATTACCTTTAAGTTGAACTTGGCAGATCTGAAGCTTGCACTACAGCAGAATTTTTTCTTCTTCTTTCGGCTGCTCCCTTCTTCAGCGAACAAAGTCGCACGAAGAAAGGGCAATTATTTTTACACCGAATGTCCTTCCTGATGCAACCACATATCACCAAGCTACCACAGCCCTCCGTGTGGAGCTGAGAACTGCTATCTTGGGCACCCAGGGGAGCAGATGATGGGGGTTAAGGGCCTTGCTCAAGGGCCCAGAGTGGGGCAGATGAGGGTGGAGACAGGTGTGGGTGCTTCACCTTTTCCACACATATTTTGATGCTGTCAGTAACGGGAGTTGAACCGGCGATCTTGCGATCACAGGCCCATCTTCTCTAACCCCTTCACTACAGTAGAAATTATACAGATAAAATAGAAGATGCAAGGTATTTTTAGCATTGAAGAAAACAGTGAAACTTTATACGACCAATTCAATTTTATGCACTTCTCTATGTGAGGCAATATCTTTTACAGACTGTCTTGGACCCCAGTGTAGATGATGAAACTCGACTGCATCAGCTGGTATTTAGAGAGTGGGTCCAACAAAATAGATTATTTTAGAGCTTGACTGTCAAAGTCTTTTTTGGGGGGTGGATGGGGGGGGCAGTAATTGAGATTGTTTGGCAAGTAACTTATAAATAACTATAATGACATAATTGATTAATCAAAATTTATTTATTTTTTGTTCTGTTTGGTCAAGTAAGTTGATCCTACACTTTGATTGTCTCATGAATATTTTGAATACAATTACACACATATACCCCCCCCCCCCCATAAAGAATAACCAAAAAACAATAATCCTCTCCAGCAAACATGCCTTCATGCAATGCAGTTTTTTAAGCGACTGATCTTTTTTCTTTATCTACGAGATTGATATAAACAGCGGCATATAATTTCAGAATGTATTGAAAACACTTGTCAGGGATTACTTTGCTTAACCATAAAATAGTAAGATTAATGTAACAAATCATATAACATGCACTACATTACTTAAATTGGATGCAAATGTGACGCATTTATATAAACTACAAAATAAATAAATAAATAAGTAAATAAAAATACATCCACTAATTGGCACATTTTAGATTGATAAGCTATCCAAGACAAAATGAGTTGACAGCTGAAATGCCAAAATGTAGAATTTTTCTTCATTTTCTGAATAAAGTTGAACACATCTAAAAATGTTAAATCTGGTCCTCTGGACATTCAAAAAAACAAAACAAAGCAAATCAACAAAGAAATGTAGAAAATGTACAAAGTTGAACACAGTTTATTGACTTCAGTCGTATACTGGTTACCTATTAGGTAGATGATATTGGTAACTTTCTAAAAGAAACACAACATGTTGAGATAACGCATCAACTAAGGCACAAAGGAAATCTTCCCTTTGGGATGTGACTCACCCAACACTAACCAAAATTTCCCACAATGACCTCACACTTTTACTGTTGGTCCTTATGTGGAAATTATGATACGACTGAAAACAGAAACGTGAGACCCTCGAGTGACCGTGCTAGCTTGTTCCCAAGAGTCAAATGAAGGACAAAAAGCCCCCAGAGAATCTGTCACAATGCAAACCTCTACTCACCAAGTCATATTTTGATGTATTATCTTCTAAAGAGATGAGCGTGAAATGGGCCCTTTGTGCAGAACAAAGTTTTCCAGAGAACAGTGAGGCATAAAATCTGGTGGGTATTCCCCTGTCATCGGGGGTGTCACATACAACAGACATTCACACACACTAAAGTGTAAAAAAACCCAAAAAAACTGACAAACACAAAAGGGCTATTCAACTGAATACTTGCACACATATCTCTACGCTTACAGAATAAGGTACCCTCGCTCACACACTCACAAACACACTTTCTCTCCTACTTTGCTCTGACAGAATATGGCCTTTGTTCTGGGATCTTTCAGAGAGGGTCGGGGAGCTGGGCTGCTGGGGCTTTGGGAACACACATGAATAAATGGACTGTCCTTCACAGAGGCCTGAGGAGATCAGCCAAACACCCGGAGTAGATCGTACAACCAATATCAAAAGGACATTTTTGGGAAAAAGTAACCGTGGAAACTACAACTTGTTTAAGGGAACTAAACACATTTCAAACACATCGGTACAAGCTTCTAAACACATGTACTGAAGTGAAAAGTCTGTGCCTGTCAGCACACACAGGGAGAAACTCATCCTAGTCCTCATCACATCCACAAACAAGAGAAGTAGATGACGGACTAAAAAATTTAAACAAGCCTTGTACAAAGACATTCAAAAAAATAATTTCATTTTGGACAAGGCACGACATGCATGAGATTATTGTAGAAATCTGTTCATAAAGTTTTGGGTTGTTTTCTTAATAAACATAGTAGAAAAACAAACAAACACTTAAGCTCACAAACAGAATTGTAAAGTGTCTTTAGTTTAATCCATTTGCAAAACCATCAAATTTACAGTAGGCTATGAAGAAAGCCGGTCAAACAAGGAAAATTATATTTGATCAACATACATCTGTATTGTATGACTAACATACATCACTAGAGCACTTCCCAAGTTGAGTACCTAAAACCAGCAAACCAAATTGTTAATGTAAAAAACAAAATTGGATAAGAACGTTCGCATGTTCCCTTCAGCTGACCTTTAATTTTTAACATGTTAATGTTGATGACTGTAGTGAACCAGATAACCTCAAATCTACCAGATGGACAGAGACTGTTATTTTCATTGATCTGAATAAGTCTGAACCATCTGATGAACTTTCTTTCTTGAATTAATCAAGCAGAAAAGACAATTCTTTATAATCATTACTGTCTTACAAATGTTTTGATAATCAAATTGTGTTAGTTCACTCAATGCTTTACAGGTTGAAAAGAACTACTAATTTTTATTTTTACATAAACAGTAAGTAATGATTTTTGTTCCTCATTCAGAGAAGAAATCACCTGAATATGCCTTTCTTGATTTTCTGTCTGAAATGAGCAAGCTGTCGTAAGTATGTTAAAGGTTGGTTTTCGGTCAACTAAAATGTTTACCGAGAAAAATGTCATGTTTTACTATTTGAAAAGATTACAAAGTGTGAGACTCCACGAAGTCTGCTGTTGCTGCAATAATCTTTTCTGTATGTTGTAAACAATCCTTGACTTATGATAACATCTTACGTCACAAATCCACTCCTCTTTCTGGTCCTTCCACGAATCAGAAAGCTCTAAATTGAACAGGAAGTCGACCCAAATAAAATGTGGCAACTTCTCAGTTCATAGAATAGAAAAGAGAAGGAATAGAGAATTATGGATTCCAGAATTCCAAGAGAATGAGAGTTCTGAGAGATGTTGGAATGAGAGCTGACAACAGGTCCGATAGTCCAACAGAATGAGCAGATTGAGAGTGCAGCCGGTTATGAAGAGTTTGGAGTTATGAAGAACCAGGAACGTTTGGGATTATAATTCTGTTTTGAGCTAATCAACGCACGACTTTCTGAAGGTTTGGTAGCTCTCGACGGAGACGCTGAAACGAGTCAGAAAGGAACTACATCCAGCGCTGATTCATCGTCAACAGGTAGATGGTTCTATTTTGACCAAGTGTACCGTGAGAAGCTGAGGATCTGACGAAGCGTGCAATTTCTGGTTAAACAGATTAAACTTCCCTCACACAGTTCTCTGTAAGATAATCTCCTTTCACTCTAAAACCCACCTCTCTCTCATAAATCAGTACAGATATTTTAGAAATATCTTAAGCAAAGTCCTCAAATCACCGCCGAGTGATTTGAAGTTCATTTTCTGTGAAACTGTCTGTTATTATTTTCATATTTTGCCAAATTAATGTAAATGTTTGATGTTAAACTTTGATTCTGAAAATAAATGATTCCATTCATTTGATGGGTCAAAGATAAACAACGTCTCTCGTTACATTTCTGTTAAATTCAATGCACGACATTTACAGTCAGAAAAATGAAGAACTCGTGAATATTGTATGCATATATAATTCATATTTGTCATACAACAAGTGACACGTACCTCACGTGTCTCACTACATGACACATAAAAAGGGTAAAGCCAATATTCCACCAACAATACTGACGTGTTTCTGCATCACTATAAGGATTCCCACAAGCTTAAGCCATGTCATTTATGACATAAGACAATGTGTTGTTGGAATGTTTAAGTGCAAGAAAAGTTTATCTTTGTCTGAAACTAAAAACAGAAAGGTAACGGTCATTTAGACCTTTGTACATGTTTGTAGTCCACTGAAAATTTCTAAATAAGTATTATCATCACAACAGTGTTGTATAAAAGTCATGTGCAATCAACAAACTTAACTCATTAGAAGCAAAAATGAAGTAAAAAGCATTGTTCCTAACACAGAATCCTGGAGAACACCTTACCTAACGTGGGTGTACAAAGAGGGTTTCTTGGTTGCACCAACAACTTGGAATTTGTCAAATAACATAATTTAAATCAGGAGTGTCCAATCATGGACCTCAAGGGCAGCTATCCTACATGTTTTCCTTGTTTCCGTGCTTCAACACGCCTGATTCAGTGATTAAATTACCTTTTGGAACTTTTGGAATCAACTAGATTCAAGACACTCGTACAGTGACGGCTGGACATGGGCACTAGTGACTAGTTTGCATGTTCTCTCTGTGCATGCGTGGGTTTTTTCCAGGTACTCTGGTTTGGCTACAGGTGAAGCAGCTGTTTAAAGCAAACAAACAACACAGTTAACAAGAAAAAAATAAGATATCTGTTGAAATATAAACAGAGAAGTTTAGAAGGTGCCTACAGGACTGCAGCATACAGGTATATGCTGTCATTAAGGATAGACTGATCAAATATGGAGTTGAAGGATTTTTTTTTTCTTTTTGGTAGCACATTGCCATGACTCCCTAAAGTCTTCATAAAATAATTGTAATATTCTTTTGTCAAAATATAAAAAAGTGAAACAGTGGCCTTTGCAACAAGTTGAAACAGCTCCTTTCTCAACAGTCAGGCACTGCTCACTCCACCCTTTAACCCCCTTCAGTGGGGTGTGCCTTCGAGGGCACGGACCTCACAAGACAGAGGTCAAAATGTGGTTGGAGATAATGATGGAGAGGCTGGACATTTTCATTCTGAGCTGAGTGTGTAGCATTACTTTTCTCTGCACATCTGAACCATTCACTAAACTGAATCATTTCTGACCAAGTCAGCTCGAACAGATCAAAATGAGCATATTCTGTCAAAGTTTGGGGGAGTTTCTTTAGACTTTGAAATAAATTATTCTAATTTTTACAAAGGTACATATTTCCTCAAGTTTTTCACCCTTAAGGGGAAAAAAGTGTCTAAAAAACACATCAGATATGGGATGTGGTCTGAAAGATAAGATGCGAGTTTGGATGAAGCTATAGCTATGTATATAGATATATAGGTACATATAGGTACATAGAAACATAGATATAGGTCAGGCAGCTATAGATATGTATATATCTATAGCTAAATATAGATATATACATATCTATAGCTAACTATAGATATATACATATCTATAGCTAAATATAGATATGTTTCTGTTCAGTGCTCTGAGACGACTTCTGTTGTGATTTGGTGCTATATAAATAAACTGAACTGAAGTGAAGTGAATCTGTGGTTTCACACTAAAGTAATAATGCATCATAAATGCTCTGTAATCAACTAATGTACATGACGGTTATTAAACTAATAATAAAAACTAATGTTTTATGTTTGTTCCCCACCCACCTTTATCTTGATTTCTGAAAAGAGTGTGACATGATACTCATGATTAAGCTTGTTAGTGAACAGCAGATGCTTTTTATTTTCAATGAACCAGATTTAATCTCTAGCTGTATTTTTTTTTTGTGGGATTGAATATGACGATACCTGCTGGAACAGTGGCTGTTTGTTGTCCTCGTTTGTCCTTTTTAAACTCTGTTTCAATGGGTACTTTATTGGCTGAATAGGGACTCTTGAGTTATTTAAGGGGATATGATCAGTCCAGACATAGACATTAGTCGAGCCAGTTGAACAGTCTTCTGGCATCTGCACTAATGAAACTGCATTTGCACAGCTGAAAAAAAGCAACCACATTTTCACCAGTCTTTAAAGACATACTCTTTTTGAGAATGTGCAACTCAAAGTTGACTGATCAATCTGATGAGTTCTGGCTTTTGTAACTTCTTCTGAATATTTGTAGCTCCGTTTGTAACTCTGCTTTAAAAATTAAACCAAACGCCAGCACAAAGGCCTTCATTGTTGATCTTGGTAAATGCCTCATGCATAAGTGATGCGACTGTGCAGCGACTGTGCATGGTGACCATCATCTGCGTGTTGCACAACCACAGCAGTCCTCCTGTGATGTAAAAGCAAACATGTAGGCCCTTATAACTGATCTAGAGCAGGATTAGGAGTCATTGAAACCCTCAGAAAGTCCTTTTACCTGTTTGGTCCAAAAACGCTTTTAATTATCTATTCTCACAACAACTCAGTCAAGACAGATGTTCCTGAATTTAGTTCTGCTGGTTCTCTTTGCTTTACACATGCTGATGACAAACAAATAAATCAATGTAACAATTCAACATAATCTGTTGGCTTTCCTACATAGACAACTGTTAAAAAAAAAAAAAAAAAATCGTAATTACAGTTTCACTGAATCAAAATGTATAAAATCATATAGGATTTTTAGTGGAATGTATTGTTTTGAAAGGAATTGAACTGTATGAAATTTGATTTGAATCAAATGTTCCTTATCAATAAATAGCATTGACTGTTGTTTTTTATTATTTATCCAACACATAATAAATATATTATTCCAGATTTGGCTAAAAGCTAGTCTTCGGAGGATTACTAAATCCACAACTAAATAACTCTGATATATTTAAAAGTGCAGTTCTAACAAGCGATTCTGCAACCTATATGTATCTAAATCACTTCCACTTCAAGCATCTCTGTTAATACAGTCATAGTTAGGTTTCTTGTGAGTAATCACTCTGAGTAAAATCCGTAATATAGCTCCTTCTGTAGAGACTGGATAAGCTGCCTTTGTTTTGTTGGGGTCTAGTGGTCTTGTGGGCTCTATCAGTACACATGTGCAGACACAGAAATGCACACACTGCCAGGCAACTCTCTTGACAATGAAGTGTTTTAATTAGCGTGAATAAACATTGGCGTCGCACAGAGTGCCTGTTTGAAGCGAATACGGCTTCCTCTGTGATTGATCTGTTAGTTTTGTTTGCAGAAAGGTCACAAAGAGGTAAATACCAACAAGTTCGAAAAATGCAAACTGGATGAATGAGTAGGAAAAGCTGCACGTCCATGTTTATGGAATAATTTAGCTTAATATGACTGGAGTATCTTCTCATGTTATGGAAGATGAAGACAATATTCTACTTAGAGGCCACTTCAGTCGCATTTCAAAACTGCTCTTTATGGATTGTGCACAGAATGTGAACACAAATTGGTCAATATACCATCATTGCCACATAAAACAAGGTCAGCATCTTTTAGATCTCTACAATAACTGTTAAAATCATAGTTTTGATTATAATTGACCAACTGTATTTTGGGATCTACACAAATCTTATCCAGGACGAGCAGTGTGGCTCTTGTTCAGATCATGGAACAATAATCCAGATCTTCCCCCTGGCATCGTTTCTGAAGGGAGTCCTGGGATTTTCTTTGTCCTAGGGATGCACGATATTAGATTTTTGGCCGATATCCGATATGCCGATATGCCGATATGTTAAAACTTATTTGGCCGATAACCAATATCAATTCCAATATTTTTTTTTCCATAGACCTACTTACAGAGACTACATAGCTTTCTCTGCTGTGGAATTAAAATTCTACATTATTCTGCATGTTCTTTGTCAGTTTGGCCTGTTACCAAATGCAGATGCCAAAAAGGGGACTGAAAATGATGTAACACTATATAAATAAATAATATATAAAAATGTAAATAAATAAAACAGTGCATTTTACTTTGTATATCGGTGAGTTATTTTGTTGGAATGGCCGATGTCCGATATTTAACTTTATTACTAATATCGACCGATACGGATACCATGCCGATAATATTGTGCATCCCTTCTTTGTCCACTTGGCATTTGTTTTGTAGACCTGGAGAAGACTTGTGACTATTTCTCATGAGAGCTTTTGGGAGATATCCTGGAGGAAAATGAGGTGTCAAAGTCAGTTTTGGAGGCATACAGTGCAACCTAAGCCAGAGCTACTGCAAGTCTGCATCTTAATCATAAGGCTGAGAAAATCTTTAATGGATGTTCGACTCTGCAAGTGTTGCCCCTTGACTCCAGATCTTTCTGTGGTCTTCATGGACAGGAACTCAATGCGCAATCATGAGGAGGATGTTTGGTTTGGGAACATCAAGACTGCATGTTTGTTTTTACTGATAATGTAGTTCTGCACAAATCTTTGGGCCATGACCTCCAGCACACAGTGAGGTAGCTTGAAGCAAAGTTTAAAACTATCAGGATGAGACGCGTTACCTTTAAATCTGAGGCCTTGGTTCTTGGATAAACATCACAGGAATAACTGGGATGAGTTTCCACCTCATATAGAGAAGTTTCAGTAATTATGCGTCTTGTTTCATGAACAATGGCGCAACGGATTAAGAAATGGACAGACTGAGGCTTTGTCCATAGAAATAACAGAACTTTACTGTTCCGAGGTGGTAAAAAAGAAGCTGAGCAAGAATTGATTCTATGGGTACTTCCTACTTTGTTGTTGTTGTTGTTTTAAGTAACCCTTTATTCTACTTTACACACCTTAATAAATGCTCGGTTTACAGAAAAGTATACACTGTTTGTGAGTTGGCTGAAACATGCAAACCAAACAATCTCTAATGCCTATTTTCTTAATGAGCACTAGAAGCCAATTTTAAGTTTCTAAAACATTTCATGAGACAATTAAAAAAAAAAAGTCTAAATTGTATTCCAATAGACACAGTTTAAAGAACACACATGTTTAGGACAACTGATCTGGGGTTTTGATAATACCTACAGCTGCTTGAAACAAGGCTTGCTGGATTGCATTGATTTTTTTTTTTTAATGGAAGCCACGTGGGAGAGTAGAGATGGCAGGAGGGACCCTGTGGAATTAAAAGAAGAGAGGCGACAGCAAATGAGAAGAGAGCTAGAAATAAACATGCAAAAAAGAGGAGAAAAACATGTGAGGCAGGGAGATGAGGTAGACATAAATGAGGAGAGGGGAGATTATCTTCTCTTTGGATAGGAAAGCTAATCTCGGGCATGGAGAGATTAGAAGCATGACACCGAATGCACATTTATAGGGTAGAGCCTTTAGCTAAGGAACAGTGTTTAAAAGCACAAAAAACACACATCGATCTGTGTCCTTGTAGAGCTTAAGGTCCCCCCCCCCACCGCCCCCCATAGGATTCACACAGCATTCATGTTTTTAATGTCATGCAAAATAAGAAAAAAAAACAAAAAAAAAACATGTTTGCCAAATTCCCACAGCTATTCTTGCCCCATTTACAACAATTTAAATTTATTTTAATAAATATGATGTTATGATGTCACCAGATAAGTTTTAACAGTACTAAAAAACAAATTAATTAAATCATTATATCTTCAGAGTCAAATTTAAAACAAAAACTGTGCAAGCCCCCACATAAACTTACAAACACACATACAAACACTCCCTCTCCACACGACATGCAAATATATTCTCCAATTGTCCCAAATCCATCCACAGCTGAATCTTGTTTATATTTTCTATTTTATGTATAAAACCATGAGTGAGTGAACCAAAATAATTTCTTGGGAATTATAAATATATATCCATAGTGCCATCTAGTGTCCATTATTAAACACTCACACAAACACTGATGCGATTCCAGTTGTGATTAAACAAGTCCAGGACAAAAATAGCCAACTTATTGTTGTTATTCACTCAACTTTTTATGTATTTTTCATATTTTTGATTGATCAAAAAAAAAAAAAAAATCAAATTCATTGAATTAAACTAAAATCTGTCAAATGCAAAATACCAAAAGATAAAATAACAAGAGTAAATAGGAGGCTTGTAAAATCACTACAAAAGAAAATGAACGCATTTATTTAATTATTAGGAGCCATTAGGCATATTATGACTATTAAACAATGACTGAGTAACATATTAACATAAGTAATTAATAATATTTAAGGAAAACGATCCAGTCTGCGCTCAGTTATTCATCAAATCATGAACCCATTTAATCAGTGATCACAACTTTTCATTAACTCTGTGAGTCCTGATAATAATTTACACAGATAATTTATTCTCATTTACATAGGTGATTAAATATTTTAGGGCTGTCTGGTTGAAATGTAATCCTCATTAGAGATTTAAAAAGATGTCTTAATACCAACTGTGGTTGCAAACATTTCAACTACTCTAAATTCCAAAATGACATCAGTTAAATGGAAAAAAAAAAAAACGGTTAGCCTTGTGTCATCCACAAAGTGACCGCTGTGTATCTGGTGCAGACTGCATTTATTACAAAATTAGCTGTTTAGAGGCGCAACAGAATTTGTTCACGGATAAGCACCAAATTCAAAGTTCAATGTTCAAAGTTCAAGGTTCTTTATTTGTCATTCGCACCCCATGTGGTACATGTGGTGGAACGAAATTATGTACACAGAGACCCAGTTACATCCAACAAAAAAATGTAAAAGAAAAACAGCAATACGATCGAATATATGAACTAAGAAAAACATCAACTAAATATACACTAAGCACTAATAGCATTAAAACAATACGCCGAACAGCAGCACGAACATGAGTCTGTGTGATGAGCACGCATGAACACATCAACATGAAACAGATCAGCAGCAACATGATGTGATTTTTTTCACAGTGATTATTCTGGTTAGAGCTTCATGAGTCTAACAGCCTCAGGGTAGACCGCAGTTTTTTTAAGCATTTAGCGACTCAATGTGAGGGCCACTATCCGATAGTCATTCAGACCAGTCACTGTAGAGCTCTTTGGGACTGGGACGATGGTGACGGTCTTCAGGCAGGCAATAAAACAGTACAAAATCCATCCATCCATCCATCCAATGTCTTTATCCACTTATTCCTTTTTGGGTCATGGGGGGTCACTGGTGCCCATATCCAGCTATCACTGTGTGTGAGAGGCAGGGGACACCCTGGACAGGTCTCCAGTCCATCACAGGGACACAGAGACAAACGAGACAAACAACCATTCACTCTCTCACTCACATAGAGACAATTTAAAGTTACCAATCAGTCTAACATGCAAGTTTTCGGTCTGTGGGAGGAAACTGGAGTACCTGGAGAAAACCCACACATGCACAGAGAGAACATGCAAACTCCACCCAGAAAGGCCCCCGGCTGGGATTTGAACCAACGACCTTCTCGCTGAGAGGCAAAAGCTCTACCAATTGTGCCACCATGCTGTCCCACTGCAAAATTGAAAATAAAAAAATATAAAATCTAATGCTTATGCGAAACAAGGATCTATCAGGAGGCTTTTGTCTTTAAAGGGGTGGTTCAGATCTTTTGAAGTTGAGTTTTGTTCACAGGGTTTTTGTTTTTTGTGGACAGGTAATGAACAATTATTATCTTACCTGTTGTAAATAGGTCTTTAAATAAGGGATGGGTGTCTTAAAGCAAAAACACTTGGTAAACATTGAATTTCTCTTTGAATAATCCAACTCCTCATGACTCGTCCTGGTTTGCCAGTTCTGTCTAATGCTTCAAAGAGCTACCATTAATCTTGCTGGCCAAGATCTTTGTTTTATTTTATTTTCATCAGTTTAATGGAACAATATTAGAACAATATGTGGGTGCACATATTCAGGCAGTAAAGCTGAGCTCACCCATGACCATAATTTCCACTTTATAACCTCTTCAAAATAAACAACGATGGCAGAAACAAACATTGACATTCTCTGAATTATTTTTTTATTTTTTTTTGAGGGGGATGATTGAATAATTTTACAACTGTTGATGCAGCTGATATTTTATAAGCCTTTACATTGCTGCCAATTTTAAATTATAATCATTCTGGCAGACACATTATAATAATTATGCTGGAAGTTTTTTTAAGCTACAACAAAAGTGTTACAGCTAGCTGCTACTGCTATTTGTATGTAAAACATCATGTAATGTAAGATGGACTGTGGTGTGAAGGTTTGGTTTATACTGCAATATTCACTTGAAACCACTTTAAAATTTTGGAGATTGGAACTAATTGGAAATGGCAATCCACTTTGATCTTGGATCTGATTGGACTAGCCATTAGTTTGTCAGAATAAAACTCAATTTCATCTAAATGAGCTAATTCAAAGAGCTAACTGCAACAGGTAAGTCAATATTTGTTCATAAACTTTCCACAAAACATAAAAAAAAAAAAAACTTGAAATATTGTTTTAATCTCCTCAACATAGTTTCCTGAGAAGTGAAAGTATAAAAAGTTATTTCTTCTGAGCTTACAGGTAAATGTAAACATACAGCACACAAAATAAGCAGAAGTTCAGGTTGAAATTTAAAAACTACATTCTATGTGTTAAACAGAAGAGCCTTTCATCACCGGTGGTGAAAAATGTTCACTCCTGACGGAGAAACTGGTAAACCCCAACATTTCCTGCTCATGGCAGTATTGAGCATCAGCGCAGTGCTTCTGCTGTTACTCCTCTGCATGGCAGGAGCTGCGTCCTGTAAAATCTTTCTAAAAACAGAAGAAAAGCTGCAGTTTTGTCTGTAAATTTGTGCATAGTGACAGTCTAACACTGTCCCTTTCTCCCCAGCTGCAGACACAAGTGCTGTTTCAGGACGTCTGCACATTTTTCTCCATCTGTTTCATCTCCCCTCTTTCCTCAAGGCTGTTTCCTCTCTGGTGTGTAATCCACTCTTTACCATCACACGCTCCAGGATTTAATGAGTTTACGGGTGACTGTTTTCCAGCTAAATTAAATGTGTGGTGCAAATATTATCTTCAGCTTGAATGCATTTTTAGTTATAATAGTAATTAAAACCTCTAATTAAAGACTTTATTTTGGTCATAGTTTGTAGTGTTTTGCCTTGAATTAACACTAATTGACCACAAAACCCTGCAGCCACACACGTGTAGTGAAAAAATTGATCACCTTCTAACAATGCAGCATTTTGCTGAAAAACGTGGCTTTTGTAAGAATAGTTTTTTTTTTGTTTATTGTTCTTTTAAGAATTGAAGGCTTATCATTCCTTAAAGGAATGCATATGGCCAGCTGCTTTTCATGCCAAAACTTTAAACTAATATCATTTGAGACAATTGGAATTGCTTTGGTTAAATCTTTAAAATATGTGCAATCTCACATAACATTCATTGGTTTTACATAATCAGCTAGCACTTAGTGTATGTGATGGGGATAACTCTCAGCTACTATTGTGTAAAAAAATATATAAATTTGACTAAATTATAATAATTTTTGTGTTGGCTAAGATCACTTTGATGTACCAGCCATCTTGAATTGGGTAGACCCCAAAAGTTAAATGGGTTAAGATATACATCAAGTGACTGCTTTATAGGAGTTTCATTCAAATCAATGAAGTGGTTCATGAGATATTTTGCCAACAGACATGCATGGTCGACTTCAAAAGTTAATGCTAAAGTTTGGAGCAAAAATATTGCACAATGCAAAGCAGTCAAAAGAAGAATTGGGGATCATGCTCAACTACTATTACACCAAATTTGAGCTCTATTTCCATAAAAGTGATTCTGTTTTAGACATTTTTGTGTTGGACAATTTCAGGTGACAGAGGCAACCATTTTGATTTGGGGTAATTCATTAGTTTCATTCAGATTTGTCTATTGGTTCATGATATGGTGTAGAGGCAAGGCAGCCGACTCATGACCTGAAGGTCCCGGGTGAGATCCCCGGTCATTGAACATCTTGTGGTGTCTCTGAGCAGGACACCTTATCCCCAGTTGCTCCCCGGGCGCTTTTCATAGCTGCCCACTGCTCCACCTGGTGGTGGATGGGTTAAAGTCAGTGAGCCAGTTTCGCCATTGTATGGGAACATGCAATGATGACAACACATAACACATTATTATTATTATAAATATATATTTTGCAACTATACAGACAATGTTGACTCCAATAGTTAATGCTAAAATGTAAAACAAACATGTAGCGCAATAAGTTAGCGGTCAAAGTATTAGTTGGAATGACTCTCAGCTACTATCTAACTTAAGTTTAATGCAATATCTATAGAATTAGCTGAGATATAGCCATTTATGTGAAGCTTGCGTAACCCTCCTGCTGCCCTTAGGTTAAAATTACCCACAAGAACCCAATCTTAAAACTGAGGCAATTGAGCTTCTTTTGACCCAATCAACCCTATACTAATCAGGTGTAGATATACATCCAGTGATTACTGTCTGTGGCTGATAATTATATACTTTTTATACTTGATAAACCAGTTTGTCACCTTTTATATTCAATGTACAGATGGATACTGTCATCCTAGAAGAAATTACTCTTATGAGGAAAGTCGTTCAGCATGAAACCAATAAAATCATTTCACTCCATTATTCAAATCTTATGGATTTATATCAACAAAATGTTTGAAACATCAAAACATAATACTTGAGTACAATTGCTGTGGTACAAAATACAACATAACATTTTAAATTTTTGTTTTTTTTTTTGTAAAATGAGTGGTAAAAGATCAAAACAAAGCAGATAAAGAGAATGTTTTTCGTAAACTATTTGTAGTCAATTTGTAGAGATTATTTTTCACTTTTTTTTTTTATGTAAACCTTATAAATATCTCTTAACAAGCTGCTACTCAAAATGGGTCACTTACATATTTGCAGACAACAAGAAAGGAAAATAGTTTGATTCTCTAAAAAAAAAAAAAAAAAAAAAAAAAAAAAAAATTTCCTTTTTTAAAAAAAAAAAAAAAAAAAAAAAAAAAAAAAAATTCCCATTTGATGACAGATTTATTTTTGTCTCTCTTCAAGTCATTTTCTCTTCTTCCATTTTTCTCCTTGTTTGGTTTCCTTGAGAATCTTGAAAGAGATTTCAAGTGTCATTAATTATTTGAACCTCCCTTGTCAGATAAATTTAGCCTAAGTGAGAAAAAAATAAATAAAATAGGCCTCCATCTCCGTAAACTTATCCCCATTCAAGAATAAAAGTAACTCATTCGGGAAGAACAGAATCTGAATATTCCATCAAAAAGTTATGAGCTGAGAGAGACGGTGCTTCAAGCTATCAGAACAGAAGCAAAAACTGTGAGATGAATCTGTTTTATCTACTGAGGACGACTGACCTTGATACAGTATGTTCCAAAACTTCAGACGTTTAAGAGCATCACTTTCATTTCACCACAAAAAGGCACAATGAAAGGTTTTAAATAAAACTACAAATATACACTTTAGTAACGTCATCAAAGCCAAATTCTGTATCTGTTTTTCTTTTCGCTGCTACCTCATGCAGAGGTCACAAACAGTGGTGCCTCCAGATATGTTTTAGTGGGGTGGCCATGTGGGGGGGCTGGGGGCACTGAAAATCCTGAGGTGGCACCAAAACCAAAGGCCAGACCAGGGTTTCAAGAGATTTCTTTATGTTGTTATCATATATAATTTTGAACCTCAGATTCAAGAGGAACAATGTGGGTTCTGTCCTGGCTGTGGAATATTAGATAAGCCCTTTATAATCCAGGTAAAAATCTAACATTATTATATTATTGCACATGAACTTTAGTGTTTTGAACCACTTTGGCATGGCCACCTCAGAAGAGTTGATGGGAGAGAGGGCGGGCCCTGAGGCCATCTTAACACCAGTTGTTTATTTTTCCACTATGGAATGTGCTGCTTGTGGGACTCATTTTGTTTGGTGGCTCCTCACACTGAATAAGTCCTTTGGATGAAGGACTAAACATCTCAGCAAAAATATAAACCATCCAGATGACCTGACTGAACATTGTGGGATTTTTACCTGAATTATTGAGCATGAACTTTGGTGAATAGTGTGAATGCTGAATCAACATTCACATACAGGTATACCAGTGAAATCAGCTGGTATGGACAAAAGACTAACAACATCCCAAGGAGGGAGGATTTTGGAGTTTTAGGAGACTTGAGACAAGTTTCAATTCAAGTCAGGTCAGAAGGTAGTCCCAAAGCTCCTGGATATTCGTTATTATTTCCTGACTGATTAGCATCTTTGCATGTGACAGTGACTTTAAACCATCCATAACAACTCCCAGAGTGTAGTCAAACTGCACACACTGATTCTGTATGACACATGGAAAACAAAACAGTTCTGGCAACAGCGCATCCTAAAGCAAAATCTTCATTTTCAGTATCAAATAAAGCACCATCCATCAGTGAGAGACCAGAAAGATCACACTGCCTCTGGCCTACAATTTCTATGTAAAGCAGCAAGGATCTAATTACAAGGCAGAAGAAGTCCTGATGGTGTATACCAAGCTCCACTTAGAGGCACACTCAAGATCCCCTGGGAAAGATGAGAGAAACTCAGCCCTCCTACGTCCACTTCTCATTAAAACACAGTCACTGGAGCTGACAGCCGGGCGTTACAACAGTGGAATCATTTTCAAACCTGCTGATGTTGCTCTGTTTCTGCTGTATTTGCTGTACATGTCCAACGGCGTTTGGACAAGAAGTTGTGACTGACCAATTAAAGATGTGATGATGAATTTAACGACTATGAGAACAGCACAGCAGCTTTTTATGGATAAGCATAAAGTGCAATTACTGTCAATCATTGCTCCCTTTTTGATCAATTTCTTTTAGTTGGCATTTTTGTGATATAGTTTCACAAATAATTGATTATTCTTGTTCTTAAACAGTTGTAGGGTAACAGATAGACACAAACACACACATACAGGCAAAATCAACATTGCCTTTTAGTGGTGATTTATAAATACCGTATTTATCAGAATATAAGGCGCACTTAAAATCATTATATTTTTTTCAAATATCGACAGTGAGCCTTATAATCCGATGTGCCTTATGTATTAACTCTGGTTGTGCTTACTGACCTCGAACTGATTTTATGTAGTTATTGTGAATGAGTTGAATAAAGTTTGACTAATCTGACTGTTTTGTTTTAATGCGCCTTATAATCCAGCGCGCCTTATGTATGAAACAGACTCGTTCAATGATATTGCACCTCATAGTCCAAAAAATATGTTATATAAAATACATTTCACTGCAGTAAAAAAATAAAATAAATAAAAAATCCAGTGTGGGGGCAAAAAAAAGCTCATCACAATAAGCAAAATAAAAATAAACTTTTTTTTTCGTCCAGTTGCCTGGATAAGACGAGATGACCAGGAATGTAATGAATCTCTTGGGATATCAAACAATATCACAAAGCAAACAGCCTTTAGCCAAGCTGCTGGGATTTCTCTGTTCAAATATAAATTCATGTGGGCTGAGGTTCTGCTGACCCAAAGGCCGTGGTGCTGTCATCAAACTCTGACATAAAGGTCCTGATTTATGATCTGAAGCCGTTCAAACGCTGCCATCATGGCTGTTGTTTCACATCTCAGCACATATGAAGAACAGACAAACAGCCACATTCACAGGGTGGAGTGTATGTGTGTGTGTGTGTGTGTGTGTGTGTGTTTGGGGGGCACATTGTGGTTTCCTGATAAACAACGCACAAACACACAGACAGAATGAAAGCATTCTTTTAATCTTGGATCATATCCTACACACACACACACACACATACACACACTACTGCAGAATATTGTGTGATGATGAAGGTGGTGTGTGTGTGTGTGTGTGTTGGGGGATGTCAGAGATGGCTTTTTTCCCATGATGCTATGGATGCACGGGGGTTGTGTGAGCTCTGCTTTTGTTGGGCCTTTCTAAGAGCTGTTTTCCTCTCCCATCATTTAGGGAATTCAATCGTGGGATCTGAAAATGCCATGATGCAACAGCGAGTCTTTATTTACTCTGGGAGAAAGCCGGAGGTGGTGGAGGATGGCAGGATTGCTGGAACCAAAACATCTGAGGGGATGGGTGCTGAACATCAATGTCGAGATTTGAATACAGGATCAAAACTGAGCAGAGCACATTTTATAGAAATACTGAGTCCACCACATCTTGATTTTTTATTTTTATTTTACAAAAGTAGAGTTTTTATCTTGCATAAAACATAAACTCTTATGACAACGTATCCTTGGTCAAGAGATCAACACTCTGAGGTTGAAAGTGCTCATAAAATATAAAAGTAAAAAGTACAGATTTAGTAAAAAAAAAAAAAAAAGAAATCTGATTTGATCCCAGAGGTCCGTTTTAAATACTTCAGCACTCTGGGATTTTGCCTGGAAATATGAAAATAAATCCCATATTTCCAGGAAAGCGGAGTGCATTGACCTCTCCTTTAAAGCAACAATTCAAATCTTTTAAAGTGGGCTACTGTGGAACGGTTATGGACACATATTATGTTGTTTACTGTAGATAACTCTTCAAACAACCTCTCTAATCTCAACCGCCACAGCCAAGTGACCTCAGAAAACATAAAAATAGTTTTAATTTTAGGTTTAGTAATACAAATACTGAGACAAAATTAGACTTGGTAGTAGCTGAGAGTTGTTTACAACACTTACTCCACATGCTACTCATTCTGAGACTAACCATGGCAAATTACTCATAATATCAAAACAAAATTAGATGATATTTCATTAAAATGCAACAATTAGCCACTATTTTTACTTATAGGTTAAAAACAATAATCATAAATTATGATGTTGACCAAACTTAACCACCGTATTTTCCAGCGTATAAGTCGCTCCAGAGTATAAGTCGCATCAGTCAAACAAGCATCATGAAGAAAAAAAACAAACAAAAAAACATATATAAATTGCATTTATTATGTGTTTATTTAATGGTCAAAACAGCTTGATTTCGCCTGGGTGGTGCGATGCCATCCATCCATCCATCACAGCCGGAGCCGCTAGCTCTCCAGCGTTCATCCGCCTGCACCAGATGAGTGAAGCGAGCGCGCACGGGAGGATTCGCTGTTGCAGTTCTTCGAAATTTAACAAGATTTACATTTAAAAACAATTATTTGTTTGATTTGAATTGTATAGCAAATGTGTGTCTCAGTTTAACTTTTCCTTAATAAATGCACTTTAATGGTCAAAACAGCTTGATTTCGCCTGGGCGGTGCTGCGCAGTGCAATCCATCCATCCATCGTGGCCGGAGCCGCTAGCTCTCCAGCATTCCTCCGCCTGCACCAGATGAGTGAAGCGAGCACGCACGGGAGGATTCGCTGTTGCAGTTCTTAGAAATTTAAAGCATCAGTCAAAAATTGTTATGAATATGGAAATCAAACACATGCTGTTGCTTTGGTGTATAAGTCACAGGACTGAAATATCTATGCAAAAACTGTGACTTGTGTATTTTTCGCCAGACATGTTGCACCGCCATATAAGTCACATCAGTCCATATTTGTCTAATAAAGTGGAAAAATTCATGAATATGTTGCGTCGCTGTATACGTGCATCTATTATGCGTCACTGCTAACCCCTCACGTTTGTTATGTGTCACCGCTGACAACCCGAAAATGTGGGCCGGTGTTGTGCCAAAAAACGATTGGCTGCCAAATGGCGGCCGAAGGAGCGAGCACAGGAGGACTTTAACAAGAATTTAACAAGATTAACACTTAAAAACAATTATTTGTTTGCTCAAAATTGTCTCAGTCTAACTTTTGCTTAATAAATACACTTTGACGGTCAAATCAGCTGCATTTCAAACCCCCATACGCGGAAGCGGCGGGCAAACGCAGAGGGATGAGACTCCGCATTTCTTCGAAATATAACAAGATTAACACCTAAAAACACTTATTTTTTTGCTTGAAATTATAGTAAATGTGCGTTTTAGTCTAACATTTGCTTAATAAATGCACTTTAATGGTCAAATTAGCTGCATTTCGCTACTGTGACTTATACGCCAGAAAATACGGTAAATGTCTTTGTGCTTCTAAATAAGAAGGTATAATTAAAATAAGACAGAATGTGAAATTAAGAGTTGTGCTGAACATTTTAAGTACCTCTAATTACTGTAACTGATAGTGGAACACAAGACTACACATTACATTTAAGGGATGGCACTCAACAGGTCAACTGTATCGCTTTCTTTCGTACATGTAACAAACCATTTTTATAGAATGTTGATTAGACTCCATCTCTAAAGATTTAAGGAAGAGTGATCACTTATCTACTCTGACAGCTGAATTGGTTCATGATGACAATACGCCATTAGTAAGGGTCAGTGAAAAAGTCTCAGTGACCTTTTAATTTAACTCCATACATTTGTGACAGTTTTTTTTTTTCCTTTCTGTAAACCTAATAATTAACATTGCTGTCAACCCAGTGGAAGTCACAAAAAGATAATCTGGCTGGAAACAGGCAGGACTGAATGGGAAATGCATATAAGGCTAGGGAGACGATTAGAAGCTACAAAGAGGAGATTCAGATCATGTTTGTAGGAAGGCTGCTTGTGTATGTGTGTCACATAAATCCAAATGAGAGCTCCACAATAAGTGGCGAACAGCGAGGAGGAAAGAGGCAGAAGAAGGCGATGAAAGAAGAATGGAGTATGGTCATGCATGCCTGTTTGTAGCGAGCTGTGCATTACAGTCTGGCAGCATAGGTCAGGAAGGCAGAGTTTGAAATAATATTTTGGGTTTTTGCAGAAATCATCCAATCAAATTTAATGCTTTTTAATGTCAAATTAATGCCTTTTTTTTTTTTTTTACATTTTTAATGCCATTGACAGTGAATGTATAAAATTCACATTTTTTAAGCGCCATTTCAATGCCCTTTCTGATGCCACTGACAATGAATGCATACATTGTTACACAATGTTTTGTTGTGTTTTACACAAGACTCTCATGTGCCTTTTTTTGCAAGCTTTTCTTTACAAATCAAAACCTTTATAAATGAGCATAGCAGAGCCAAACGTGGAGTGGAGCATTACCATGTAGCCTATGTGTCAATCCAAATGTTATTTACTCTCATTCATCTATATTATTTTATATAATATGTATATTTTATTAAATACAACAATATGGACAAGTGAAAACGAAACCCAGTGCAGTGTTTTATTCATAGACCATAAATATGTGCTTTAACTTATATATGTAACGTCCATCAACTGGAAGTTAGCAGATAAAACATGATCAAACTGTGTGTGAAAATCTGGATAAGAAAGGAGCAATAAATGTAAGGAAAATGGATCACTACCCTACATGAGTGCAACAGGTCACCAAGCCCTGCTTCAGCATTGAATGCAACTTTTATATGTTTGGTGCCGATAGTAGAAGAATTGTGCAAAAGTGCAAAAATCCAAAATGAAGATGGCACATTGGATCTGTAGCTCTTTATGACAGTGGGGTGGTCAGTCTCCCACTTCAGATCCAACAGAGTAAATCAATAGAATTGCGACAGCACATATACATGAATCGTTTTTTTCCGACATAGTAAAACAAAAAAAATAATTCAAGAACTAAAGCAGCAAAAACAATGAACCCAACTGAGACAGACACTTAAACAGGCAGTGCACACTCCTGCAGCAGCTAAGCAGTTTTTGGCAAAACATGGCTTACCTTGCCACGTGTCTACTGTTTCTGCATTTTCTTTCTCTTAAAATACAAACACTGCACAATCTTCATCATCCTGACAGTCGACGAACTGCAGCAATGCCCTAAATTCCTCGTTTTCCAGCTCGTTTAGTTGGAATTCTCATTTGTCCATTGTGTTTCTGCTTGTGAAGATTTCCTGTTTTCCCTCCAACAAGTGCTCTTCTGATTATTGAGCACAGACACGCCAGAAAAAAAATAAATATGGTCCTCTGCGTTACTCTAATGTATCACACAGATAAGTGAGTCTGGATAAGTGTGTTCCAAAATTGCTCATTTCATTATTTTTTTTAATAAATAAAAAATATTTCATGCCACAGAGATTCAAATTAAATGTCATTTAAGACCTTACATTTTACTAAATCCATTTAATGATTTTTAATGCTTTTCAATGTCCCGCAATCCATACACTCTGAAGAGTTTACAGCGTGTCTCTAACCATTATCCAATGCCTGCCCTGTCACTGGAACTGCCCGCCCCACATTAAAGATCATGTCATGTTAAAAAAATAAAATCCAATCGTCAATATTTATTCACACAGGACCAATTCTGTGCAGTGAGGGATGCACCAAATGACACCCCCACACAAACACACACCATGCCCCGATCTTTTGTAGCTAAAATTTAAATTTAATTAAATTTTAATGCGTTTGGACTAACACCATTAACATACGGACACATGTGACTTGGGCATGCAGCCAAACTCCCTCCCACTAGCGAAGAGGACATGGCTGCGGGAGCGCGCACAGCTTGTTTGAATCACTCTCTCCAATAAACTTGCTGATTCTGCAACTCTAGTTCTTGGAATTAAACTATAGCATCATAGCAGAGTTTCTAATTAATAAATGATGACCTATGATGACAAGAAATCTCAGTCTTATTCAGTTCATTTCCTAATCAAGCTACTTTGAATTTCGTACTCTACAGAATAAAGCAGATTTTCTGTTGCTCCTGTCTAGATTACTGCGATTAAACAGAAAGTAAATCACCATAGAACAATTTAATTCACTTTTTTAACATACCTTCTGATATGCAGATGGTAAAATTAGAATGTAAAAAGGTTTAATTTTATTCAACCTGACCATGATAAAAAAGTTTGTTCTACATAAAGACGTTCTACAAAAATGTTGCTTCAGAACAATGTTTGTGATAGATTTACACAGAGTAAACAGATAGGACCAAGCAAAACAGTTTGATTTATTCATACAAATGGGAAATCATAAAGTACTTCTTGTCACATTATATTCTGAGTAGAGCTATGACATTTTAGAGAAGTCATCTTTGTTTACCACCATACTGCTCTGTTCTTGTCAGCAATTCAAAGAAGTTACATAAGATACATAAAGTCAATAAGAAAAGGAAAATATATAAAAATGTCATAAATCACATAAAAATTCTTGCTACTTTAATAAATTGAAAAAAGAATGGACTTGATACATAAAACCACAATGATAGATAGGATCATCTTAGGTTGACTATGGCCTATTTAAGGTCATGTCTACCAAAAAAAAAAAAAAAAAGAAAGAAACAGACAGATCTAAATTTAATCTGCAATTTGTCTTTGTTAAGATGAATCAACAGCAGTTTACTTGCACATCAAATCATTTTCTGCCACTTATTTGTGGTCAGGTTGCAGAGGCAACAGGTCTAAAAGTGAAAACCAGACTTCCCTTTTCCCAGCAACACTTTTCAACTCTTGGTGAAGATCCCAAAGTGTTTCCAGACTTAAAACAATACACAATCCCTCCAGTAGGTTCTGTCTTTAAAACCAGAATGTACTGAGAAGGGAAGTGCACAAGAGGCATCCTAATCAGTTGCACAGAACCACATCAGCTGACCTCTTGTGATGCTGAGAAACAGAAGCTCTGATCTGAGCTGCTTCTTGGTGACAGCGCTCCACGTCTTATTGGCTGAGCCTAGCTACCTTACAAAGGAAAACCATTTCAGGCACTTGTATCTTGGATCTCATTCTTTCTGTCATGATCCATACCTCATGACCATAGGTGAAGGTTTGGAACACAGACGGACAAGTAAATTGAGAGCTTTGCCTTTTCACTCAGCTCCTTCTTTACCACTCATTTCATAGGCCAAGCCTGCAATGTTAGTCCATCTCCCACTCCATCATGACCAATACTCACTTCCAACAGGGGGTACATTCTACCTTCAACCAGTGGAGAGCCATAGCCTCCGAGTTAGAGGAGCTGACTTTCATCCTAGCTGCTTCACACTATACTGCAAACTGCTCCAGTGTTTGTTCAAGTTCATGGTCCAAAAATGGCAACAAAACTGCATCATCTGCAAAAAAGGCAGAAAAAAGACCACAAGGTTGCCAAACAAAACACTCTCCTCTTCACAAATGTGCCTTGAGATCCTGTCCATGAACATAACAAATGTGACTGGAGACCATAACCCTGGTGGAGTCCAACTGGTACTGGGAACAAGCTCATCTTTGTGTCAAAGATGCAGACAAAGCTCTAACTTTGGTTATGCCGTGACTGAATAGCCCTTAAAAGAGACCCAGGTTTTTCATACTCCAGCAGCAGCACACCTCACAGACTGCTTCCAGAAACACAGAAGCATTATCCAAATCGATAAAATATGTAAACTCCTATGACCTCTTAAGCATCAATGCAAGGGTTGCTAGTCTGCTCCACTGTTCTACTACCAGGACGAAAGACACACTACTTCCCCTGGCTTTGAGATTTGACTTTTGGACAGCATGACAAATTTCAGCCCCTGACTCCAATGCTTCAAGTTAAAACACATATTTGCCTGATGTCAACAAAACACTGACAACCTTAAAAAGGGGTTTTAATCAAGCAAAAACATATTTCTCATCTATTATTAGCAGCACCGACAGGCACTGGAGTGCACTAAAGGTTTAACCATTAGAGCTCTTCTACCAGAGTGTAAAAAGATTCAAGAGCCTGAAGTATTACATTTTGAACGTCGAAATAATTAAAACCGATCCACTAAATGCTGAAAGACAGACGTTACAGTTCCACGCCACCGGTAATGAGATTTTAAACTGCTTAGCCAGGCTGCGGATGCAACCTGCATTCTGACGAAGTGTTGATACCAGGAGTCTGATACTCAGTTTACTATTTCACACACTCTCATTCCACATATCCAATATTTCACACTGTGATAAATGCACAAATGATGAGAATGCAGAGTTGCACAGCAAATAAAGACTGGAACAGAGCAGCATTGCACAGCAAAATCAGAGTTTTCGGATCAATCATGAAGAAAGCGATAAACATCTCCAGCAAATCTGTTCATTTGACAGTCTTATGATTGTGCCCGTGTGTGTTGGAGAAGTACTAGAACCTGCACTTGCTCCACAGCAGATAATATCAATCAAAGCTGGCCTCAAAAGTTTAAAAGTCCTGTTTAAACTTATCAGAATGTCTTTGTATGAAGGTCCTTCAGTGGTACACTGCTGTCCTAGCCTTGCTCCACGAACAGATTCAGGAAGTCCTTTGTTCCTCAAGCTATCATACAGTTCACCTCCTCCCCGTACAGTAAAAACAGAACCTTGTAAACCTGCGGCACCCTGGACACTTGTGTATGTGTACGATAATGGTGGCTCAGTGTCTTTTGGCCAAATCTTACAAGGTCAAAACATCTAGAAAATAGAATAAACAATTGAAGAAAAAAAAAAAACCTTTAAGGCTACATTATATTTGATCAAATGTGATGTAGGAAATCATGATAAACAACAATCATATGCTTGTAGTGCCCATAGGCGTCGCAACCATTATATGTGAAGGGGACAAGTCCCCCCCACATTCCAAAAACGTTCATTTGGACCCCCCCACTTTTACTATGAAACATTAGTTCAGGCGGCGCAGTTTCTCTTTCTTCGTGAACGAATCCATTCCACTTGATTAATAGGAGAATACTCAAGCCACTAAAACTCCACTCCAGGTTTTCCTGGTTACCTCCAACTCTAAACACAGCAGCTTGTTGCCACGGTCACAATATACGGTGGTCACAGAATATGGTGTAACACCTGCAGTGTTTCTGTGCATCGCCTCCTGCTTCGGCAGAAAACGAGCACAGGTGGAGGAGATGGAGACACCTCTGTGTTACTCGCTCGCCAGTGTAGCGAGCTTTGTGTGGGCAGTTGTTGACCGGGGGCTTGATCATAAACATATATTCATGTTAGGAGGATGCTTGAGAGGAGCGCTACGTCTGTAGCATCTTAGCTTAGCAGTAACTGTGACGCTGTAAGACGCTGCAGCTGAAAGAGACGCTGTGTGTTCAGGTGCATTAACGTTGAAATGTCTTCAAAAGCCCACACCTTATTGTCCTCAAGCTTCGTGACAAACATCATTTAGATGAGTAGTGTTGAACACAAGTAAAAAAGTCCAGTGGCAATGATTTTTATTTCTCTATAAAGACAAATAGTGCCGACTTGATGCTCTGTATTAAAGTTAAAATGTCTTTAAAACCCACAGCTGAATTTACACAAGCTTGGTGAGAAACACGTTTTAAATGTGTGGAATTAAAGGAAATCTAGGTGAAATGTTGCTTTTTTGTTCACTAGTGAACACCTTTTTTGGACACACACACACATCATTGTGTCCCCCCACATTACGGATGCTTCTGACACCCTTAGTAGTGCCCCATGATAATTATGAGAACATAATTGGTGATAGTTCAGAGGCATGTTAACCAGGGGTGTTACAGTACACCTAAGCCATGATTCAATACATCCTTAAGTATGAAGGCCACAATTTGTTACAGTTTAGTGTAACAGGAATAAGAAACAAATGTCAAATGCAATTTTTTTTTTTTGTTGCCTTTTTTTTAAAAACTAAGAACTCCCAGAAATAGAGATAGAAAGGCAAACCACTCAATAGTTGGGAGGATCTGAGGTAGCAGGTCACATACATCAAATTAGGGTTGGTCAACACTTAAAAAAAGTACAAGCACAGGAATGCTGGAGTTCATGTGTGTCTTGACAGATTATGTGAGCCTCCTGATTAAATGCAATGCACAGCTTTTCTCTGATAGCCTGACAGACACACAACGTTCAAGCTGCAGCTGGAAAAACAAGCTACTTTTTGGAGTTATTTTCAAACTCCCAGCAATCATCTTGAATTGGGCTTGGTGCAGTTTGCACTGGTGCACCCATCCCAACCTCACCCTTGCATTGTACAAAGCACATTCCTATGTGAAGGATGCTGTACTGTAGTTTAGATAACATTTTCTACTTTGTACTATGTTTGTGTAATAGTTAGCAAGTAGCAAAAAAACAAAAAGAAAAGTGCATATGGGAGGTGATCACTGGTGACTAACTTATCTCTTGTCTGGCCATGGTCCACTTCCCAGATGCCACTTGAAATCTTTAGATTTAGTTGAAAAACATGAATTTTGTTTTGGTCTTTTTTGTAGCTGCATCCTGAGGTTTTTGTTTTCTGAAACTCGTTTTTTTTTTAATTCATTTATTTTTTCATTTAAAAGAAACAAAATTAATTAATCTAAAAGAAAAAAAAACTTTGAATGAAAAGGGTGCAGAAAGAAGAAGAAAATTCTTATAATATCTGCCCCTTATTGAAAATAAAATAAACTACAAACAAACAACATCTCAGGCTTGAACAATTTCCAAAGTGAAAACAAAAAAATAAAAAATAGGCATCCTTCACCTGGCACCACACTTTCCCAACAATTTTAACTTAATCATCTTTTTATTTATTTTTTATTTTTAAATGGAGGTTTTACAAACATTTCCATTCAGTTAAGGTTATAAAAACTATATTTTTAACAAATTTTAATTGAATATTTGGGGGTAATATTTTTTATGAGCTTTAAACATGACTTGTAAAATACTATATTCAACCAAATCATAACATTTTAATAATTTCAACTGATGAAATAATAAATTTGTTGGGTGGCCATAGCACTTCCTACTAATATTTCTTATAGCTCTTTTTTGTCAAATAAAAATAGGGTTTGTAATTGTTTCCCCAAACTTCAATAAGGAACAATCATTACATTATACAATATATACAAAGCTTTGCCATTTACAAACTCTTTTACTTTATACAGTAATGCAATTGATTTTGCTGTTTTTATTCTTAAGTAATTTACATGAGATTTCCACGTCAGCTTCTCATCAATAACGACACCCAAAATTTTATTTCATTAACTCTATGAATTTCAGTACTGTCAATTTGAAATGGGACTTCAATAATTTTCTTTCTATTACTAAATATTGTGTAATGTGTTTTTTCCAATATTAATGATAACTTATTAAGTTGGAACTAAGTTTGTATTTTTACAAATTCTGCCCATATCACCTCTAACATCTGTTCAATATCTTCATCCGAAAAAAAAAAAAAAAAGTGGTAACTCTTTTGTGTTTGCAGACTCATTCATCAATTACCGTTTAGTTGTTTTCCACAGGGAATTGCTATACATTTAAACTAAGACCCAACAATGTTGCTTTTCTGCACTTTATATCCATTAATCATCATCTAAACCTGTATAAAAAGGTTACATGTGGTTGTGCAGTTTTAAGTAACTCAAACTTCACAGGTAAATGCTGACAGATCTGTCCAAGATGAGCCTTTTTTTTTTTTTTACCATGGGTGCTAATACAGTGTGTTAACAGCACAACTAATCTATAGATGTTACTCTCATATGTAACATACTTTCATATAGATGGATTAACAGCTTTTATGCCACAGTATGTGGTACTACATCAGTGACCAACTTGAACTGCATAGCTAAACATGTCTCCCTGTTTATATTTCCCTTTTAAAGGAGGGGGAGGCTGTGTATTGGATATGGTTTGCGTGCATGTGTGTGTGCGAGTGTCTGTGTATGTGTTTGAGCCTATCTGCAGGCACATGTGCATGAAGGGCATAAAGGACACAACAATCTCCCAAAGGAGGGATTTATTTGAAAAGAGCTTCACATGATGCTGGCTTGATCTTGCCCCTTCATTCTTTGGGGGAAGGTTGCAAATGCATGTGTGTTTATTGGAAGGGTATGTGGTAGATCTATCAAATGACTGTGTGCCCACCACAGCTCACAGCGCTAATCTGACTGACAGCTTGGTTCAGCTTTC
Source organism: Nematolebias whitei (assembly GCF_014905685.2). NCBI lineage: Eukaryota > Metazoa > Chordata > Actinopteri > Cyprinodontiformes > Rivulidae > Nematolebias > Nematolebias whitei. Next base: position 17,764,415 of record NC_056501.1, read on the forward strand.
ATTAAAGAGGCAACCCACCAGCAAGGTCCAAATACCTGACTGCTGGAGACTCTTATCTGCCATGAGATGACAGCGGAGAGGCTGCGCCCTCAACACTTCGCTCATGCACATGCTGAACCGCCTGTCGCTGTCCGCCTCTCGTTTGTCAGCACGACATGCGAGACCTACACTTCTTTAGACTCAGCTGCATATGACAGCTTGACAGACTGTCACAATTATTAGCTAAAAGGCAGTAGATTGATGCTGTCATTGAAAACTTCTGTATGCATTTTGAAGCAGCACCTTTGAACCTTGAAGTCACTTTAGTTCACTTCATTTATATATTCTGTGTTTACATGAGACTCAATTAAAGACAGAATAATAAGAAAAAGAAAAAAAAAAAAAAACGGGATAATGGAAGCAATTTCACTTGAAACCTGCTCCAAGCCCTAACTCCCTGATGTTCTCCTCTTTCCAAATCTAATAGACCACAAGAAACTCTTCCAACATGTAACACACTCCCACAAGCCATCTGTCTTGCTTCTTCCTCACCCAAGGGTCAAACTGTGAGCTCATTTCGCTAAGATGCACACCCTTTGATAGGTGGAAATGTTCTTTAAGCCATCCAAAACAGCTTGAACTTGACGATCCTCATAATTGAGTATTAAATCCCCGATGAGCAGCAAGATAAACTAGCCTGATGTCCACTGGAGGCTACAATTTGTTGTTGCCTACTGATCTGGCAAAAACACAAGGGGTGATGCTCAGTGTGTCATGATTTAGGTTTTGGTTTAGACAATTGCCATGATGAACTTTAAAATTAATCTTTAAAAAACAAACTATATGGTAACATGAGGCATTAAGCGCTGTCTTGTGTCTTGTCTACATAATTAGATGGATAAAACGAATGATGCAGTGGAACTAGATGAGATAAAGCACTCTTGAAAAGCATAAAAGCTACTTGGTATGCAGCTATAAAGATTTGGAGTCTTCTAAAGTAGAAACACTCTGAGAAACAGAAAAGAAGGGACAGAAGGATAAGAACTAACTATTAATACACATCCATCCACGTTCTAAACCTGCTTGCTCTTATCCAGAGTTGCTCGCAGCTGGTGCCTGTCTCCAGCAGCCATTAGGTGGGAGGCCTTTGACAAATCCACCACAGGTCAACAGACATACAGACAACCACGCATGTTCTAACTAACATCCAAAGATAATTTGGAATTGCCAGTTGAACACGTATGTGTTTAAGTCTGTGGGAATAAAACCGGAGTAGAGAAAACCCATGTATACATAGGAAGAATAGCCTATTAATAAATTTAATTTTCAATTTTTGCAGTGATTCAATAGCTGAATGTTTTCTAATAAAATACAAGCAAACCATGATTACACAATTTATGTATTTAAAATATTAACTGTTTGTTAGTATTCCAAATGTGATTAATTAAGATTTTGTAAAAATAAAAAAAAAGGGACATGACCACAGTTTGAAGTCCATTTAGTTCAAGTCCAAGTCAAGTTTATTGTCATTCGCATCACATGTGGTACATGAGGTGGAATGGAATTATGTACTCAGGGTCTCAGCTACATCCAAAAATAGCAAAAATATAAAGTGTAAAAAGAAACAGTATATAAGGATCTAAGCTATACTATAAGATATACACTAAATGTAAAACAATATGGCCTAACAGCAGCCTGAACATGAGTCTGTGGTGAGTAGATGGGTATGAATGAATACAGCAGCATGAGACAGTCAGCAGCATGAGATCAGCAGCATGAATAATCAGCAGCATCAGCAGCACAGATAAGTCACATATCACCAATTAAAGTGGTATTACAGTTTTTTTTTTTTTCCCCCTTTACAGTGATTATCCTGGTTAGGGATTTATGAGTCTAACAGCTTCAGGGTAGAAGCTGTTCCTCAGTCTAGTGGTCCAGACAGATCCACATAGAACTTAAAAAGTGAATCAGCCTAAGGGGATGTACACAGTTTCAGAATGCTCTTGACAAGAAAATGTAACCATAGCATATATAAACATATATTTTTAATGTTTGGGTTTTTTTAGCTTATGGGAAGCAGGAGTTACCTAGATGTTGTGTATATTAAAAGTATACAAACTATCGCCATATGCTCATGAAAACTGTGATTAGGATTTATCCATTCATTATCTTTACCTGCTTCTTCCTTTTAGGGTCACTGGGGTCATTGGTGCCCATATCCAGCAGTCACTATGCAAGAGGCGGGGAGACAGTGGACACATCACGTCCATCACAGGGACACACAAAGACAAATGAGACAAGCAACCATTCACACGCTCACTAATACCTAGGGACAATTTAACGTTACCAATCAGCCTAATATGCACATTTTTGGAAGAAACCGCAAAACCCTGAGAAAACCCACGCATGCACAAAGAGAACATGCAAACTCCACCCAGAAAGCCCCCCCCCCCCCCCCCGGCCAGGATTTAATCTGGCGACCTTCTCACTGAGAGGCGGTAGCTATACCAACTGCACCACCATGCAAAATAATTAGAGAAACAAAATTGAGACAGAATCGATCAACAGAGGACGCCATCTCCTCTGTGGTCCACACTGCTCTCACCCACCTGGAGCAGAAGGACTCCTATGTCCGTATGCTCTTTGTGGACTTCACACCTGCCTTCAACACCATGATCCCCCAAACCCTGATGGACAAACTACTCACACTAGGACTAAGCCCCTTCATTTGCAACTGGGTCCTGGACTTCTTAACAAACAGACCACAGTCAGTGAGGATCCACAACTTCTCCTCATCCACCGATGCGGCTGTGGCTGAGTGGTTAGAGTAGTCGTCCTCCAATGCGAGAGATGGGAGTTCGAATCCACCAGCAGTCACATGCTGAAGTGTCCATGGGCAAGACATTGAACCCCTCATAGCCTCTGATGTGTGTCCCATTGGTGCATGAATGTGATCTAAAGCACTGATTAGTCTCTTTAGAATGATTTATTCAATTAGCTTTGTAGAAATCTAGTAGAGTGCTGTATGAATGGGGAAATGAGGACACAGATTGTATGTAAAGCACTTTGAGTATCTTGAAATATGATAAAAAGGTGCTATATAAGTACAGTCCATTTACCATAACCCTCAGCACTGGCTCCCCTCAGGGCTGTGTGCTGAGCCCTCTCCTGTTCACTCTGCTTACGTATGATTGCGCACCTACTCGTCCAGGCTGTCATATTGTAAAGTTTGCAGATGATAACAGCAGTGGTTGGATGCGTCACAAACAATGATGAGTCCAGCTACAGGCAGGAGGTGGAACACCTGGAGAGCTGGTGCAGGAAGAACAACCTTCACATCAATGTGAAGAAGATGAAGGAGATGGTCGTAGACTTCAGAAGGAACCAACACACCTATCCCCCCAACATAGGAGGATCTGCGGTGGAAGTGGTCTCCAGCTACAAGTACTTGGGTGTACACATGAATGACAACCTCAGCTGGGGCAACAACACCACCAGCCTGATCAAGAAAGCTCATCAGAGACTCTACTTCCTCAGGCGGCTGAGACAAGCTGTTCTGGGAAGCTCAGTCCTCACCTCCTTCTACAGGTGTGCAGTGGAGAGCATCCTGTGCTCCAGCATCAATGTGTGGCATGGAGGCTGCACAGCTGCAGAAAGAAAAGCTTTGCAGAGAGTGGTGAAGGCTGCACAGAAATCTGTTGGAGTGAGTCTCCCTACCATCACAGACATCTACACCTCTAGATGTAAGAGGGCCACCTGCATCATGAAGGACCCCACTCACCCAGCACACACACTTTTTGCCCCGCTCTCCTCAGGAAGTAGGTTAAGGAGCATTAAGTCTAGAACCACTAGACTGAGGAACAGCTTCTACCCTGAGGCTGTTAGACTCATGAATCTCTCACCAGAATAACCACTGTGAAAAAAATCACATCATGTTGCTGCTGATCTGCTTCATGTTACTGCTGATCTAATTCATGTTGCTGCTGATCTGTTTCATGTTGCTGCTGATCTAATTCATGTTGCTGCTGATCTGTTTCATGTTGCTGCTGATCTGTTTCATGTTGCTGCTGATCTGTTTCATGTTGCTGTGTTCATTCATACTCATTTGCTCACATATACTCATGTTCGTGCTGCTGTTCTGTGTATAAATTTTGTGCTATTAGTGGTTAGCATATTTTTAGTTGATCTTTTTCTTAGTTCATATCTTAGATCTTATTACTGTTTTTTTTTTACATTTTATTGTTGGATGTAACTGGGACCCTGTGTACCAAATCTCGTTCCACCATATGTACCACATGTGGTGCGAATGACCAATAAAGAAACTCTGACTCTGAGATGGGTTCAAGACAGGTTCAATACTCCCATGATTGTTTTGTGACTATTTTGATAGATTTTTTTTTCCTTCATTGGCCTTAAACTCAAGCAACAAGACTATTATGTGAGCCTCTGCAATCAAGCAAAGATATGGAAACCCCCCCACGAACATTTCAAAACATTTTGAGTTCTCCCTTTGTAGATACTGGCTTAAAGTCCTTGATTCTTCTATGATTTTCTGCAACAACAAAAAAACAAACAAAAAAAAAGTGCGGCATTCATCTGATTTGTTCAAGAAGGGAGTTTCACACTAGAACAGACACACAAAGCATAGCAGGTACAAGACTGAACTATTCTGGGAATCTTTGCTGCTGCTGCAATGATTTCCAATTCTCTATCCAACCTTGTGTCACAACTAGAATCATCCCAGCATGCACACACTGACACCCCCTCTTCCACACTGAATAAAAGCCACTGCTCTTGTCATCATTATAATGTCTCAATAATTACCAACCATGGGAGAAGCGGGAGTTTCGTGAGGGAGACTGAAAATAAGAGAAAGACGTAGATAGACTGAAGAAGTAGGCAGCACTCTGTAGGTGCTTGATGAATGAGGGTGTCAGACGGATTCACAGATAGCAGCCTTGTTCCAGTGTCAGGCCCCGTGCACAGAGACCTGCCCCATTAAGCACTTTGATCATCCGCTAACAAGAGAGCTAAAAAAAGAGTGGGTCCATAAATCATGTTTTTATAAGATGGCGAAACCATTTAATTAAATATAACATCATATTCCACTGCAAGAATGAGCCAGATTGTCACACCCTGGAGTTTTGTCCTTAGTTTACTTAACAAATAATTTAAATGAGTAAAAGAGACAAGCAGCCACTGGACTCCACTTTCCTGCCTGTGTATTGTTTTGAAAGGATGCATTATTGATAAGGAGCTGAAATTTTACACTCTGCTTTCCAGAGGCCAAGTCGTTTCTCTTTCCTCTGTCACCACCAGCATCGCCTCAACCTTAAGAGACAAACTGATGCCACAGCCCCCATGGGATGTTTGGATACCCACTGATGAATGACATTTAAGATCACACTGGACCATCTCCTCTGTTGTGCAAGTGTAACATCCATTTATAACTTTTGACACTTTGTGAGAGTCAGCTCAGGCTAAAACAGCATGAAAGCAGTGCTGAGTGCAGGGCAAGTAAAATAAAACGCAAAATTCCTCCTAATACAGTTGATTTCGTTGATCTAAATCATAAAATCTGAAGAGTTTTGGCGATAAATGACTGATTACTCCTGAATGTAACCAAATCTGACGTTGGAATGAGCCACATTGTTGGGATGCTGCACGTTTCGAACCATCTTTGCGCACCAACCACAATGATTTGGGTGATAACTGTTCAGCTGCGCGCCGCGTTACAAACTATCATCCAGTGCGCGCGCACACATACACGCACACAGAGAGACAAGCACACACACGGGGAAAGATAGTATGGAGGATCAGCCTACCTCGGTTCGGTCCTGGATGTAGAAAAAGCTGTCAGGGAACGAGAGCTGCTGCGAAGATAACAGTTCAGGAGCGGAGAAGTTTTGGAGCAGGCGGTGACTTGTGTGTGTATGCGCGCGCACACACGCACAGACTGTGGAGTGTGCTATGGCAACGCCCCAAAACAACAAAAAAAGGGCAGATCTTGTTGATTTGGACCATTAACGCGTCTCCAGGACGTTGCTTTCCAAATCAGCTGCGCGCAAAAACGGCGCGCTCCCTCCTTCCTGGCTGACTGACGTGGTCCCCAAACCAAACGCTCCCTCAGGACACGTGACTAGCCCACAGAGGGGGCTGGACGGGAATAGATTTCTGTTTCTCTAACCCCCCATGGCAGCAGCTGGGATCGGCTTCACCGCTTCTCTTGTGCCCGAACCCGAACCGTGCGCCTCCATCCACCTCCTCCTCCTCCTCCTCCCATCATCCCCCGTGGCCTCACGGTGTCGCTGTCCTTTGCATGTAGCTTCAAATGCATGTTTTGTGAGCTGCCTACATACAATAATCGTGCTCCATCAGTTTGTTGATTGACAGCCTGAAGTAAATAATATAAAGTGTATGTTCAGCCCTGGCTGTCACTGCCAGAAGAACTTTTATCATGGTGGAAATAGATACTACAGTTAAAGGGACAATCTGGTGATTTTTGGGAAGTGATGCTCTGTCAAATCATTATCAGTAGTTATTTCCTTATTAGCCGTGACATCAGTTATAGAGAAAGAGGCAACAATCTTCCTCCAGGCTGTGCTAATGGCCAAACCGGGTCCATCCATCCATCCATCCATCCATCCATCCATCCATCCATCCATCCATCCATCCATCCATCCCTCCATCCATCCATCCATCCATCCATCCATCCATCCATCCATCCATCCATCCATCCATCCATCCATCCATCCATCCATATGTTACCTGCTTCTTCCTTTTCAGGTCATGGGGTCACTTGTGTCCATGTCCAGCCATATGGTGCGAGAGGCGAGGTACACTTTGGACAGGCCTCCAGTCCATCAGGGACACATACAGACAAATGAGACAAACAACCATTCACTCTCATTCACACAGAGGGGCAATTTAGAGTTACTAATCAGTCTAACATACATGTTTTTGATCTGTGGGAGGAAACTAGAGTACCCGAAGAAAATCCACGCATGCACAGAGACCAGAATGGTCCCCCAGCTAGGATTCAATCCAGCAACCTTCTTGTTGAAAGACGGCAGCTCTACCAACTGCTCCACCGTGCTGCCCAAACCGGGTCCACTTTTTAAAAGTTTTCCGGTTTATAAAGCAACTTTAACTAAAAAAATGTCAGGTCGGTGTATGCAAATGCCAAGATCCTGATGAATGTAGCAGCCTGCCTGGTCTGTCTGGTCCATCAACATGAATAAAAATGGACAAAGCAACCCACCTTCTCCTGTTCTTCAAAATGGAAGATTGTGGCTTCAACTTCCAGCTTCCGGTCCGGTTTCTATTAATTACATATATTAATGGTCTGGATTAATCCTTAACTCCCGGTTGACTGATGCATTTAACATCAGAAAACCAACATAAGATTTTCTTTCTGGGTGTTGTTTGGTTTCACAAACAGTGACAGACTCAACAAGCTGTGTCATGCAAAAGTATAGTCTAATGGTCCATGAGCTATTTTGCTAACAGACACACAAACAAGCATAGACAGAAACAGACAATTGTTATCAGACTGCTCTTTAAGTTTTCTTCTTTTTACTTGTAAGCCAAAAAAGATAATTTTAGCAGATCAAAACATTTGTCACTGACTATAGTTTCAGAAGAAAATAAATTCAAGCTGCTAAAAAAAAATGAAGATACTAAAGAAGCTCTTTAGTTTCAGACCTGCAGGTGAACTGATGTTGGTGAGGAGTCAAAGATGTATCCGCTGATTTACCTCCAGGCAGCTTTTAAATGCAAATGCTGCCCTAACAGTGGCAGAGCTGTGCAGATTGTTGCCAACTTAATTAGCTCCTCTGTGACAGGTTGACTGCTTAGTTAGGAAAAGGATTACTTAATGCTGAAGCGCTGATGGGGGGGGTCTTTGTTTTTTCTGTCAGTCCTGCTTTAAAACCCACCCCTCCTCTTCCGCAGACCATGCCCTTCAGCATTTCCCCAACACAGCTCATTATTGACTGGGTTTTCTCACACAGTGACTGTGCCATTTTCAGTGCAAATCCCCCCAACATGATCTTTCCACCCATTGCTAGATCGATCTCCATTAGGCCTGTCAATACTCACCCGGTAAAGAGTTCAAATAGCGTTTAGAAAGGAGGACCAGAAGTCCTTTCTGTTTTTGAATATTTACTCCTGATCTAGAAAACGTCATCTCTTGGTAAAGGAGGTGGTAAGGGCATGCTGTTACTTCTTGTCACGTTACCTTTCTCATACGCAGGAAGGTGCTAAACTGGGACTCCAGGGCTCAACGTGTCCACAAGACTGAATGTCTGAAAAGGAGTGGGACTCTGAGGTGGCGTGTGAAGACTGCTAAACCTGCCGTCCCTGAGGGGATATGCAACTGCAATCTATGTGGATTTCATCTCAAGGTGTAAGTCTCATCACGACACACTAAGAGATGCATGTATTTTTTTTTTTTAAAGATAGATGGGACTTGTTTAATTTTAGCTGAGTCGTTTACAACTCATCCTCCAAGTGCTCCTCCTGATGCGAGATCCTCACATTAAAGTGTACCCAGTAACTGTAGGAGTTATTTCTGTTTGCTAGCAACATATCTAAAACCACTGGACAGATTTGAGTGAAAGTGTTGGTAAGTTTTCATTGGAAGTACGATACTTAAAGAATCAAGGGTGCAATGTCGTGTAAAGTACCAAAAAAAAAAAAATCTAAAAATGATCCATAAACAGCAGAAAAACAAAGTTGATAGATCAAAGTTCATGTTCAATAATCCTGGTGAAAAAAATCCAACAAAGTTCACTCAGGTCATTTGGACGGTTCTTTTTGTTTAAACGTTTCGTCCTTCATCCAAAGGACTTCATCAGTCAGAGGAGCCACAAAAAAACTCAGTTCCACAAGCAGCACGCTCACATAATGGACCAACGAGTTTGCTGGTGCTAAGATGGTTTCTGGGATCCGCCCTCTCCCCAGTCGACTCCTCTGAGGCAGCCAAAGTGGTTCCAAATTTAAGGACGAAGGATGAAAAGTCTAAAAAAAAAAAAACAACAAAAAGAAACAGTCCAGATGACCTGACTGAACTTTGTTGGATTTTTTTTAACCTGGATTATTGAGCATGAACTTTGATGTTTTGAACCACTGTGGCTATGGCTGCCTCAGAGGAGTCGACGGGAGAGAGGGCAGGCCCCAGAAGCCATCTTATCACCAGCAAACGAGTTGGTCCTCTATGTGCGTGCTGCCTGTGGGACTGAGTTTGTTTGTGGCTCCTCTGACTGACGAAGTCCTTTGGATGAAAGGTGAAATGTCTCAACAACAAAAAAAGGAAACTGTTCAGATGAACTGACTGAACTTTACTGGAAAGTTAATAGAGGCCTCTTTGCATTGCAGCCTAAAACTGGTCGGGTTGCTAATTTTGAAACCTAATTTTAGGTGTTTCAAGACGTGTTACAAAATGCAGACATATTTTTAGAAAATGTGTCCGTCGTCCGTCCTTGTCAGTATAACATACCAATGAAGCATTAAACACATATTCTCCTCTAGATAAAGATCAGCCCTCCCCACAACAAAACTCTTGAGATCAATAAAAAAGTATTTAGCAGCATGTGCAGATAAGTTTGAAATTGTGTTATCTCTTAAAGCTTCTCTCATTTGCATAGAGATTAGACCAAAACATATTGCTAATCATTACAGGGTTTATGAATATTTAATTAATGATGGCTAACTGAGGACGGAGGGAGAAAGTAATAATTGATGAGGCTGTGTGCAGATGGGACAATGTGAGATTCTTAATTAAATGTGGACGGAGTGAAACAACCCATTTCTAAAGTTTACAGTACACACAAGTGAAAAGTTTCTAAAGAATCAACTGATTTTTGGTATTGGTGTAACTTTAGCTTTTTGAAATATTTAGCCTTTTCTGCTGTTTTGTTTTTCATATGAAATTAATTGAGCTCATTTTGCATCCTTCATATCTTTAGATCTGTTTTCAACCTTTAACTGCTCTTTTCACATTTTGTTCTGCTTCAGCTTCTTCAGCTGCCTTGTTTATATTTAAACTTTTTTCCAGCTAATTTCAGATAATTTCAGCTGTTCTGTGCTCCTTTCAGATTTTTTCTGCTAACATTTTTGTGCTTCTTCTAACTTCTTTCTGCTATTTTCAGCTTGCAATGCTCCTTTCAGCTTATTTATGCAAATTTCAGCTTTTTCTGCCATTTCAGCTACTATTTAGCTGTTTTATGCTAAAGATAGCTTTTTCAGTTAATTTCACTTTTATTGGCACTCATTTCAACTTTATTTTCAGCCTAATTCAGCAAAAATGTGTACTTTACACTTCCTTCTTGTAGTTTAAGCTTGTTTCTGTCTTTTTAGCTACTTTTCAGCTGGTTTCATGCTAATGTCAACTTTTTTCAGATAATTTCCACTTGTTTGTGCTAATTTCTGCTTCTTTCAGCCTAACTGGGCAAATGTGTTCTTTCTGCTTTCTTCTGCTAATTTAAGCTTGTTCTACCTTTTCAGCTACCTTTTAGCATATTTTAGCTAATTTCAGCTGTTTTCAGATAAATTCAAGTTTTTCATGGTCATTTCTGCTACTTTCAGTCTAATTAAATTATTTCTGCTAATTTCAACTTGCTATGCTCCTTTCAATTTATTTCTGCTAGTTTCAGTTATTTCTGCCACTATTTAGCTGTTTTTATGCTACTATTAGCTTTTTCAGCTAATTCCTCATTTTTACACTCATTTCAATTTTTGTGTTCTTTCGGCTTTCTCTTGTTAATTTAAGCGTGCTCTCTTTTTTCAGCCACATTTCAGCACGTTTTATAAGCTAAATTCAGCTGTTTTTCAGCAAGTTCTTCAGCAATAAGCATTCACATTGCATTTTTACAGAAAATGCAATTTCTCTAATTTTGCTATAGAATAATTTCTGAAAGAAATGCCTACAATTTGTTGTAGAAATTGTATAAAAACTATAAAACCAAGATCCAAGAACATTGTAAACCTTCTGCTGGTAGCTCACTAGGGTCACCATGGAAATAACAGACTTGCGTCTGTCACTCCCTGAGTGTAAACCTAAAAGAGACAGATGGAAACAGACTGAAAATTAAACCTCAAACAGCTGCTGTGCAAAAACTGCAAGTTGAATCTTACAAATTCTTAAAGCATGAATGGCAGAAGAGTAAATATGAATTTTTATGCTTCTACAGTTTTTTTTATGTAGGAGAAATGACACGTTATAAAAACTTCTCTCTTCAAGTGCTGAAAAGATTATTTTGAGCAAACTATAAAGACGATGGACACTTGGCTGTGCCCTCTCTGCACTCTGAGGGGATTTGAGAGGAAACTGTACATCCTGAAGCATTAAGAGAAACACTGGGGGATGTGTTACTTGTATATGATGCACCAGAATAAGTTGTGGGAGAAAACAAAGTTTGGCTGCAGATTTTGAAACTTTTAGACATTTTACACATTAGAGAGTGTGACTTCAACTGTCAGTCTAGGAAAAAAGGTTCTAAAAATATAAAACTTAAGTTGTGATTGTTTAAAAACAACAAAATGTAAAGTGTGCCTGGGCTACAGGGCTGCAAAAAGGGACAGGTTTTCTTGTCTGTTTTGCCAAAATGCCATACTGTATGTGACCATTTAATGTTTTATATTTTTTTCTGGCAGTTCTTTGTTTACATTTTTTTGGGCATACCACCATCAAAACTCACAGCACACTGTTCCTGATAGAGCCACACATTTTGAGATCTAACTTTTTTTTTATGTTTTATTACAAAGTTGTGCAACGAGATACTAACTAACTACATAACCATTTACTCATGATCAGTAAAAACAACAACTTACAGTAAAAAAAAAAAAAAAAAAACTCGCTACGTTTTGAATTTTTCATTATTATGGATGCAACAATGTTGTGCACAGTTGAATCCAAGAAGCGGATTATGCTGCATTCACATTATGTAACTGTGTCGGTGCCTAATCTTGCCTCTCCAACTGCACATGTTGTGGCATTTCAAGTTTTAAACACATCCTTTTTGTCGAGCAGCTCTGAGGATCTGCCTGTTTGTTCTCCAGCTGTCTGTGGTGTCTGAGGATCAGCGCTGAGTTGTCTCACACTGTGAGCCAGACACAAATAAACTCCTTAAAACTGCGCTGGTTCGGAAATGCCTCAAGTGAAAGACCTGCAGGTGGTTTTTGTGCTGAACAGTTGCGCCGTTTGGACGGTTTTGTTTTTAAGCTTTGCAAAACGTCTGTAACTTGCTGATGACAAAGCGTTTTTTGCATAACATGACTCAGCACAAACTGCCTTCACAACGACTTTTGACACGAAACAAATTATTTTCTTTGCTCAATTCAAAGTTTTAAGACTAAATCATCTTTCGGTGAGCTGTTTTGCACTGTTGGTGTATATCTTAGATCCTTATTTACTGTTTCTTTTTAAACTTTATATTTTTGCAATTGATGGATGTAACTGGGCCTGTATGTACATAACTTCGTTCCACCTCATGTACCGCATGTGACGTGAATGACAATAAAGAACCTTGAAATTGACCTTTCACATCCATAGGAATTTACTGTTAAATAAACAGACACTTTCCTTTAATTGATTGTCCTATTTTAAAAATAAATCTTTGACACTATAATCTCAAACTTTCCTCAACAAGTAAGAGCACAGTTCAGATAACTTCTCTGTGATTACTACAGATTTGGGTCAGATTGTACGTCACACTCTTGATTAGCACAGACAAATATGCAAATCCCCCTCAAAAAGCCAAAAATCAAAGTTATAGAAATATGGATTCATTCGAGTGATAAATCTTATCGGTAGAATGAAGCTTTATCAGCGGGGAAAGGTTTGCATGCTTTCATTGTTCCTATGGGCTTGGGATGTCTCCGACAGGAATTTGGATGTCTGAGCTTCAATCAGATATGAAGCGGGACAGATAAGGACGCTTGGCAAACTGAAAACGTCTTCTTGTTGCTGGCATGACAGATGGAAACAATTTGTTAGCTTCAGAACTGTTTCAAGACCAAAAATAATAACAATAAAACCAAAGAGATGCAGAATTTATCAGATGAGATCGCTGCTGATCAACAAACTCATGACTCATAAACAAGTTTCCAAAGTTTGTCACATTTCCGGCTGATTTTGAAACTAAACTTAAAGCTACCTGCTGCCTCACTTGTGCAGGGAAGGTTTCCATCTTGCTGCAGAAGCCCGAGGGCCTGTCTTCTGTCACTGAGCTCCACTGAGTATCCAGGCATCTGTTCCTCCAGCCCGGGAGGCAATGCTAGATTAGAAAATCTGCGGGGGGTTCCCATTATCTTGGGGTCCTGTCTAGAGTCCTGCTTGGCAGCAGCCCACAACGCTGCTGCCATGCTGAAATTGAACTGAGAAGGATTTAATAGGTTTAGAGGCTTTTGCTCTCAGTGTGACTGAATCAGATAAAAGGGAAAATGGGAGGAAGTTGAGACAGACAGAAAGCTTGGCTGCAGATCGCAGAGGGTCGGAACAGAGAAAGAGAGATGGAAACAGCTGTGACACGCAATCAAAGAGCTCTTCCTGATTGTGATATATAGGTCTGTGTCACTGTCACTTATGGGTGTCAGATTTATGGGTGCTGGAAGCTTCAGTGACTCTTGCTCCCTAAATAAATTGGAAGCAATTATAGCAATGTGTGTGGAATTTTATATTTTCTGCTCAGCTTCTGAGATTTTTGCCAGTTTTGATGAGCTTTTGTTCATTTTAGTTCATGCGTCCAGCTAAAACTATTTTGTATTTTAACACTTTTGACACAAACAAGAAAGACAGATGAGTTACAGTAAGTTGTGCATCTAATTAAGGAAAGAAGGAAAAATTGAATGGCTGCTATTCTGCGAGATGTTTATGGTATTTGCCATTTAAACCAAAGTAACAGAAGCATGGTCTTAAGCAGGTCTAGCATTCCTTGAAGGGATGCCGATCACCGGCCACCTTTCATGCTATTGCTTTAGACTGAGGTCGTCTTATGTTAAGAAATGCCAAAGATCTATTGAAGTCAAACCTTGGAAATAACATTGTGTGGAATATTTTGCAAATTACAATATCTCATTTGATATAAGATGATAAAGCTTTGAGTATATGTTGTGTAATCCATGTTAATCAGTTGTAGATGTACAGCCAATAAGAGTTTCATTGAAAGAAATTAAATGTTTTGCTAACAGAAAAACGGGGTTGACTTCAACAGTTACAGTAATGCCAAGGTTTAAACCAAAGATGACATTCAATGTGTTGCATGCAAAGTATGTGTTATGAATGACTCACAAATACTACCACTTTAAATTGATACGGTTATGAAGGTATGCAGCCTTACACATGGAGCATGGGTGAACAAAAAATGTAACTTTCTTAAATAAATAAAACTACAAGCTGGCAAGACAGCAAATTATCTATATAAAAAAATAAAACTTTATGAGACCACAGAGGAGGAGTGGACATGGTGTAAGCACACTCAACAATGGCAAACTGACCAGAGTATAGTTTCAGAGGGAATACATGGACTGTGGCTGATTAGGAGATGAGAGACAGCTGAGCAGGGTGCAGATGTGAGTGTGTGTGGCAAGACTGAGGAGAAAATGACAGATGACAGAAGAAAACACGGGGAGGAAATCATGGGCGTTGCTACAGTTATATGTGACAGGACGTGTCCCGTCACATTTAATAAATATGTCTTTGGTCACCCCCATGAAATATTATTTCACCCAGCACTGCTTCTATTTCTTCATGAACTAATCCATTCCACTTGATTAATAGGAGAATACTCAAACCACTAAAAATCCACTCCAGGTTTTCCTGGTTGCTTACACCAACTCACCACACTGCATGCAGCGTTTCTCCTGGGGTGGCGGGAAGAGGGGGAGACACCTTTGTGTTGCACGCTAGCTCAGCACTAGGTTAGTGCTGGCAGTGATTGACAGGAGTGGTGGTGGTGGTGAGGGGTTAGGATGCATGAGAGAAGGGGAGTGCTACATCTGTAGCATCTTAGCTGGCACATCTGTATTGTGTGTCACTAGATTGTCATTATGTTAGTGCCGGGGGGGGGGGGGGGGGGGGGG
>NC_056501.1:17779574-17786077 GCF_014905685.2 Nematolebias whitei
GGGGGGGATCGGATGGTGAGAGAAGCAGAGCATGCTGTATTTGCCTGAGGAGAGCTGTTGGTCAGGGTACTTCTTGTTGTGCCATGTGGATGCTCTCTAAAATAGTTATTGAATCAAGTGTTGATTAAGCTAAGTAAAGATAGATGTTTAATAACCAGTTAAAATACACCAGAATGCAGAAAATGGCATCAACTTTATTCAAAATTTTCTGGGGGAGGAACCTTATGCCCCCCCCCCCCCCCCCACACACACACATTAAATTATTGTGATGCCAATGGAGGAAATGCAAACAAGCTAAGCACAAAAGAAACAGAAAGCAAATTCATAAGAAATAAACCTCAAAACCAAAAACTAAACAATGAAAAAAAAAAACACATGGATCAAGACAATTCCAACTCAATATCAGTAAAATGAGGTGAGTTTTAGCTTTTTGTGTGTTTTCTAGGCTCAGTTGGCTGTTGTGACCATCTTGAATTAGACCGTGTTAAAGTTAACTGATTGCAGATGTCAGCTCAATAGTCTCTGAAAGTTTCATGAAAATCTGACTCATAAGATATTTTGCTAACAGTACAGACAAATGACTATAGACATGCAAAGACACAGGCAAAACCATTATCACTTCAACTTCACCTTCAGTGGTACCTGATAACAAGTGTTCATGGAAAACGGGTATTTTTTGTCATTTGTATTTTACACAATAACCATTAAATTCTTGATGTTTACTAATAAGAACCACTAACAACTTTAAGAATCACTTTAAGGGTGCAATGTGTGCTTCAATTTAATAAAAAAACTAAGTTTAGCTAACGTTATTCAAGAGCAACTCACCTTTCATTAGTTGCTTGTATTGAGTAAAAACAGTAACCTAAATGAGGAAGTGTGACGATGTTTCCAAACTGATCTAAAATTTCAATCAAGCCTCTGCTGCACGTAAAAACTTGGACTAGTCCATCTAATCGAATAACCTACAATTTAAAGCTAATCTTCTATTCCTGTTAGGAAACAAACCAGATGTTTTCAATCCAAGTTAGTTTACATCGCACGCACACATTAGCCATTAGCAGCGAGAGTGAACAGTAATTTATTTCAATACTTTCCGTGTTCTTGGAGACACACTTATACTAACTGCATTTTCATTTTTCAAATGTCACTCTGCCACTGGTTTCAAAATAAAAGACAAGCGCTTTCAGTGAAGCTGTGCAGCTGGAGTCCTCTTTGATGTTTGCTGTATGTGTCTTTTTGAGTCGCTGTTCACAACCAAATCCAAGGCCCTCGTTAGAAATTCCCCGTGATAATTGAGGAACAGACAGAAAATACTGTGCTTTGTTCATTTTTAGCTTTAAGGCAGAAATTGAGATTTTTTTTATACTTTTTTTCTCAGACAGCAATATTTTTGCTGATGTCTGTGTACGTGATGTGCATGTGTTTGTGCCTGCCTGTTACCTGCCTGTTTTAATTCAAACTTGCAGACAGTTATTATTTGGTGTACATCTACAACAGATTAACTTTTGATAGCAATCTCATTCAAGATGGTTGTCAAAGCAAAATGAAATAAAAATGAGTTTAACAAATATTGACCTAAATAAACTTTGGTATGGCAGTCGTAGAAACTGATTCCCAACACACGTTCTGAGCCCTAACCGATTCATTCAACCTTTATTTATACAGGTTAGTCTCATTGATTGCATAAGATCCTTTGTTTAAAACGTTGCCTTTATAGATAGGAGTCAACTCTGTTACCAAAATACCCCATGAGACACTGGAAAGATAGCAATCAACCTTTTGTGAAATAATCCTTTAATGTTCATCTACAACTGACTGACTTATGGAGCCAGCTTAATTAAAAATGGCTGCCAGAGCCGACTGACCTTAGAAAACAGACAGAATGGCTGTGATTCATTTCGTTTTACAGTTACTGCACTTTAATTTCTTGTTGGAGCTGACTCCATTTGTGTGTTAGCAAAATATTTCATGAACCAATGGACAGAATTTCATGTATCTCACCACAGCAAATTGATATTAGCAAAAACTGACATAGCTAGCACTTAGTCCATTATAGATATGTTGAATAGTTTGAGGGTGGTTGCTGAGACTCATCCCCAGGCCAACCCTGAGCACAACAGCTTGTGATATCTTGCATGAGATGTTGCTAAATGTTATTTTAAGTGTCTGACTGAACATCATCATGCATCATGCAACCTCATCATTCCCCAGCATCAAATAATCGTAGAGTGTGAAAGGTGGTGATGACACATTAAAAACTTTTCCTCTTTTTTATGCATTCTCCTTTTGCCTGGTTCAATGAAGCATGGCCACTAAAATTACAAACCTGGGGAATAAAACTAGTTTTTTGAGGACACTGAAAGCCAGGTGGAGCTGGTCCAGGATCTGCTTCTGGCCCTCAGGCTGCATTTACCCTTATGTGACTTTAAAGGCTTAGATGTAATTTATTGAACATTTTAGTATTCATTAAGCAAGCATTTTATTCATCTGGGGGTGTGTATGACACATCAAAGTCCAATGAAGTGTGAGCTTAATTACTTTAAAGCAAATATGCAATGATAGTGAAACGATAATAATGTTTTGGTAAGATTTCATGTGAATGAAACGGTCACTGCAGGAAAGAACCTGGCTCACTCTCAGACCTCTGGACCCGTGACCAATCACTGGACGGGTCACAGAAACGCTGTCCCAAATCCAACAGTCCTCCGGGAGAGGCTGGCTGCCTTTATCTGACCTCAGCATCAGCTGGCCTCAGGCATGACTGGAAGACATGGCTCCAACGGCCAAATGAAAGCGAGACAGAAGGAGTGAAGGAAACACATCTTTTTTTGTGCTGCCTGCACAAAAAAAAAAAAAAATCAGGATAGCATGAAAATATTCCTGTTTTCTTCTTTAATTCATTTCAGGATGGCATATTTAGACGTTTAGCTTTGAACTCCTAAACGCGTATAGGCAAACAGCTTTCTTTGTAAGCGCCATCGTATTACAAGTCCAACAAAATGGAAGTGACATTTCTCGTGAGCTTCGGTTTGAACGTGGAGGGAAATAAAAAGGCAGAGTGCAGCACAGAAATGTTGTTTGCCACATCCCATCAGCACCCACAGCTCGCAGAAGAACATCTCGCTGAGTTGTTGGACAGACATCAAAGGCAGAGAGGCCTCAAATAGTTTCTGCGTCACACAGGGTGACCCAGCAGCACTTCGCTTCCTCCATATGTACATATACAACTCGATCCATGGAATACACAAACACAGACTGTGCAGTGGTGATTTGTCTGATGCACAAACTCACAGTTGTTGAGCCTTTAACTTTTTATTTATTTACTTAAACTTGTTACGTAGATCCTATATCACAGTTGGAGACGGGAATCCGTTGCAGTTGTCTTGACCTTTGACACAAGTCTTTGAATTCTGGTCACCATCTGCTGCTGACACACACTTACACAGACATACACACATGACCTCCGAGTATAGCACCTGTGGAAATGAATACCACTGTGTTCATAACCATAATAGACCTAAAGAATACATCAAGCCACATGAGTGAAGAGGTGTGTTATATTTATAGTCTTTGAATTTTGTTGTCTTTCAGAGGGGGTTTGGTTCACTGGGTGAAGCTCGCCACGTGCAGAGCAGACTTCCAATTTTAATGAACAGGTGTTCGCATTTCAAGACGAATGTCGTGCTGTATCGTGAACATTTTCAAGCTAGTTCATGTTCAACTCACAAACTGAAGCATAGCAAAGTGCAGTAAACTGGTTTATGTCGAAACTTGTGCCTGTTTGTTGAGAGCTCACCAGGATCCATGTGATGCTTTGACAATAAACCAGAGATGCTTGATAATAAACTTATAGTCACGGTTGTTGATTGGTGTGCTGAAAGCTCATTCTTTCATGTCATGGTAAAAATCAAACAATAGTTCTAAATCTTTATTTCACATTCCAACAAAGTTAAGTCATCTGGAATGTTTCTTTTTTATTTTATTTTTCAATACGTTTTGTCCTTCATCCAAAGTACTTCATCAGTTCGAGGAGCAACAACAAACTCAATCCCACAAGCAGAACACTCATAGTGGGCCAACTGGTTTTCTGATGATAACATGGTTTCTAGGGCCCACCCTCTCTCCCGCTGACTCCTCTGAAGAAGGATGAAACATCTCAAAGAATTAAAAAAAAAGGAACCGTCCAGATTACCTGACTTAACATTGTTGGATTTTTTTACCTGGATTATTGAGCACGAACTTTGATGTTTTGAACCACTTTGGCCGTGGCTGCCTCAGAGGAGCTGACAGGGGAGAGGGCGGGCCCCAGAATCCATCTTATCACCAGAAAACTGGATGGTCCACTGTGTGAGTGTGCTGCTTGTGGGACTGAGTTTGTTGTGGCTCCTCGGACTGATGAAGTCCTCTGGATGAAGGATGAAACGTATCAAGAAAAAAAAAAAAAAACCGTCCAGATGACCTGACTGTATTTTGTTGGATTTTTTTACCTGGATTATTGAGCATGAACTTTGATACATGTCACATTACATGCAAAATTAACATTATTAAATACTCCCACTTATTTGTTTTAAGCTATTTATGTCCACATTTCGATGTTACCAAAGTATTTTTGAAAAAAAGCAATGTATTATACAAGCAACATAATGACACAAATCATTGCTAATAAGACAGAATAAAATATATAAACAAAAACAAACAAGGATGAATAAAACCTAAAACAATGAAAGGTAAAAATAAAGAAAACATTCTCATATATAAAAGCCAGCAAGTTCAAGATGCTCTCTTCAGCTATTAAAGATAAAACACTAATAATGTAACACAGCCATGCAAAGCATAAAATAATAATGAAATAATAACTATATTCTTGAAACAAATCTATCCAACTAGTATTGTTTTCAAGACGTCTAGCGTACATGAGTGACTTTTGCATATTTCCCAAAAGTGACCAACATGTCTGACATTTGACCATGGCTACCGGCAGGAGCATCATTTGCTTCCGATAAATAGTTTGCAATCCATGTTTGAAAAAAAAGAAAATTACTCAGACTGAAACACAATATGTATAACCCTCAAAGCACACACCCATACACACATGCGTGCACAGAGCGAGACAACAAAACAAAGTACGTTGCACTCTGTTGTTCAAAAACAAAGGGAATTCAAGAGAATGTTGTTTTTGCTAAAACAATAGCTTTTCCTTTGTTTCGTTTTCTTCTTCAGGACCTGAGAATTATTCCTTGATACTTGGGGAAAAAAAAAGGCACACCAAGTGACTTTGAGGATTCCTTTTGAAAATTATGTGGAATTGTAAAAGTGAATGAACTTCAGACAAGCTGGGTATTCAGTGTGATGACGTCGTCCAACCGTCCAGGAAGGAGCAGCACAGGTGGGATCCACGTGGACGTGATAAGGTTTTGTAGCTGCTTTGTATTTTCTTCTGAACTGTCTTTATAACACACAATGTCATAAAAGAGAAGTAATTGTGTTTAATATGTTACGTTACATTTATTTACTTTCCTGTTGCAGGTAGCACAGCCTCTGTTAATATATATATATATATATATATATATTTGACCATAAAACAGGAAACTGTTAAAACAGACAAATGAAAAAACAAAAAAGAGCGAGTATCACAAATAACAAAATATCAGAGACATATTATTTATTTATTTATTTATTTATTTATTTACTTTAACAAGGGAAATGTGCCATTTGGTCCAGTCATCAGCAGCTCATGAAACTCATACTGGGACCATCCTGATGCTGCACGTTGCAACTTCAACTTCAGGAGAAACATTGATTTTATTCACTTACAACCTTTTAACAGAGCCTAGCTTTAAAAGATGTGAACTATCATTGTCATCTAGTTCCGCACTATGGAAGGTTCACCACTGATTTATAAAAATCTGGTCAGGCAGCTAACTTGTTTCTAATCCTGCAAATGACGGTGCAGATGCAGTTCTTACAGAATTTGTCTGAGCAGATGCAGCTGTCATCCTTAAATTAATGCTTTGCCTCCGGGGATTAACAGTCACCAAAAACAAAGTTTGTTTTCTCAGTCATCCAAGTATATATCAACAATAAAGGTTGAATCATGTCATCTGGACTTCGTTTTTTTGTTAAAAAGACATGTTTCGCCCCTCATCCAAGAGGCTTCTTCAGTCTGAGGCCTAGTCATCTGGTATTACCCAGAAGCCACCCTGACTCTTGTGTTTCAAGCCTGCCTCAGATACCCCTGAAGTCTGGCCTTTTCACTAATGGTTTCAAAAACACAAAGTTTGTTTTCTCAGTCATCCAGGTATATAACAACAAAAAAGGTTGAATCATGTCATCTGGACTTCGTTTTTTTGTTAAAAAAGAAACGTTTCGCCCCTCATCCAAGAGGCTTCGTCAGTCTGAGGCCTAGCCATCTGGTATTACCCAGAAGCCACCCTGACTCTTGTGTTTCAAGCCTGCCTCAGATACCCCTGAAGTCTGGCCTTTTCACTAATGGTTTCAGG
>NC_056501.1:17791077-17820427 GCF_014905685.2 Nematolebias whitei
ATATATATATATATATATATATATATGTATATACATATACATATATATATTTATATACACACATATATATATATATGCTAATTTTTTGGGACAGGCATTTTGGGTTTTCATGAGCTGTATGCCATAATCATCAGTATTAAAACAATTAAAGACCTGAAATATTTCAGTTGGTGTGCAATGAATCTGAAATATATGAAAGTTTCATTTTGATCATTACATTATGGAAAATAATGACCTTTATCACAATATGCAAATTTTTTGAGAAGGACCTGTATTTCTTAATTCCACTTGTTCGGAAAATGATATTGATGTGGAAAAACTGCAACCTAGTAGTGGGATGCTGTTACTTTGCGGGTAACATAATTGGCATGCTTTATGGGAAATGTAGTTTGTTGTCAGTGCACCCCTTTGACTTATTTATTATACAACAATCAGACCTTTTAAGCTCTCGCGGGCCACATGAAATGACGTGGCGGGCCACATCTGGCCCACGGGCCTCGAGTCTGACACGTGCTCTAAATGCTGAAGAATAAAGAAAAAGTGAATTATTAAAGTGAAATAGTGAGAAGGATGGTGGAGAAGTGCTCTGAAAAGCTAAGATTGAATGTTTTAGTGGGGGTGAGTTCAGTCCTGAGTTCCTCACATTAATAATTTCCCTTTGGCTTAAAAGACGACTTGAATCTGAAGTTCACCATTCAGGCTCAGCTGCAGGTTCTTGTGATGAAGGATTGCTTATAAAAAGTTTCTGCTCGACTTTCCCCGCCCCCAGTCCAACTCTCACCCGAGGGGCCACATTTCTTTAAAATGACTTGGTACAAATTTAATCTTCAGTGGGTCAGAGAAGCTTAAGATAATGTGCCATATCTCACCAACCAAGGATGTGAGCCTGTCTGTTCCTGATGTCTCCACCAATCACAGCTCGAGGCGGCAGATAAAATGCACAAGAGGAAAAGCAGTGAAGAAATAACGTGTTAAGATAGGAGTGTTGCTATGTTCGACCTGCAGAAATAAAAAATACAAACTTAAAAACGAAGCACTCCATGAAACGATTTAGATTTTCTTTGCTTCGAAATGCTTGAGATTCCAGCACTTGTGAAAATCAAAATGTTAAGAAAACAGCTCTGTTCGGGCTTGAGAGTATGTGATTCTGCAACTTGCAAAGTGTTCATATAAACAAAGACACATTCAGTTTAATAAAACAGTCTTGTGAGGCTGAAGAAAGATATTTAGTGGTTCAACTAAACAGATAAATGCAGGCTGTCTTGTGCTTGTTTATACTGCCCTCTAGTGTCAGAAAAGTGAATCGAAAGAATTAAATCAGCTGCAATTATTTGTTCTTTGGTTAGATAACGAATGCAAACAAACCAGAGTTCATCTTGGACACAGACAGATGTTTCTCTGTTTTGTTCATGGTGACACAGCTGGACTTTGGGTCATCGTGTAGGTTTCCAGCAGAACCGATTCAAAGATAACTGAACCGTCTGCACAGGTTTCAAGACGTTCTTCCTCCATACTCGCACATCCTCTCCATCAGTTTGGTAGTTCATCACAGATGAGCAAGTTGATCATCTCACTGTAACAGTGTCTATAGAGCAGTGTGGTACATAATCTGACACTGAAGCATCTTTATCCTCTTTCAGTTGATTAATCAGACAGTGTACAGGTTGGGATTTGGGGTTTTGTCTTTTATCTCTGATTTACTGTTTAATGCTCCTCGACTGTTCAAAGCTGGTCTTAATATTTTTACTGTATATTCACTGACACTGTCAAAATGACAATACTTCCAATTCTGGACGATACGGTGACATCATCAACTAAATACCTTCTAGCACTACCCTCAAAACACTGCACACACACATTATCACTCGGCCATTTGTTTTGCTCACATCTTTCCATTGTGATCACTTTAAACTGGTGGGCTGGCCTTCCCTTCAAACCCAGTGGCTCCATCATTTGTTTTACTTAGTATACAAGACAACCCTGTGTGAAACACCTCTTTATCTTCCATCCTTTCTTTCCCTGGTCCATAATTAAAAATGGTTGAAATGGTTATGACAGTCAGTTTACCAGATAGTAATCTAAAGTGTGGTGTGGTTGTAGCTAACACTCATTCACAGCTACTCAATGCACAATTCAAGAATCCTCTTTACCCTATTGCAGCACGGTGGCGCAACTGGTAGAGCTGCTGCCTCTCAGCGAGCAGGTCCTTGGTTCAAATCCCAGTCCAGGGGCCTTTCTGGGTGGAGTTTGCATGTTCTCTCCATGCATGCATGGGTTTTCTCCGGGTACTCCGGTTTCCTCCCACAGACCAAAAACATGCATGTTAGGCTGATTGGTAACTCTAAATTGTCCCTAGGTGTGAATGAGAGAGTGAATGGTTGTTTGTCTCGTTTGTCTCTATGTGGCCCTGTGATGGACTTGCGACCCGTCCAGGGTGTACCCCGCCCCTTGCACAGTGATTGCTGGACATGGGCACCGGCGACCCCCGTGACCCAAAATGGAATAAGCGGGTAAAGATAATGGATGGATGGATCTTTACCCTATTTTATTTTATCACCAAAACATTTCATGAACCCCTTATTTGATCATTTTGGAACTTTAATAGAGGAAACACAAGTCTATAATAGATTCACTTTTGGAGTTAATACAATTCAAGAAAGCCACTTCAATTAAATTACTGTATGTAACACACAACTGGTTATAACCTACTGGTATTCAGCTTCCACATACACGTAAGCTTAATAAACAAATCAACTCTGTTCTGCACAAATGCTTCTTCCAGTTAAGGCAGATAGCTAAGCTCTAGCCAGTGTTGTCCAGATCTGACCTTGAAAAACTAGTCCATGCCTTTGGATATGTCATGGATTCCTGTTTGGAAAATGATGCGCCTGTCTGTTGGGGACTTAGAAGACACAAACAGTACATAATTGGATTTATGATAACAGGGTTTCTGCTTTTTGGAATCGGCTGATACGTGGGATATCGACTAATTAGGAAGACGTCAACAGCAGCTTTGGCAATAGTAAGGCTGCCCACCTTATGTGAAGGATTACTCCGTGCTTCGAGCTCTCAGACTAATATACTTTGTGAGCTGAACCGTAAGCTGGACGCAATTTCTGAAAATCGTAGGCCACTTGCAGCTCCTAGGACTCGCCGGCATGAAGGAATCGACCTTGGAGAAGGCTAACAAGTGTGGACCGGTGGGATGTCCACAAATCTGGCTATTCGGATTCCCCATTGAGTGTACCATCCGAACTGAAGGCAGACATGAAATCAGTAGTCTGCCTGACCAAAACAATTGTTGTTTATCTGAATGTGGCCTCCCCGCTGGCCTTGGATAGGCCAACTTATCTCAAATTGCTCCTGGTGGATACGTAAATTAAGAAGCTCTGTTCTGTTGCAGCTCGGCTCTTAACTGGAACTCGTAGGTTTGATAATACGACACCAGTTTTGTCCTCCCTTCACTGGCTCCCTGTGCATACCAGAGTTGATTTTAAAATTCTCCTGCTAACTTTTAAGTGCCTAAATGGCCTTGCACCCCCTTATCTCTCTGAGCCATTGGAACTGTTTGTTCCCTCTCGGGTTCTGAGATCATTGGATCAGCTGCTTTTGGCGATTCCAAAAACTCGCTTGAAGCTCAGAGGCGATCGGGCATTTTCAGTCATGGGCCTCAAACTCTGGAACAATCTGCCCCCAACATTAGGCAGGCCACTTCACTTCCTGTTTTTAAGCCTACGCTAAAAACACATCTGTTTTCTCTGGCATTTCACGCTGTGTGAGTTAATTTATTTATTTATTTATTTTTTGTTCTATGTTGTTCTTTGATGTTCCTAATTAATTTTCAGTACTATCATTATATTTGCATTTTCCATTTAATTACTCTCATTGATATTTTGTTCAGCACTTTGGCAACAGCTCCTGTTTCAAATGTGCTTTATAAATAAAGTTGACTTGACTTGACACATGGTGATCTAAATAAAAAAAAAATCAGGCCTGGAAGGCAACAGGTGATATGCATTCCTTCAAGGAGTGCTAGGACTTTAACTAAGATTAGAATAGTTTTATGAGTGCATCAATCCATGGTTTGCTGCTAGCTGCTGCTAGCTATTAGCTCATGAAGCTGGTCAGCAATTAAGATCTAGTTTTCCAAACTGGTTACTAAAAGAGCTATCTACAACAGGTAAGACACTAAACTTCACCTTAACCAAAAATTCAGAACTGTTGCTTTAATTTTTGACAGCTTATTATAGTATAATCACAACCTGGATTCCTTGTGCTCGTGCACATTTGCATCTTGGGATAAAGTATGATCGTGTATCGTTCACTCTGGCTGACCTACTCGTGTTCTGACAGATTTTTATACCAAGTGGCTGATCGCACAGAACATTTACTATTCTGGTTTCACTGACCTACTTCAGACAGCTGTGGGAGTATCTCTGCAAAAAGCAATTCTTCCTGAATCAATATTTTACACAGGCTGTCTGCATCATTTAGCTCAGGGCTGCCTACAGGCCTCACAAAGATTTTCTCCACCTAAAACAAACTAAAACAAAAACTGAAAATGTGCAGCTCAAACCTGAAACGGATCGTTACTTTTGGACTTTTAATTATTGTGAGAAGTCATTTGTGTTTAGCTTCGCGTCTCTCACACGTTGTTAGGTCTGATCAGAGCTGACCTCCTGAACGGTCTGCAGCTGCACTTGAAGGACTGATAACATTTTTCTGTGTATTATCTTAATAAAACATTCTTTTTTATGAGGCCCCTGCATGCTTACAGAAAAGAGTTACAGGATAACAGATGTTGTTGCATCATCTTGGAGAAAAGCTAAAATCGGAGGTACAACTTTTACACCAAAGCGTTGCTAATATGGTGATAAATTATTAGTATGTTGTTATTTCTGCTTTACAGAATTTGCATGGTCTCTTCCTTTCTCTGATTATTGTTTGCCACCAGCAGGTGAAGGTGGACAATGATGATTTTGCCTGTGTCTGTGTGTATGCTCATGTATTTATCTGTTAACAAGTTATCTCATGAATCAATTCAATTCAGTTTGTAGCTCCAAGTCGTAACAGAAGTCATCTCAGGGCACTGAACAGAAACATTCATATAAAAAAATAATAATTTAACATTTATCTGAGGAGCAGACTGCTTTGAGTTCAACACCATCACAGAACTCTCATCTTGAGCATGAAGGCGACAGTGGAAAGGAAAAACTCCCTCATGAGGAAGAAACCTTTAGCAGAACCAGGCTCAGGACAAGCAGCCATCTGCTTCGACCAACTGGGTTTGAGAGGAACAGGAAGGAGGAACGGATACACAATGGCAGGTCGAGAATCAGCAGCATTTTGGATCAACTGAAGACGTTTTAAAGAAATATTTGGACACCCAGATAACAAACCAGTGCAATAGTCCAGTCAAGATGTGACAAATGCATGAACTAGTTTTTCTGCATCATTTTTAGATAACATGTTTCTAATTTTAGTGATATCACGTAGGTGGAAGAAGGTGGTTCTAGTAATGTTTTTAATGTGGGGGATAAAAGATGTGCTGATCGAACATAACACCAAGATTTTTAACATTAGATCTGGAGGACAGATTAATGCCATCTAAGGAGGGAGAAAGACTGAAAAATGTATCACTAAGATGCACGGGTCCAAAAACTAAAACCTCAGTCTTGTCTGTGTTCAAAAGCAGAAAATTAAGGGTCATCCAGGTTTTTACGTCTTTAAGACATGCTTAGTCTAAGTAGCTGACTGGATTCATTGGGTTTCATGGACAAATATAACTGTGTATCATCAGCATAACAATGAAAATTTATCCCATGCGGTTTAATAACTTTACCTAAAGGAATCACCGGATAAAATGTTATGAAACTTTCAGAAAATATTCACTAGGAATATAGGTACAGCTGTATAACTTTACAGTTTAAAATGTCTGCCACAGCTAACTCACTTTTAAAAACAAATAATGGTTATAACTTCAACAGTTCAAGAGGCATTGAGCTAAAATGTGGTGTGGTGTTAGCTGAGGCTGATCCTCAAAACATATTCTGAGAATTAGTAACGTGCACAAGATCTTGGTTTAAATTTTGCTATTATTTAAAATCAAGTCTGTCTGTCTGTTAGCAAAATATTTTATGAACCAGTGAGCAGATTTTAATGAACGTTTCAAGAATTATTCACTAGATATATGTCTACAATTGATTAATGTTTGGAGCAAATTCAAAATTGATGTCACAGCAAACTTACCTTAGAAAGCACAACAATGGCTATAACTGAGTCAGTTTACCAGATATAGAGTTAAAATATGATGTAGTAGTAGCTGAGAGTCCTTTGCAACAAATTGGTTGAGCGTTGAACCATGACCGCTTCAGAAACTTTATGAAAGGTGGTGGACAATTCGAGATCCTGCACGGAATGCTGTACATTTAATTATTACTTTCCTTTTTTATCATACTAGCATTTTTCTTTTTTTTTTTTCAAAAACCCCATCATTATTAATAGAAAATATTTATGATGAATGTGTTCCTGCTAGGCAAGTATTTATGTAGTTTGTCTGCAGGTACGTTTTGTAACGTGTGCGTCTGCTTTGTGTTACATGTTGACCAACGACCAAAGTTCATCTTGAAGCCAGTGTTTGTTGCTCTAAATTTAAATCTGCGTGTACTTTTCTGTGCCACACACGTGTACATGACCTTTGCCAGGATCACTGTTATAATCTTTTACTGTCAACGACCGTGACTTTTAGACTCGTTGATAGTCCGAATGGTCTCTTTTCAGTCCAGAGCCTACAATTATTGTTTCATCCACAAAACATCTGCAATACCACATGGAAACAACAAAAGTGTGCTTCTATTGTATGATGGTTTATTTTAAAGCTTCCATGTTGAGAGAAAAAAAGTTGCCTCTGAACAAATTTAGCGTACAGTCTGGTTTTGTTCAGTCAAAAAACAAAAGACCTTTGTGCAAGAAACTCTGCACTGCAGGACAAAACTAACTCCTTCTGATGTAGACTTATCATACAGGGTCAAAGGTCACAGATGTCCAACACATGCTCACCTTTGTTTTTTATACTTTAATTCTCTACATTTTTTTTGATGATATACGTGACAGAGGAGTGGAAACACAAATGCATTTCTTTAAAGAGTTTTTTATGAAACATTGCAACACCTGCAATGGGTGCACAAGGGTGTTGTGACTTTTCGTACTGATGCAACTTTAGCTTTTGGAAATATTTAGAGTTTTCTGCCTCTATATTCTCATAGAAAATTAATTGATCTCATTTTACATCTTTCAGATCTTTAGATCTGTTTACAACCTTTTCTTTTCACATTTTGTTCTGTTTCAGTTTCTTTCAGCTGCATTGTGCAAATTTAAAGTTTTTTTTTATTTATTTTCAGCTACTTTCAGCTGTTCTTTCAGCTGCTTTTTTCTTCTTTCATGTTCTTTCTGCTAACTACAACCTTTTTCTGCTTCTAACTTATTTCTGCCAATTTCAGCTTATCATGCTCCTTTCAGCTTATTTCTGCAAGTTTATGTTTTCCCTGCTATTTCAGCTACTGTTTAGCTGTTTTATGCTAATTTTAGCTTTTCAGCTAATTCCACATTTTTGTACTCCTTTCAAATTTTTACAGCCCAGTTCAACAAACATGTGCTCTCAATTATTGCTACTTTTTTTAAACTACTTTTCAGATGTTTTTTTTTTTTCTAATTTCACCATTTTCAGATAATTTCAATGTTTTGTGCTCATTTCTGCTTCTGCCTAATTCTGAAAATATGTTTTTTCTGTTTTCTTTTGCCAGTTTGAGTTTTCTCAAGCTTTTCAACTAACCTTTTAGCATTTTTAGCTAATTTCATCCATTTTCAGATTAATTTGGTTTTTGTTTTGTTTTTTCTGGAAATTTCTGCTACTTTCAGCCAAATTAACTTATTTCTGATAATTTCAGCTCGTTATGCTTCTTTCAGCTTCTTTCTGCTAGTTTCAGCTTTGTCTGCTATTTCAGCTACCATTTAGCTGTTTTATGCTAAATGCAGCTTTTCCAGCTAATTCCACATTTCTTTTTAGCTCATTACAGCTCTTTCCATTTCCTCTGGTAATTTGTCTTTCTGCCTTTTTATCTACTTTTCAGCTATATTTGGCTAATTTCAGCTTTTTTATTAGTTAAATTCATAATTTTTGTGCTAATTTCTGCTCATTTAAATCTAATTCAGCAAATATGTTTTCTTTCTGACTTCTCCTGCTAAATTAGGCTTGTTCTTCAATTTCAGCTATATTTCAGAATTTATTTATTTAGTTTTATTGGTGTAGCTAATTTCAGCTGTTTGTCAGCAAGTTTATTTTTTATTATTTACAAAGCTCATTCACACTGCATTTTCACAGGAAATGCAGTTTCTCTAGTATAATTTAAGTTTCACTGCCTGCTCCTTTTTCATCTGGGGTTTGGTTGAAATAAAATGTATTTCATGCGTGGTACTCGTTTCTTGATAAATGATGACACGTGTGGTGAGGAAAGAGTGTTTGCATTTAACTCTGTTTTCAAAGAGTAGCCCAACATTAAAGCAACACTTGAAAAAGAAACAAGACAAAACTGAATTTAAAAGCTTATCATTCCTTGAATGAATTCACATTTCCTGCTATTCTTAAGATGTAAACTAAAATCACCTTTTGATGAGAAGAGGCAGCACCACAGCAATTTTGGTCAAATCCTGTAAAATATGAATTATGTAAATCTCACAATATGTGACAGAGCTCAGAGAATGAACTGGGGATGACTATGACCCACTATCACTAAACTGAACTCCACATTTGTAAAACTGATGGAGGTTTAACCATTTGCTTGTTTGTTTCCTCAGGTCCACATGCTATGGAGGTTATCTTCAATTGGGTTGGCTTCAAAAGTTAAGTTTTTGAAGCAATGATTACTTTTTTTTAGAGTTTCTCTAAAATCCAGTCCAGTGGTTCATGAGAAACAACAAACCATCACACACTCACTCACTCACTGGCAAAAACATAATCACCTCTTGCGTTCAAATGCTAATCTCATAACTCTGTCATTATATGAAGAAGAAATAGACTAAAATAATCAAAATAATAAACATTAGTGAGCTTTTCTTGAGCTGGAGACCTTAAGGTAGATGATAAACAAGCATCACAACCAAGACGTTCATTCAAAAGATGTTTACTTTCATTCTAACTTGTTGTACTCCTTCTCTCCACTAGATGGCAGACGACATCCACGTTCATCTGCAGCTCCTGCTCATCACACAACAAAACTGTAGCAGCTTTGCAGCCCGAGGCCATCATTACACACTCAATAGAGCAATATTCAGTCATCTTCTCTGCTAAATTGATCCCTCTGCTGCTAAACAACATGAGGTGTGATGATTTTTATTATTTTTTATTTTTTGCAGCTGAAACAGCTGCATGCTTTGTAGCAAGATATTTATGTTGACCTTTTTGTTGTTACACGATCAGCTGTCTGTCGATTGTCGGTCTGCAGCTTGAGGTCAGCAGGGCCGTCCTCTCAGAGCATCATTGTGGTTGCGTTGACACTGTCCTGGTTTGTACCGGAGCTTGTGAAACTCTCGTCCAGAGGACACAAACGCACAAGCTTGCCCAATTCCGACCTGTTTCAGAACATGCATGTAAATTTTACAAAACGCTGTTATCAAACACGGCAAGGCCTGATAAGATTACTGTTGTTTACCATGCAGGTTGGGAACACGGAGTCTCTTTCTTGCACCCACACCCACACATGCATAATGATAAATGCATACTTTTGCATTGCTCTTATATATACTACCTTAAATTAAAAGAGCATAAAGTCAATTTCTGGTCAAAATAAACCACCATTTGCACTAAATATACACATGCATGCTGCATCTTTATATAGCTGGTCATTACCAGAGGGATAGACATATACAGAACATGCTGTTCAGTTTATTATAACAAATCAACACATCTTATCACAGCTTTGTATATCCCTGCAGCCCCCTCCTCCCACACCCCTCTTCCTTTCAGCCACTCCTCGGTCTGTCAGCAGCAGGGTGGAGCTCACAGAGCTGCACATGTTTCAAGCATGCTGCAGCTCACTGACTGTTTTCTTCCACTTCCCACAGTGCACCCATGGCTAAGCCAAACGAGGCCCGAGGAGGGACCGGTGGCTGCTTTGCACCAATCACAAGTGTCTCCACACCCCACTCTGTTTTTCTCTCCTCCCAGTTCACTCCCCTCCCTGACTTGCAGTTGGCAGTGGGCACGCCAACTAGAGAGAGAGAGAGAGAAAAGTTCAGGGAAGACAAAGTGATAAGCATCAAGCAGCTTCTGGGTTTTGCTTTCAAGTGGACTCCTGCTGAACTGAAGCAAGTGTGTGTGTGTGTTAGTGTGTGTGTGGTACTGGTTTCCTCCTGTCATTGGAGGAACACAGAGCGTCAGCCGTGAACTAAAGGTTATAAAACAGAAGAGCCACCGGAGGAAGATGCACAGCAAGACTTCAGTTCTCAGGAGGAACTCAGCCTGACGTTTAGACCTTCTCACTCTGGACTGGAGACAGGACGACACTGGTCCAAACTCCCCTATCTCCAGTTCACACCCATCACTCTCTGACAGCTCCTGCTGGAGCACCTGCTCCTGACTGTCTGACTCCAAGATGTCAGACGATGACTGCCGCTCGCCCATCGGCCTGGACGTGTGCACCTGCTGCCTGGACCTGGCCAGTGGAAGTGACGACTCCCTGTCCAGCAGCCCCTCTCAGGGCCACGGCACCACGGGAGGCCTGCCAGCAAGCCCCACCAGCCCCAGCGTGAATCACTTCAGACAGCTCCGCAACCAGCTCATGTACCAGAACCTGAACACGGACAAGCTGAACAACATCATGAGGCAGGACTCCCTGGAGTCGGTGGTGAGGGACCCCTGCTTCCTGCTCAACGAGGGCATCTGCAACAGCAACATCGACCAGACCATGCTGTCCATACTGCTCTTCTTTCACAGGTATGTCTGTTTACTCGTTCCTGACGGGCCAAACGTGTCCCAAAGCGTGAAACTTCAACCAATAATTGCATCATTCATTAGACACCTGAAGTACAAATCCATCTTTTCATCTGAGCATTGCTGCATCTCTAAAAACATCATGTTGTTAATGCATTTCCTACATTCACTCATCAGCATTTTTATGGATCACATTACATTTGTGCTTTTATTTTGTGTTGTTATTCCATTTAGAGGCAACTAGTGCTAGGTGTGACACTCCAACAGGTTGCTTGTCCTCAAATTTTCATTCCAAAATGACCTTTATTTACAAACAGATAAACTTCATGCAGAAAATACCCCACCCGGACATCTCGAGACGCTATGATCTTGTCTGGATACGAGTCAAATAAGCTTTTATTGCCTGACGTCAATAAAACTGGCTCCACTCCTTCATTGTTTTTGCCTAATTGTTTCTGGCAGCTCGCCCTGCAGTGATTGCGAGAATGACAGTGTCTCTCTGCAAAGTTTCCATCCGTTTGGAAGCTTGTTTGGCATCCAAAGTATTTGTTGTTTACTCAGCCGCAGGTATCGTTGATTGTACTGAACTTGAATGAAACATAGGTACTTATATTACAACTAAACAACCAAGTGTCAAAGCGTGCACAAACAGCAGAACCTACTCTTGGCATTAGAGTGACTTTTAAATATTTCTGACGTGGAAGTTGCTGTAATTTTTCTTTATCAATATGTTTTAAAAGATCATAACATGTGAAGTAAATCATCTGTGAAGAAAATGCAACAGTTTCACAGTGATTGGACAATAATATATATGTTTTTCCCCTGAAAGATTTTAAACAAACAAGTAACCACCCAGTTAAAAACAAACAAACACTGATTAAATATATATAGGGAATATCTAAATTCATTCATTTTCATATTGATTCATACCCATCTGCTCACCACAGACTCATGTTCAGGCTGCTGTTATTATGCTGTATTGTTTTACATTAGCAGTGTTTAGCATCTTACATCTTTTAGTTTGCCATTTGGTGTTCATTTACCGTATATATTAGCATATATATTAGATCCTTATACACGGTTTCTTTTTACCTTTTATATTTTTTTATATTTTGGTGAAGAACTGGGAACCTGAGTACATAATTTCATTCCACCTCGTGCACCGCATGTGATGAGAATGACAATAAACTTGGACTTGAAATGTTCAACATCACATTAAATGTGCAAGTATCAAACAAGTGACTGATATTTGATTTATTTGTTTAATATATGGCGATCAAGTCAAAGTGGCACGATAGTGCGGTGGTAAGAGCTGTTGCCGCTCAGCGAGAAGGTCACGGGATCGCTTTCGGTTGACATGCGGTTTGCATGTTCTCTCCGTGCATGCGTGTTTTTTCTCCGGGTGCTCCGGTTTCCTCCCACAGAGCAAAAACATGCACGTTAGGCTCTAAATTGTCCGTAGGTGAGTGGCTACGTGTCCTTGTGATGGACTGGAGACGTATCTAGTTTGTCCCCCGCCTCTCACACGACTGATGGACATGTGCACCATGGACCCATGGAGAAAATGGAAAAGGAGACAAGGCGAGTAAAGCTAATGGATGGATGGACAATCAAACCAATAAAACAAATTCATAACTTAATCGGACATAAAACAAACACAAACTGTGCATAAAAAGGATTTCTTTCACCTCGAGTGCCTTTTTTCAATAACCAACATTTTTCCTTTAATCTATCAGAACAAATATCCGCAATAATGTTTGTCCAGATAAAGTTTCCTTGGAGTAACCACGGAAACGCTGGTTATCATTGAGCAGAGTTGTGTTATCGTAATGTTCTGGCCACGGCACATTATCAGTGTTTTATCACGTATCATCAGGAGCTGCCTCTCATTATTCAGACCAGTTAATGTTTAAGCTGTCTTTACTTTTCTGTGTGCTGTAAACCTCCTCTCGTCGCGCGTCGTGATCTATATTGTGCTCGGACAGTATAAGCGAAGAAAATAGAGGTACGAGTGTCGGATCAAATCAAAATGAGAATGGAATGACACAATTATGAGAGGGAATTTTAAAAACAGACACACAAAATATATCATTTGTCCCAGGTTGTTAATGACTGATGTGTTCTTTTTAGACGTCACCGACGGGATCATAAACAGCCTTAAAGAGAGGTTTGCTCCTCAGACAGCCATTATAACAATTAAACTCTGTGACAATAGAGCGAATAGTGAATACTACTACAGAATGTAGAATGTCTTGTTTCACAATGAGAGCTTCACGTACGTGCGAGAATGTGAATTGTTCCAAATGAAATAAACCAGCAAGGTGCTTTGTCATGTGTGTGGAAACGAAATGCTGCATGACTTTAAGATCCATTGAATAAAAATGGGAAGATTTTCCACGTTGGTTGGAAACGACTGTACTAATTGAGCGTCAGTGTCGTAGAAAATGGTTTTGTTTAAACTGTAGCAAAAAAAAAAAAAAAAGAAAAGCAACAAATGGTTAATGACACTGTGGTGCTTTGACTGCGATACAATTACCAATAAACCATTCAAGCAACCACTACATTCAAAATGAACTCTACCGTTTAATCAGCTGGTGCGGTTTTAATAACTTACTTTATGCCAACTTTCCCTCAGGAGATCAGTAACGTGTCTTTATATTGTATTCCTTCACAAAGTTTCGTTATGAAACACCATCAGTTTCGCAGAATCCAAATGGTCGTAAATTCCTTCTTAATCCTGGGTGTTCCCTGGCAGAGAGAGGTTGGGTTAATTTGTGTACAGGTTACACCTGAAAAGGTTTCTCTTATCAGTGACACCAGACCTGAGCATAAGACAGCTGGACAGCTCGGCCTGCTCAGACACACACCTACACACACACAGGGCTCATTGTGCGCTCTCTTTTCACCCTGACGTTACACTGGTTTACTATATTCTAAATTATGTCCAGACTGCTCACTTTAATTCAGTTTTATCAAGTGTGTGTAGTATATTTATGACAAAAGCTTGAAATTTCAACCAAAATCCTTAGGATTCTTAGTACTACAGAATTACATTTAAGCATTATAACATATCAGGCAAAACATTATTTGTGCATTACATATGGACTCTCATAAATATTCATTTAGACTTTACAAACAAACAACTTGTGACATTGTAATTAAATACTATCTTCTCATTGTCCGCACAGTACATTGTTTGGCTGAACGCAACATAAAATTAAAGAAATTGCATTTCCTGAGAAAATGCATTGTGAATGCTTATTGCTGAATAATTTGCTTAAAAGCAGCTGAAATTAGATAAAAATATGTTGAAATGTCACTGAAATGGATGAACAAGCGTAAGTTAGCAGAAGCAAGCAGAAAGAACCATATTTGCGGAATTAGGTTTAAATAAGCTGAAATGAGCACAAAACAGGAAATTAGCTTTAAAAAAGCTGAAATTTGCAAAAAAAACTAAAACAAAAGATAGCTGAAAATAGCTGAAAAGGCATAAAGAAGCCTAAAGTACCAGAAAGAAGTGGAAAGATCTAATATGAGCTCAAAAAAATGTGGAATTAGCTGAAAAAAAAACGCAAATTAGCACAAAACAGCTAAAAATTAGCAGAAATAGCAGAAAAAGCTGAAACTAAGAGAAAAAACCTGAAAGGAGCATAATGATCTGAAAATTGCATAAATAAGTTAATTAGGCTGAAAGTAGCAGAAATTACCATGAAAAACTTGGATTTATCTGAAAACAGCTGAATTTAGCTAAAAATGCTAACAAGGTAGCTGAAAAGGTGGAACAAGCTTAAATTAGCTGAAGAAAGGAAAAATAACATGATTGCCCAATTAGGCCAAAAGAAGCAGAAATGAGCACAAAAAAGTGGAAATCATCTGAAAATAGCTGAAAATAGCAATAAACAGCTAGTAGCTGAAATAGTAGCAAAAGCTAAAATGCAGAAATAAGCTGAAAGGAGCATAATAATCTGAAATTAGCAGAAAAGAGTTAGAAGAACTGTAAAATGTTGTAGTTAGCAGAAAGAACCTTAAAGGAGCACAAAACAGCTGAAATTAACTGAAAATAACTGGAAAACAGTTTAAGTTTGCACAAGGAAGCTGAAAGAAGCTAAAGCAGAAAAAATGTGAAAGGAGCTAAAAGGTTGTAAACAGATCTAAATATCTGAAGGATGTAAAATGAGCTGAACTAATTTCCTATGAGAAAATATGGTAGAAAAGGCTAAATATTTCAAAAAGCTAAAGTTGCACCAATAGCAAACGTCACAGCAGGATTGTCCAGATTGAGCTGAACATTTTGATACATGATTCGTTGAAGTAGCTTGAAAAATGTGGGACGAGAATGGCGCCGAAAAATGTACAGAAGAGAAATGGATCATAATCGAGTGAATGCTTCATAAGTGTCCACACAATAACTTCAGGCTAATACTGGTAAATAAAAAAAAAACAAGTTTCAAGAATGAAACGTATGCTCATTATAAACTCAACATCATTACAAGCTGTTACAAAAAAAATATTGCACCATCACTGAAATCCAACATTTAAAACCTTCTATTGCTACAAAGGTTCTTGCATCAGAGGAGTGGAATCTTAAGTCGTGCAACTATTTAATGTAATACAGTGTGAGGGAGGGGGGGGGGGGGGGCTGCTGCTCTTAGAACTGTTATTAACTAGAACCACATCCCCCACATTAAAGGCTTATATGTGCAAAACATTGTCCCTATGATCATAAAACTTAACCAGTGATATTTTTGGATCAATACTGTTTTGAAATGAGGCAAACCACAAAGAAAATGAACGACAATAAAACAGAATGTGTGTTTCCATTGTTAGCTTGTATCATCGCGAGCCGTGGGTGGTTGGGAGGATGAATGTAAACAACAAATCTGAAATTATTGCTCACTGATCAATCATAACTGAAGGGCTGTATCTAATATAGAGCATGTTTCTGATAATTGATTATCATCGCCTTTCTTCCCGGAGTTTGAAACCAAGTTGTTGCTGGTTTGTCAAGCCTTGAAAACTGTTGGCACAATCTTATGCAACATTGCAAGATGAAATGCTCAACGTATATGTTGTAAATAACCCTCAGCTACTACCACTTCAAATTTGAGCTCAGCATCTGTAAAACTGATTCATTTAAAGCCATTTTGGTGTTTTCATTGCACAGTTGACTGTTGCTGCTATCTTGAAATGGATTGGCTCCAAAACTTAATCACACGTAGAGGTGCAGCGATAGAGTTTTTCTTGAAGGTTTAATTCAAATCTGCCAATTGGCTTATGGGATATTTTGCTAACAGACAGGCAAGGTTGACTCCATAGATAATGGGCAAATTCTAAGCAAAGATCTTGCAAATCTGTTAGTGCTCAAAACGTGTGTTGGGGATCAATTTCAGTCACCACAACACCTAATTTAAGGTCAGTATTTGTAAAACTGACAGAGTTAAAAACAAGTTTGCGCTTTTTAAAGTCAGTTGCCTGTGGCGGCCATTTTAAATCAAGCTGATTACACACGCTACTCATTTCTGGATCATCAGTGATTACTTTCTGAAAGTTTCATATCAAATTGTTTAGTGGTGCACAAAAATTTAAACGTGAATCGGTATATTTTGTTTTCTACTTTCTCAGGACTGGCTCCGGAAAAACAAAGTACACATTTGACCAATATTTTCCAGCCAACATAAGACAGATGTAGTCACGCTGGACCGAAGCATTAAAGTTTATGGTGGAGTGGAGTCTTTAATGGAACATGGCTCTTTGGGATGCTGCCTGGAATTCCACACTGGTGATTTCAAGTCAGTCTCTTTTTATGAAACCTATATTTTTTTTATTGGCTCGTACAACTTGAAGGAAAGTCTGAGCTGTTTGTGTTTAAACGCACGCTGGTGGAAGGCAATACGACAAAAGCAAGCATGTCAGGGTGGAAGAAACAAAACAGATTCACATCCAGGCAAGCCTTAGGAACCAGCGCGTAACAAACAAAACGCCATGCCGAGACAGACTGGGAGCGCTGGAGGGAAAAACAGCTGAAGAAGGCTGGAGCTACGACAAAACAGCCAGGACGGAGTAAAAATCCTGTTGGTGCAGCAAAGAACCAGGCCGGCTGTTGATGGCAAATAAACACTTTAGGAAAGCTAATGTCATTGTGATATAAGTAAAACATCATGAAAAGTGCTCTTTTTTTTAAGGTTTTCCTATTAACACTATGCATAAACTCGGGAATACTCACACACGAGTGCATACTTGCATCTTGTATTGAACCATGTGCTTTATCGCTGCAGGTTAAATAGGGATGAACAATAATGGCTTTTAAATTGAGCTTTTTTTTTTTTTTATATACAGCCTTGTTAAGTTGTGACTCGGTGAATCAGCTGTCCTTTGTGCTTCGCCAGAGAATGCCTGGAGCCACTCTGAATAATCAGTGTGTCAGTGTATAACTGTGTCACTTTGTGTGGGATTATATTACAGCGCTGCAGCACTGGGCGGCCCAGTCTGCAGTTTGTGTTGGAGAAGGAATTTCTTTTGGCTCGCACACGCAAACAGACCACGGATGCCGTTTTTATGATCCACATCAGCAGACAGAGATCGATGTTTGTCAACGTAAAAATACACGGACACGCCCTGAACCGCAAGCTCGTGCAATCCCCGCTCTGTCTCTCTTAAACAACACCTCTGTGGCTTTAGGTTGCCCCTGGCAACAATACAAACATGAACGCTGCAGCCGATCGGCGTTTCGGCGCCGTTGTGTTTGGAGTCCAGCTGTTTGTTTTTTTTTTAGCTTTTCAATGATTAAGAAATATTCAACAGTTTGAAAGAAAAATATCTTCGGATTTGATTTTTTTTCTAGACATGACAGAACAACGACAATAGAAAGACAATTAAACCTGCATTTAGTTGCTTCCTGAAATTGGTCCTGATCTAACTGATAGCTTCAAACTGTTTCAGTGGATTGAGACTAGAATGCAACACGAAGACCTAAACACACGAGTACACTGACCGTACCCAGAGGTGACCGGCAGCATTATGCTGTTGACACATCACAAACATAAAATCCATCTAAGCTCTTCTGTCCTGCACATACAGTACGTGCCAGAGGAGGATTAGAAATCTATACGTAACACATCAAACTCAAATCCTTGAGCTCGGAGTGTGTGTCTTTCAGAATTCTGGGAAGGAGCCGGTGTCACCCTCCTTCTGAACCGGCACTGTTAAATACACAGAAACTCAACTCTGAAATGGACTTCCTGATTTGAACTCCTGGAAAGACCATTCTGCTCTGGTCAACTCCATCGGATGTGAAAAGACACTTCATCCATAGCCAAACACAGCTGGATGTCTTGGATATGGGAGGTAGAACAAATGTTAGCTTACAGGATAATAAAGATTGGACATCCATTGTGCAGAAAAGCCATGTTGTTCTTCAGAACGTGATTGTTTTGTGCAAAGAGTGGGATTCCCTCATGGTTCCAGTGGCATTGTCCCATCACGTAAAGATCTGCAGAACTTTTGGCTGAACATTTCCAACTGTAAACAAAATCACATTTTATTTGTACCATATTTTTCGGACTATAGGGCACATTAAGCGAAACAAAACAGTCAGATAAGTCAAACTTTATTCAACTCGTTCACAGTAACTCTCAACATTGTTCAGATGTACCACATAAAACCGGTTTGAGGTCGGCAAGTACAACCAGAATTAATACATCAGGCTCACTGTCGATTTTTGAGAAAATTAAAGGATTTTAAGTTCGCCTTATAGTCTGAAAAATACTGTAATGTGCAAAGATCTTGGGTATTGAAGATAAAATGCACCACATGTAAAGCAGAACATTTGATTTGGTCTTTGCTTTTACTTTTATCATTCATGATTAATGAAGAAAAGTGCAGTGAAACGTTATAAGAACAAAATGCAAAAAGTCAAAACTAGCAACAGTTTCTGTTTGTCCCTGATCTTTTTAGCGGACTATCGTATTGGATAATTATTGTACATTTTGTGGAATAGACTTTTGCAAAACGAAAGACAAATTTCAAAACAAATACTAAACCAATCACAACAAATTTCATAAAGGTAACATGTTTTTTTTTTATCTTCCATGGACAGCTGTATTTTAGTTGTCATGGTCCTTCTTTTAGCGGGGGTCTACAATAAAAAGTCAGGTCCACTTCAGAAAGATTAAAGACTTTTTGGTGCACCATATGTTAAAATATGGCAAAACAAAATTTATTGAAGCTTTATTTAAGAAATTAAGGATCT
This sequence comes from Nematolebias whitei, assembly GCF_014905685.2. Taxonomy (NCBI): domain Eukaryota; kingdom Metazoa; phylum Chordata; class Actinopteri; order Cyprinodontiformes; family Rivulidae; genus Nematolebias; species Nematolebias whitei. The sequence goes on from NC_056501.1 coordinate 17,810,313, forward strand.
CGTATAGCATATATAAATATATATATTAAACCATGTATCTGACCACGACCTTGTAGCTATTGTAAACAGTACTGAATGTCCAATTCTATTGATAGAAAGCAAACAAACAAAAACACACGCCCCTCCCCGCCCAAAAGAAACTACCAAATAGTTACATACAAATAGAAAATAGACGTCATACCAGCCTTTTTTGATTTTACTCAAAGTTGAAGCTGTTTTTTTTAATCTTTTTTTACAACTTAACTAGATTTAGACGGTCGCTGCTTAAATTAAATGCATATTTACCAAGTTTGGTTGTTTGACTGACATTGACATGTTGAGTTTGACAAAGACATTTATGTGCATGCATGGGTTTGTGCATGTGTGTGTGTTATGAAGCATTAACTGTGCTGAGCAAGTTTCAACACTGATTTTGACAGTGTTCTGATTGAGCACCCACAGAGTGAAGAAACGAGACTTTTCAAAATGAAGCGTCCAATTTCATCAGTTGTGCAACATCTTTTTTGGAGAGGATGTTGCCAGTTGTCATAGTTGACTGGACTGATAGTGTGAAAACATCAGATTAGCGATAACTGTGGTGTCGAAATATTACATATTTATAAGAGTTGTGTAGATTTTTTTTTTAACACAAAAATCCGAACTTTGAATAAAACAGAACGGAGAACACAATTGTTGCATTTTACCATTTGTTCAAATTCAAAGTGTAACACAGCAAATTATAAGAACAGAATAAAAAAAACTACTCTAACACCTCGAAACGGAAAAGTTGTGCTCTCATTCATTAACATGTATATATTTTTTACCACTTATGTCTGTGCAGTTTTGTTCATCATTATAGTTTTGCCTTTTGTTTTCATCACTTTCGTTATCCTTGTCCTTTGACACGCTCCAGCTCTCCGTCTGTGTTCCAGTTGTAAAAATTATGTAAGTGTGCAGAAAGTAGGTTTTGCGTGTGTGGCCATGGCTTGTGTTCCCGGTCTTATCTTTCTGGACCATAACTATGGCGCCTAATTAGATAATAAGGAGTCCTGTCAACACGCGCTCCTTCACACGCAGCCCTGCACATAAGATTGAGTAACAGTATCACAAGCAGCAAACATCATCATAATTACACAGTTTACATTGTATTACAGCTTGTTTAATGATTGGTATTATGGGACGGGGCTTCAGAATGCATGATTACCGCAACATGATGAGTTCATTTGAAATTATCAGTGGGAAATTAGAAGGGGAACTGTGTTTTGTTTTCATTCGCAAGGGAATCCCACTTTTCCTCTGGATCAGGAATGAACATGATTGGCCTTCTCTCACACTCTGAGCTGAGTTAAAGAAAAGCTCAAGTGAGAATTAGTGGATCAATAGTGGAAGTAGCTTTTATATGAGCATGTTTATCCCTCAAGAGATCCACGGGGAGTCGGTAATTATGCGGCTTTTATAGTATAAAAACACCTCGGAGTGTTCTGTAAGTGTAAAAAAGAAGATTTGATGCAGTCACTGTTTTATGGAGGATCTTTGTGTGAAAATGTTTTTAAAAAGATGTTATTTGAGAACATTTTTAAAGCTTAATCATGTTATTTTCTATTGGATGACTGTTTCATAACCCCAAGTGGTTTATTCCCACATTGCATCAGGATTTCTTTATTTTTTTTTTACTTCTACGACCACAGTAGCCAGCCACACAATGAACCCAGACGGTACTTTTGTGGAGCAGGTCTGATCCAGGCCTATCATTAGTCTGTCATTCTCCCATTCACAAGCAGACTGGGAACATCATGTACCTAGAATACACACACACACACACACACACACACACACACATACACACACACACAGGAGAGAAAGGAAGGAGTAATAAACGAGTCAATCTAAAATACACATAAATTTTATTTTTCTTACAAAAAATGGGGTGTGAATGCTAAGTGCTGAAAGACTGCATTTAAAATTTGATGATTTTGTTTTTTTATGGTTTGAAAACCAAGAGCAGAAGTTAAAATGAGAAATACAGTAGCTAACGGCAAAACTCTATGGCTAAATGCACAAAAATGTAGCTAAAGGCAAAAATTGGCAACATCAAAGTTACAAGCCACACATTACAAAACAGTAACTAAAAGCTAAATATAGCAAAACATTAGCTACAAGCTAAAATTGTGAGACAATAGCTAAAAGGACCATCATACAGAAATAGAACAAATAAGCTGAAATAAGGAGAACAATGTATTTCAATGAGATGAAAAGATTCCAAAGTATTTCTACGGGGGATTGTTTTGTAAAAAAAAAAAACAACCTGCTACTAGGAAAAGTCAAAATCCACTATCTCACGCCCAGCTGATAATTTCAATATATGGATGATATGAGAAGCAAAAACCATATTTATGTTATTATAAAGAGGAAAGTGATTGTGTAAATTCAGCCTTTACATTATTACCGTAATTTTCAGACTACAAGACGCAACTTTTTTTACACGTTTTGAACCCTGCGGCTAATTTATGGATTATTTATTTATTTATTTTGGATGGGCTAACAAGCTTCATGCCACCAAAACATTTAGCCTCGTCACATCTGGATGTTAACATAGCTGCCCAATACACGTCTCTCTTGGGGGGTGAGTTCTCGTGACTCAGTGAGACTACCTGTATAAATAAAGGTTAAAAAAGAAAATCTGACCAATGAAATTACCGAACCGGTCACAGTGGACCAATGAAGCCAAGTTTCAGTTTATTTTGTCCCCACCCCGTTCGCTCCTCCACTTCCCGTTATGCCCTACGGGAGTTTCCCGCTCCCGGGACACAAAGAAATATTTACAGCCACTCAAAATAAGTGTGAATCGTGTGTTAATGTGGCACTCTGAGCTCTGTGGGAGTGAACAATGACTTCCTGGTAAGCTACTGTATTATTATGATTAGGTTTTACCAGCTGTGTTACAGGCACTATTCGGAAAAATAAAAATACTGTATGTATTTGTGTATGTTACTGGTATATGTTTAATTAAAAGCTTAAAATATCTTTCTGTGTAAATGTCTCACGTTACAACGTGGACACCCGTGGTTTATAGACAAGTGTGGTATATTCTGTATGTACAAAATTATTTTTCTTTTAAAGTTTAGTGGGCGTGGCTTATAGTCAGGTGTGCTCAATAGTCCGGAAATTACGGTAATTGTCGTCAAATCAAAGGCCGCAGAAACGTTTGCCACTTTGTTGAAACTAATTAAAGCCTGTAATAGATTTTTTTGTTGAACTTATATCAAAACCACGCTGTTGCCTCGTCCCATTTCTGAAAAGCACCCCTTTACAACTTTGGGAATAAAATAAAAATAAACAGTCTGTCCTCTGAACTGTAGCAGATTATCAAGTTTTGCTTTAAATGGCCCCAAAAGTTAGAACATCAGGAGCAATTAGGTGTTCTATTTTTGGATTTACTGAACCCCGGCACTTTGGTAGCTCTGACTAAACATCTGTGTTGATAAACTGTTTGTGCCCCTCGGAGCGGAGGTGTAATTTGAGGGGCTTGGAGTTTCCCAAACAAGATGTCAAGCAGCGGGCAAAATGCTAATGAGTTTGTTATTTAGAGGCATGATGTAGTTTAGTGTCGAGTTGAGTTAGGCATCGCTCAGCTACAAAAACACAACTTTTCTGCTTTGGCAAACAAACAAGCAAATAAAAAAAAATGACATCAAGCATTTCAACGTAAATGTAAACAGGATTTATTTTGAAGTTTTCGAGATGTGACGTTCCACTCCAACAACACCCCCAGAACTGCTGGGAACTCGTGAGAATTACTGCCACATGCAAAGACATCGTTAAATAAAGCCTTTGCACAACACTGAGAAAATAAAAGAAGGAGTAAACAACCCATAAACTTTATCCAGGTGTGAAGCTGAGAGCAAAACATGTATAGAAACATAATGCTGCCTCTGTGGCGCAACACGTTTGTTTTTTTTCCGATCCTTCTCTATAAGGTCCTTTTTTTTTTTTTTTTACTCTGTGAAGGTTAAAGCAGAACTTGGCAGCCTCTGAATGCTATTTAAATGACATTCTGGATTAGGTTTACAGAGTGCATGAGCTTAAGTGAAAACAGCCTGGATTTTAATGTAATGAATATGATTTCCTGTTTTTTTGCTGGTGCCTCCAAATTTCCAAAATCTCTCGTGCATTCTCCAGGTGTTTGTGTGCTGCTCAAACAGCTCTTTGATACAGAGACAGAGAGAGGAAAAAATTTTAAAAAATGAGACTGAAAAAAAAACCCCGTACATTTGGAAAATAAAAACCGAACAAATTTAAGGTTTAGAATTCCTTAAAGGAATGCACATTTTACACAAACTTTTTAGATTAAAACATCTCATAATGCAAAGGGACAAAGTTCAAGCTGTTTGGGTCCGTTCTTGTAAATGATGTTACGTCCGAGACGTGTTAGCACTCAGAGAAAGTGCTGAGCATAAATCTTATCCAACGCCCCAACTTTTAACTTGACATCTGTAAAATTGACTGAGTCACAGCCATTTTCGTGTTGGAAAGGCTGTGGCGACCATCTTGAGTTGGATTGACTCTAAAAACAAAACAAGTTATAGAGTTGAATGATTACTTTCAGGGAGTCTCATTTACACCTGCTCAGTGGTTCATTAGATACTTTGCTGACAGACAAAATAAAAAAATCATGCAATGCGTGGTGCAGTGGTCCCTCGATTATCGCGGGGGTTACGTTCCAGACACCACCACTATAGGTGAAGAACTGTGAAGTTGGAACGCTATATTTATTTTAGTATTTATATATATTAAGGCTTTACAAATCCTTCCCATACTCTTGCACTGTTCTAAACTCTTAAACGTACATCATTTTAGCAACATACATATATGTGCTGTACATTATTGCAAAATTTTACTTACCAGCTCTGCAAACCAACAGTTTGGTTCTGGTCAGTCTTGATTCCGGTTTGGCAGGCCTACTCTGTAGCAACGAAGCCCACCGCCCTGTCCAGGTTGATTTGGCAGCACGACAGCTCAGTGGTTAGCACTGTTGCCTCACAGAACAAAGGTCCTGGGTTCAATCCCTGGCTGGAGTGGAGCTTGCATGTTGTTCTTGTGCTTGTATGGGTTTTCTCTGGGTACTCCAGTTTCCTCCCATAGTCCAAAAACATGTGTGTTAGGCTGCCTTCAGGTCCAGGCCTCCTTTGCAAAAGAGATTTGTGATCTCAATGGGATTTGTCTGATTAAATAAAGATTAATAAAAAAATAAATACCGTATTTTCCGGCGTATAAGTCGCATCAGTCAAAAAAAGCATAATGAAGAGAAAAAAAACAAAACCTAAGTTGCTTTGGTGAATAAGTCATATTTATTAGTGTCACCGCTGATCCGTTACATTTATTATGCATTTATTTAATGGTCAAAACAGCTTAATTTTGCCTGGGCAGCGCCATCCATCCATCCATCCATCACGGCTGGAGCTGCTAGCTCTCCAGAGTTCCTCCACCTGCACCAGCTGAGTGAATCGAGAAAGCATGGGAGGACTCGCTGTTGCAGTTCTTCGAAATTTAAAGCGTCAGTCAAAAAACTGTTATGAGTTTGGGGAAAAATATATACAAGTCGCTTCAACGTATAAGTCGTAGGACTGACGAATTATACAAAAAAATGGTGACTGATATGCCAGAAAATACGGTAAATGCGCACGTGGATAATTGAGCTTCAGGAAGTTTCAGGATTATTTGCAACTTTTCGGCCAGTTCTGTGAGCTTAATAGAGAGATTGTTACTTCTGACTTTACATTGCAAAACTTTCCCTCCATTTTGGCAGAAAGCAGTGGCCAGAAGCACTGTTGGCTTCTGGGTATTGTACTGTAGTTCTTTTGACTTATGTGCTCAGAATATTTGTTGGGGATGATGCTCAGCTACTACCACACTAAATTTGTATAATTATAATAATTTTGTGTTTCCAATTTCGCTCTACCACATGCAATGTGAATGACAATAAAGAAACCTTGACGATGACCTTAAAGTTAGTGGTCTGTGACAATAATCTTGAATTGAGTTGACTCCAAAAGCACATACTGGTACTTAAAAAAAAAAAAAAAAAAATCCACCCACTCATTCATGAAACAGGCAGAAACACTATCGCCTTTGGTGGTGGGCGAGAATAATTAACAAAGAAAAACTATGCAGAACACCCCCCCCCCCCCAGTTTTTTTTCTGCTTTTCTGTGAAGACAATGATAGTTTAGTAAAGTAAGAGACAATGACACAATCAGACTGATGTTATCAACTTTTTATGACCCACAGCTGCATCTCCTAAATTCATATCTGTTCTTCTCACCTTGACTGAGAAATAAAAAAGGAATGGAGGACTAGTTTGGGCCCATGTGCAGATTCTGCCTGGCTCTGTTTTCTTCGCTCAGGGTGCCCTTCTGGCAGGCGGGATGCTGTGAGAAGGCAGTGAGGGAAGAAGGGGCCAAGTTTCAGTCATGCTTTCTGTGATTGTTTTTGGCTGTTCCAAATTCAAAGAAGACACACAGATGGAGGCAGCAGCCAACTTCAATAAGTGAAAATAACAAGACGTGTCCTGTCTGTCTGTTGCTAAAGAAGCTCTCGCCACAGCACGGAACAGTATAGGGTGTATTTTTTTCTGATGGCAAACTATGTCCCCTCCCTTCTCATTCGTCATTGCACCATTATCAGGGACAATCAGATCCATCCATCCATACATACATCCAATATTTTTACCCGCTTAGTCATTTTTGGGTCATGGGGGTCACTGGTGCCCATATCCAGCAGTCACTGTGCGAGAGGCGGGGGACACCCTGGACAGGTCACAAGTCCATCACAGGGACACATGGAGACAAACAACCATTCACTCTCTCACTCACACCTAGGGACAATTTAGAGTTACCAGTCAGCCTAACATGCATGTTTTTAGTCTGTGGGAGGAAACCGGAGTACCTGGAGAAAACCCACACATGCACAGAGAGAACATGCAAACTCCACCCAGAAAGGCCATGGACTGGGATTTGATCTGGCAACCTTCTCACTGAGAGGTAACAGCTCTTCCAACTGAGCCACTATGCAGCCACAGTCAGAACCATGACATTTAACAACCCCCTTTTCTTCATTATTTCCAATACGGTGTCATGAAAATGAAGGACTCCGACTCATTGTTGCATTTTGCTTACTGTATTGGATCTGTATGGGATTAGGCAAAACAGAAATGATTGTATCTCCTTTACACATCTCTTCCACTGACACAGATTCCATCCAGGCTTCCACCCACATCCCCAACACAAGTGTTTCAGGAGGCCTTCAACGCACACAAAGATCTATTTATTACCAGCCTGCATACAAGGTGTCACGTAACGGGAAGTGTAGCTTCTGCGGGGACGAGAGAGAGAGTAATTTATGTAACACTTAAGGTTGCAGCCTTTCATTACTTTGAGCAAACGCTGTCCAAGTTGGTTAGCACCAAGTGTTTTTCTTGTGACAGTAGGAGTGTGTCTTCTGTTGTGGAACAACTCGAGTTAAACAGTAAGAGAGGTGTCGACACCCACTATTCAATGTACAAAACCACAGCTACACGTTGAGCAAAAGGTCAAGCTAAACTTCTCAAGAGAACTGTTTAGTAGTTTGTAGAAACTAATGGAATCAAAATAATTGTTCAGATCTTCTGACGTGAAGTTGTAGATGATAAGAAATGTGTATATATTGTTGATAGCAACCTCATTCGAAGAAATACTGGTTCATTTTGATCAGACTGAGCAGCTAAGAGCTAGTGTAACTCTTTCTAAGGTGTCCTTCACATTGATGCCATTAACCAGGCCATGACAACTGCATGTAATAACATAAAATAACATTTTACCATGCATTATCATGAATAAACAAACAAATAAGAACACACACCCCACACATATACAATTTTTCTTCTTCTTTCGGCTGCTCCTCAGGGATCGCCCCAACTAACTCGCACAAAGACCTGGCAATTGTTTTTACGCCGGATGTCCTTCCTGATGCAACCACAGACCACTGAGCTACCACAGCCCTCTGTGTGGAGCAGAGAGCTGCCATCTAGGGCACCCAGGGGAACAAATGGTGGGGGTTAAGGGCCTTGCTCAAAGGCCCAGAGTGGGGCCAATGAGGGTGGAGGCAGGTGTGGGTGTTTCACCTTTCCCACCCACATTTTGATGTTGTCAGTTCTTGAGGTTGAACCGGAGACCTTCCAATCACATGCTCACCTTCCCTAACCTCTTCTGGCACATTTATAAAAGCATTTAGTGACACAAATAAACTTGGCAGGAACATAAACAACGAATTAGTATGTGAACAATGTGAAAATATCACGCTTTAACGCAATTAGGTTAGAAACAGTCAAGTCTGGTTATATGATGTTTTACATTGTAAATTTACAGATCACTGTAGATATCGTCACATCGTCAACTCACACTAAGAAAACCAAACTGCTATTGATCAAAGTTGTGTGCAGCAGAAACACTGCCCAGACCTCAGTAACACAAAAACGTTGGTTCTGCTATGGAATTATTGAGCAAGCCTTTTAATAACACATAAAAAACAATTACACGGATCACCGGTAGGTATTTTTTATTAAACAAATGTTTGTTTGTTTGGGTTTTTTTTTTTTTTTGCTTAAAATGTATGAAATTGTCTTAAATTTTATAACTGCCACTGATGGCAGCTACATCTAGCAGGGTTAAAGTGGATTGCTGTTTTAAGTCAACTCTTACCTCCAAAACCTGATAGTAGTTCACATTATCTTATAACGATTTAGACTGCTGTCAGTTTTGCTGTTATACTGTTATATCAGCAGAAATATTATATTCCTGCCAGACAGGCTGCACCAGAAGTGCTACTGTTAAATATGTAATAGAAATGATGGGTCAAATAGAGGTTGCTGAAACTACTTACACATTTTGATATTGGAGTTTTAAGACTGCAGAAATCTACTTTGGTGTAAGCCTAGCTTGGAGTAGTCGTAAACATGTCAGTCTGGTCAGAATTAAACTCTATTTCTCCAAAGTGAGATTGTTCAAAGAGCTATCTACAGCAGGTAAGATATTTATTATCTGTAACCTTCCCACAGAACCCCACTTCAGAATTGTCACTTCAAAAGGATTTCAAAGAACAGAAAAAATGTTTTGCAGGAACAAATTCATGTGTAGAAAACATGAAAAACTGAAGCCACGTTGTCTCTTTCCACAGACGTGTGCCGTCATTTCTCACGCAACTAAAGTCATTTACAAAACATGAACGGTAAATCATAATCTTCTGGTGCAGAAGTCATTTCCCTCCCTCTCATGCACCATCTCCATTGTTTCCATCTGTCAAGTTTTCCACAAACATACTTGAAGTTGCCCCGACCTTTAGGTGTACTCTGATCCGTCATCCTCAGGCTTGTTTACCTTCGTCTAAGTGTTGCTGTTCTGCACCCCCATACAGATCAGGGTGTGGGAGGGAACAACACATACAGAGGAGTCTGTTAGAAAGCAGTCTTTTTTTGCTTAGTGATGATAAAATATCTCAAATGCTCAAAGTGCAGAGAAGAAAACAGCTGTTCATCTCTGTGTGCAGAAAGTAACCTGAAGGTTCAGCAGATGAAATGAATATTCAAACTGAGCGAGAGCAAAGACATTTATTTTAGAAAAGCAAGATTAAGCTTACAGTTGCAAAAGCAGTTTTCTGCAGATATACAGCTTGTTAATCAGTTTACTACACAAAATGAATCAGAATATGTGTATATATATATATATATATATGTGTATATATATATATATATATATACATATATATATATATATATATATATATATGTGTATACATATATAAAGTGAATGGTGGCGTAGGGGTTAGAAAAGGTGATGGTGCTGACAACATCAGAATGTGGATGGGTTAGGTGAAGCACCCACACCTGCCTCTACCCTCATTTTCCCCACTCTGGGCCCTTGAGCATGGCCCTTAACCCCCACCATCTGCTCCCCCAGGCACCCTAGATAGCAGCTCTCAGCTCCACACAGAGGGCTGTGGTAGCTCAGTGTTCTCTAGTTGCATCAGGAAGGGCATCCGGTGCAAAAATTATTGCCAAGTCTTCTTGTGACTTAATGACCCTGAGGAAGGGAGCAGCTGAAAGAA